>NC_024322.1:2500433-2558786 GCF_000523025.1 Cynoglossus semilaevis | reverse complement strand
CTTGTGGGTAAAAAAGTGGAAAGAACTCAAGGGTGGTTAGGAGCCAGCCAATAACCACACCACCTTGTGGTTAAGTAGAATATTGCAGAGGCTTTTTTTAACCTAGTGAAAATGTTTGAGGGGCTTTTTTGAACCAGTTAGAGATACATTTTAGTTATTGTCGTAGCTAAGTCTATGACATTTTTAGGAGAACGCTAAGCTCCTGTCTTGGCTAATAGTGAATAACTAATTAGCCCCTTAATTTTTTGTGTTGTATTAGCTTTGTTTTGGCTTGTTTGTTACGTAATTAAAATAATTTTCAGCTAACTTTTACTGATTTAAACCTGTCTTCTGATATGTTTTACTTTGGCTAATTAAGATCTAGCTTCTTGGCTAAGTGAAAAGTTAAATTTTTCTTTGCTTACGTCATTAAAGTCAATGTATTGTATCATTTTGCCTCCGAGGTTCCCCAGGGCTCAGTGCTGGGTCCCCTACTTTTTACCATGTATAACACCTCACTGGGCTAGATGATATGCTAACATACAGTAGCTTTGCTTATCACTTGCTACGCTGATGACACCCAGCTCTATCTGTTTTGCCCTTCCTGATGTCGCCACAGTCTCTATGAAAATATATATATATAAATATACCTAAATATGCACGTGTGCGTATATATGTTTTTATTTTTAACTGAAGCTTCAACACTTCCTGTTTGGTCGTGTTCATCCTCCAACTGCTGTACTATATTTAGAGCTGTCTCCCAACCTAGGCGACCTCACTTCCTGTTCTCCTGTAGGCAGACTTGCACATCATCTGCACGAGTCCTCGGAATTTAAATAGAACATGCATATATATATATATTTAAACACTGTCTATAACAAGTTTTCACCTCCCTGTTTTCTTCTTTGACAAAAATTTACTAAAAGACAAATCCGAAAACAGATTTTTTTATATGGCATGGTAAAAATAGGTAATTAAAACTATTTAATTAAAATAAATTCCAAAAATATTCACCGCCTTTAAAATGACTGGTGTAATTCAGCTGACGTTACGCTATTGCAGAGGTGCCTAAAGTGGGGGGCGCGCCCCCAACGGGGGTCACATTGCCATTGCAGGAGGGGTGGCGCGGATGGAATGAATGAATGAAACGCAACGCAGCATATTGTCCAATGATGTAACTGTTTACCAAGAGACAGGGAAAAAGCTGATTGGTTGAAGGAGGTGTAAGAGGAATATCTGATGATAACATTATGAAGGAGGTCGTCATTTTTGTTTCGTTTTTTGGAGAAGCAATAGCGGTCTCAAAAATGTCTACAAATTGCTGTTGCCAACTTCTCCACACGTCCGGACCTGAGAGCTTGTTGTTCTGGGAAACTATTGTGCTGTATCTTCTCAGGTGAGCCGGTGCCTCGATCGCTGGAGGGTTTGTTTGTGTACGAAGAGAGGAGCACTTCTCCGCCTGCCAACGACACCATAGTAGTGGAGCAGTGGACGGTCATTGAGGTCAGGAACAGTAAGGACACTCGCCCTGAATCCCCTTGAATCGAGCCCAACTTGTCTTTGTGATACATGTGTTGCCCACATATCCAGGGCTCCAGTGTGAAGACCGACTACGGGCCTCTCCTTCACACTCTGGCTGAGTTCGGTTGGCTGCTCACGTGTGTGTTGCCCACGCCCATCATCAGACACGACAGGCGAGCTCGGCACTCCTTGTAGTCGTGATTAAAAAAAGATCGTTGTTCTGTCCGTTTTTTTTATTCCGTCTAACCGAACCTCCGTGTTCCTGTGCACAGTGATGGAAACCTAGCTACGAAGCAGGTGGTGTTCCTGCAGAGACCAGTCCGGAACCCAACAGGAGGAACGCTGAAGAACCAGGTGCGAGAAGAGAAATCCGTTGAACCAGTTCTAAAAAATTTGTTCTAAAAATAGTTGAATCCTTTACTTGGGCTAATATGCTAACTTTTAGCCATTAGCCTTTTTTTTTTTTGCTTAAGTTATATTTACAAAACGTACTTTAGTTTTGGTCTTGGTCTATTTGTACCAGCATGTTTTTTTTCTAAGATAATCTAGGCTAACAAATTAACTTGATAATCAAGTTCATATGCTATGAACTTGATTAATATATATGCATATATATATGTATATGTATGTATGTGCATATATGCATATATATTTACACACATATATGTAAATACATATATGTACAAACTGTATCTCATATATTTTATTTTTATATGTATACCCTTTAATTAGTATTGTTCATGGTTGTTTTGTCTGATATTATGCACATACATATAATATAATACCTAATATGCTATTTGTGGGGAAACACCGCCTCCTGCTGGACAACAATATAAACGACTTATAAATTCGTCACAACCTACTGACTTGGTCATGACCCAGAATTTGGATCAAAATTTTTCTCTATTCTATAGAAGATATTTATTTATAACCACTAGGGGCGCCAAAGCTACCCTTTAATCGTGTTTACTATTGCAGCATAAGGCATTTAATTTTAAAAGTACCTCAACTTTCTTAGCTACTTGTGAATTTTGACCGCCATTAACTTCACTATGGAATATTCGATCAACCGAAGGTTCCGTCCCGGTCATGAGATGCAGCTTTAAAATCCTTTTTTTTTCTGCTTCCTCTTCTTCAGACTCTGTCCGGGAAGAGCACTGTGTCCAGTCGCTCCATCAGCCACACTGTCAGCAGTCCTCCAGTCCCTTCAGACGAGCTGTCTCCAACCACAGGTGGCATCGGGGGCTTCCCAGTGTTTGGAGGTGCCTATCCCAGTGCTCTGTCCCATCTGGAGGAAGGAGGTTTTGAGCAGGAGGAGGGCAAAGCCGAGGTCACCTGCATGTGAGCAGGAAATCCAACGGAGAACACGGATGTAAAAAAATGTTTTCCCAGGAGGTGAACTTAAAGACGTGATTGAACCGTCCTGGTCCGCAGCATCCTCTCGGATCAACGTGTTTTCTTTTCTTCTTCTTTTTTTTTTTTTTTACTTTTATACTTTTACTGGAGGAACTCTGCACTTTTTAAAGATGTTTTTTATTCAAGCCATATGGAAGTTTTTAATTCACTTTTTATTTTGCATCAACACTTTTGCTTAGAACTACGCCAACCGATATTATCGGCCGACAGATATTAGCGTAATTATGCAATATCGGTAGGAATCGTTATTTCGTTTTTCCTTCAATAATGAAAACCCGATGACGCAATGCCTGGGTTTCGCAAGATATATGCTGGAATCGCTTTAAAAATGTATTTTGTACGGACGATGCCGACAGTGTGGCCTCCACGATAAAAGTAGCTAACGTGTTAATTCCGTGACATATACGTGATGTGACCTAAAAAACAGCTGCGGGTATCCGTATCAGTTGTTATCGAAATCGGAAATTAAGTGTTTGGACAATATCGGATATCAGCAAAAAAGCTAATATTGGACATCCCTATTTAAAACTTTGCGACAGGAAAATTGGACTCTCAATATCACATTTAAAAGTCACTTGCACTTTCACGAAAACACAAACTTCACCCTTCACGGGTTTCTACACATCGACATTGGTGGTGAAATGAACGGCACAGACTGTGGGTTTAGTATTCACAATGTAAATAACACATTTTTTTCTCACGATATAGTATTTTTTGTTTATAAACCCTTAGTGTTTCCCCCTTTTTTAAGCACCTTTTTCAGTAGTATCGGTGTGAAAACCGCACAGATAAAGCCACGGTCTCTCTCTCTGCACGTGGACTCAGACTACTGTTTCGTTGGGACAATGGTACAGAACAGATCTGAACATACACCTGCTGTGGGTGAATTTGAAAACATGGCTGTTTTTTTTTTTTTTGTTTTTTGTTTTCATTTTCAGTATGTTTCAAACAGTGTTCCATTGTGGATGTGGCCATGAAAAATGATGACGTTCTATGATGCGTTTGGGTTCATGTTCATGTGATCAGTGTTTTTTTTTTTTTACTTTTTACTTTAATGTTTGATAATTGCTGCTTGTTTTTTTTTTTTTTTTCTAAATAAGGCTGTCACTTTATTTTCTAAAATCAAGTTTGAACTCCTTTTTTTATCATAATTTTGTTGCTATTTCCTGTTCCATTTTTGTTGGAGTTGTCTGCTAAAGAAAGCTGAGTTCTTTCATTCGTGGGGAAATTCACAGTGCGAGTCTTTGCAGTGCACACAGGCTGCCACAGGAGGCGCCATTAGGGATACGTGGTCATGATAACTGCTACAACACGGAAACACTTATAACAATGGAACATGTATCTGGTTATTGTCACAAAAATTATTTTCACAAAAACCAATGCATTTGTTTAAGCACGTTCGAGACGTGCGATCTAAAAGCAACGTTGTAGGGATCACTCAAAGCGCCCTCTGGTGCTTTATTCTGTAACTACAGATGGGGTGAGACAAACAGATTTTTTTTTTCATCCCTTAACTTTCAACGTTATTAAATCAAAAGTGACAGCCTTATATAAGAATTGTAGATGGTACTATAACTTTAACTTTCTAACAAAAAGTTGAACTAGAAAATACATTTGAACAATGCTAAAATATCCATGATTATTACGATCTAGTTCTCGTCAAGGTAAAATATGTCGTATGTTCACAACCGGGTGTTTTTAGACTGAAATGAAAAATACTGTTTTGTTAAAATATTTGTGATAAAAACACAGGATTTGTGTAGAACTTGGCAAATCCCACAGAAAGGGAAGTAACCGTATGTAAATATTTAAAAGACGTTAACGTTGTAACCGAAGGTGTTTCACTTTTCCAACTGTTAATATTTTTGACACATCTATGAAGCAAGTGATTATTTTGCTACAAAATGACAACTTTTACCAGGCGACCAAAAAAGGTTGAGCGTTCCTATTTTTGGAATCCGGTAAAAGGAAGAGCTAAAATTTTATTACAATGTAAAAAGCATTCGATTGTTGTCTGTCTTCCGAGGGTGTAACCGTTTCTCAGATTTAAATCAGTATTATTCCCGCCTTTCTTCCTGTAAGAGCTGTTTTGGAAACATTTTATTAAATATTTACTTCCCATGATTCAACGGTGTTTATCGCTTCTACTCACTAAATAGGGAAACACGGCGAACACCAACTGGAATAATAGGTATTTTTATTAACAGACAGTAAATGTCAACAGTAACAAAATCTTTTAGTTCATTAAAAAAAATCAAGTGGGTCGGACTGACAGGACTCCTCCCACAAAATAACTTAATAAAAGGGAGGATAAAAGACGAGGTTTTCCGCTCCGGTACATGAACACAGCCAATGCTCGCTTCATCCTTGTGATGTTTAAACGCCAAAAGGTCAAAGCAGCAGAAAACAGTGTCGTAGAATTGGCCCATGAAGTCTTCCTTTCAGTTTCTGTCATGTCAAGGAAAGTTGTGAGTACAAAGGCAAATTTTAACACAGTAGTAAAACTGGGGGGTGGATCACAAAGGAGGCTGGGAGTTAGCCTCGCAAAGCCGTCTACAATCTCTGGGAAAGACCAGAGCGACAACATCCGACTGCTAGCACACTGGCGACGCTAAAGATTATGTTGATTTTTTTCTTTTTTTTTGGTTCACTACCACACGAGCCACAAAACCTAACGTTGTGATTGAAAAGCATTGTTTTAATAAGTCAGCAGGCTTAAAAAAAATTGGAGATTTGGTTCAAGGGACACCCCACCCAAAAAAAAAAAAAAAAAACAAAGCAAAAAAGAAACACAAGCAGGTCAGAACAGAAGCAGAGACAAACCAACTGTGAGAAAACGTGTGAATAAACGAGAGGGAGTGGGTTTATTTACAGACAGGGAGGCTGTCAGTGTGTCAACGATACAGATTTGCAACCCAAAACGGGATTTGTTTTGGTTTTGTTTTTTTTTTGTTTGCAAAATCAGTTACTTGAAAGGATATGATAAGAAATAAAAGCTTTCCCTAAAGGAGTAGTGTGAGAGCAGGGCTGCGTGAAAACCGTCCAGAGACACAGTTGTGAGTAGAATGGACCCAGACACTGGAGATGTCTTCAGGCCTGAGCTGGAGTCTGGACATTTTCTGGAGTTTTAAAACCTGAATAAAGTCAGTAAGTCCAAGTGAGGAGCTGGGAAAGGCTCCAGTTCAAACCTGGGAAACCTAACGTCCTGCCTTCACCATGTTCCGAGACGCTACTGCTGTCATCGACACAACTCACTTGGATAATCTTGTGCAACTTTTTTTTTTTTTCCATATATGAACTGCAAACTCTAGAGAATGTCCAACCCCGACTGCCCCGCAGCGCTACCTAGAGTTTATTTCCAAAAACGTCTGAACAAACGTCCAAAGAGTTTAGTTGTAAGTGACGGGACTTCTTCTTGGAGATAGAAAGACTTTTTGTTCCTCAACTGAGGATCAGTTTCTGGTTGATGTAAGAGGGACGAAAAAGTCTCTCTAGCTCCAAGAAGAAGTCCCGTTGCTTACAACTAAACTGTTTGGATCACATGACCAGGATGAATGAGAAACTTCACCGTCTGAACCAACAGACACTGAAGGACCGAGTGAAAACGTGAATAGATTTTTAGATTTTTTTTTAAAAAAAAGGAGTCTTGGACTGAGCGAGGACAAAGAGTTTAAATCTGGACAGAGACACTACACACTGCGTATTAGAGGACACACAGTGCGTCTATGTCTGAACACTGCTTTCACACTGCTTTTTTTTTTTTTCACCATTTTTTTTTTTTTTAGATGGACACAGGAGACGTTAAAAGAGGGACATAGACAGTGTTACCAAACAGGAGCTTTTACAGTAACCCACTGTAGTGTGTACACCAATATTTTACAGTAACCCACTGTAGTGTGTACCCCAATATGTGTTTGTTTGTGTGTGTGTGCGCGCGTGTGTGTGAATGTCTCCTCCGTACTGTGTCGAGATCAAATGTGTGTTTAATGCGCCTCTCTCCCTCACACCAGCGGTGGCAGCAGCGGCAGCAACAGCATCGTCAGCGCCTCAGGCCTCGCTCTCGCCGGCTGATGAGGTGTTCTGAACCTCCTCCTCCAGGATGGGAACGATCAGGTTGTCCTTGGACATCAGGTTATACTTCATGACGAAGCGTGTGAAGCGGTGACACAGGAACGTTTCATTCTGTGTCCCAAACAAAAAAATTAAACTTTTCCTTAAGTTTTATTTCTGGATTTCAGGAAATACAAGACTACCATATGTCCAGGTCTAGGGATATCCGATATTAACTTCTTGTCGATATCCGATATGCTGATATTGTCCAAACACGTTTTTTCCCGATTCCGATATCAACCAATACCGATATAGAGGGGCAGTAATGGTGTGGTGGTTAAGGAAGTTACGTGCGGCTTACTGAAGTGATAGGTTAGAGCAGTGTTTATCAATTATTTTCTGCCATGCGCCCCCTAGAGGATAGAAGTTTTTTCACCCCTTTTCCCAAGTAATATTTATTTATTTATTTATCTGTACAAACCACTGTAAGAGTTGCTGGCACCAGCATCCTGCATACAATTCCCTGATGACTGATCGCTAGATGGCAGCATCGCAGCTCATTTTACTAATCTAGTTTACATAGATTAGTAAAATGAGTTGATGCTGCCATCTAGTGACTTTCACTTTTACATACAGCTGTTTTTTTCCCAAAACTATTTTTAGGGCACGGCATTTGGGGAAACCCAGACATTGGGTTTTCCTTAAGGATTCTTACAGATATTATGTAACTATGCTAATAATTATCGGGCGATAATATCCGGCTGATATTACCGGATAACTCCAGTTTATAACTTGTTGTTTTAAACACACTATGGTACAAATAAAACAGTGACTTTCCTCCGAGAATCCTACCTCATACTTGTCAAATATCTGGCGGTGATGGAAGTAGGCGTGAGAGAATATCCTATAGATGCGGCGACAGACGGAGCCCAACTTGGCCACGGACGATTCTTTGATGCTCACCCTAACAAAATAAATAAAAATTTAAAGTTAAAAATGAAATGAGCAAACACTAAACCATTTGTCACTTTACCCAAAGTTGACCTACTTTAGACTCCACTAATTTGCAGCAGCCCAATAACTTACCTGCTGGGAAAGTACTTGTTGCTATTAAGAAGACAGGCAGCTCCGTCCAGCGTGTGCCTGGTGTAGTCAATGGCAGGGCACTGTGGACGAAAGACAGGGTTTAAGTGTCACGAGCCCTGCCGCTGCCAGACAATGTCGAAGACTAAATGAGTTGTGTGGAAACCAATCACCTCTTTGGGTGTCTTATGGGCAGCACATAGAAAGATCCACTGCTCTGTAGCTGTCATCTGGGTGCAGGTGTCAGGATGACACTCGCTCTGAGGGACGACAAAGCAGCACCATTACACCAAATTCACCTTTAATTTTTTTTTTTTCACGCATTATGTTGTATTAGCATCAGAATCTTTTTGGTTTTATTGTATTTTAAGTGCCAAATGACGTAAAGTGCCTCAAAAGTGGCAAAATTATGGTTCTACATTTCCACAGAAAACAAATCTTTAATCGTGTTATTAATGTCTATGATTCACCTGCTACCCCAAATAAAGGACCTTCTATGAAAAAGTGAATGCATTTTTTCGATTTAACAGAGCAACCAATACTTGCATCAAAGAAAGAAAATCGCGATCTATCTCTTACCTGTAGTTTTACAGCTAGTCCATTTAGCTCCAGACAAAACTGCCTGCAATGGAACAAAAGGGGAATAACTAAGGATGAGGGACTTATTCACTCACTTATTCAACTAAACAGTGCATCCATATAGATAATATGATAACATCTAAACTAGCATTTTACATACATCAGGGTTGGTTATCTGGTCCAAGGACACATCGATATATAGACTAGTATGAGATCCACATACACCACAGAACTATTTTTAGTCTAAAATGATTTTAAATAAACACAATACAAATAAGAGTTTTAACACTCATTGGCAAAAAGCTATAATAATCCACCTCAAAAAACAAGGCCTTTCATTCTCATCTCACCTTAGGTGTTCATACTTCCACACGCCCTCGTCTTGACCCTCTGGAGGTTCCAGAATTTTGTCAATATTTGAGCAGTCCGATCTAATGTTCTGTTGTATGTACTGAAAAAGAGGTGCATAGATCAGATGTGTCATGTGTGTTACGTGTACTTAAATGTACAAAACAGTCAAAACATTGACATAACAACCACTAACATCTAAAAAAGATTTTTTGTAAAACTAATGTGCGGGAATGACATAACAACCACTAACATCTAAAAAAAGAGTTTTAGTAAAACTAATGTGTGGGAATAACTGATCATTTTCCCGTTTTGTTTTGTTTTTTTTCTCTCTCTCTCGCTGTCAAAGACAGGCAGACATACTGACAGAGACACACACCTGTTGGACAGCAAGTGTGCTGTCCATTTCCTCAAATGACTCATCCGGCCAGTTGTAGAAATCCTATACACACAAATGGGAACACGTTTAGTTCCCAGCCAAAGTGGAAAAATCTGACATTGCAGTCCGAGCTACGTTAGCTGACAAACATTAGCCATCAATAACTACGTAAACATTTTACTAAATGTGAAAGAGAAAAAGACAGGGCGACAAAGGACGGAATAATCATTAGCTTTCTTCTAATACCGTAAAACATAAGCAAACTACAACGCTAAAACTACTACCTTGAAAGGTTAAACTTGTGAACTTGTGTGTATTATGCATAAGGGAGAATTCGTGACTGTCAATAAGTGTACGTAAATGTCACAAATACTTCCTGCCACTACTAAACTGACAACAGAAAAATCATTATTGAAAAAAAAAATTAATGAGAATAAGCCAACAAACTGTTAGACATCTTGCTTATGACCTTATAATATAAATATAGTCAAGGTAAACAACCTCAGTTTTCCCCATACTCAATGCTATGAGGCTAAACTAACCCGTAACGCTAGCTTAGCCTCATTAGCAGCTAAAATAGACGGCTAAAATATAACCCATATGTTTTGCGAGTATAGTGTGTTGTTTTACATAACAAAAAGCTCATCATGAGCTCATGAACGATCAGGTGAGACGGAAGTTTGTTCGTTTATTCACTGCTCCCAGATGCAGGACGGTTCATTAGCTGTCAGTGCTAACGGAACTAGGCCTTTCCTGTAGCCTCTCTGCGACCAAGTTGCCGAGAAAAGCGAGAGTTATAAAATTTAGAGAACGCGTTTTTCTAAAACAAGTATCCACTATGAATGTTGTAGATAAGAACAAATATAATTGAACCCATAAAAATGACATTGAGACCTTAGCCTTGGTTCCAGGCCGATTCCTCCTGAGAACTGCAGTACCCTCCGCCATGACCATCTCGACAGAATACCCGGATGTTAATCGACGGCGGCGTCGTAGACAGACGGGAGTCCGTAAACGCAACACGAACTTGATAGGCACTTATGCCCTGTTTAGCCCTTGTGTTTTCTCAATTTTTGGGTCCATCTGCAAAATTGCACTAGAATATTTTGGGGTTTTAAAGAAATTCAGTTATAATGTATTTATGTATATTTAGATATTTTATTTTAATTTTAAACAGAATAGACAAGGCTTATGTTTGCAATTACATTTTATAGTCAAGTTTAATCCCTGAAAAAAGGGACAAAGCTGAAAGAAAAAGAAAGAAGAAGTGAAGTTTAAGTCTCATTTAAGTTAAAAATGTACTATATTCAGGACCCGGGGTTGACAATTCACAAAAAATAGGCCTACCTTTAGAATGGTCTTATCAAAAATAACCATCCGAGTTGTGTAATAAGGAATCATTTGCCCAAAGATGACTTGATATTATTTGCACCAGTAGCTGCAAATCATGGGGCTGCTGATACCATTACAAACTTCGACAACTTTGAGTGAATCAAGATTTTCCAACTCTGCATCTTTGACAAATTTGTCTTCCAGTTTCCATTTTTTAGACTCTGAATACATTTCTTTGGTTAATCATGTTTCTATGTCCCTATTGTATGTCTCAGAACTCATTATTATTACATTGTTCAGGAAGTCTGTATCAAACAAGTAGCTCTTCGTATTACTAAGTACCCTTGAAGTAGCTCTCAGTTTCAGAAAGGTCAGTGAGTGCCTTATATTTTCAGGTAACTAAGCACATCAATTGCATTTTAACAGCAGTCCTGAACACACTACCATTATTTGATAATCTGAAAATTGTTTTCTGATCATAGCCTTATTACTGTATTTACCACCAGGCTAACTGTTAAATTAGACAAGACAAGACAAATAGTTTCATTTTTATTCTTGTAACAAAAAGATCTGAATTATTTACAATTGGAAAAATGACAGGAAACAGACGAGGAGGAGACAGGCGTAGGCATCTGACTTTCTTCTTTCCAGGAATAACAGAGTAGGGATGTTAAAAAAAAAAGAAGAAGAAGCTAAGACTCACTCGGTGTATTTACCGAGGATGTCTCCATCACGGAACAGGAAATATTCCTGGGGGGGAAAAAAAAGCAAAGGAATTGAAAACCTATGAAGAAATATCAGGAAATAATCCTTCTAATTATAAAAATAATAATTCATTATATTTAAAACTTTTTTAAACCTTTTCCTCCAGCACAACTTTAGTTCCTCCATATTCTGGTAGAAGAACCTTTTCTCCAACCTTCACACTGACTGGCAGCAGATCCCCTTTCTGAAAATTTCAGAGAAAATGCGTTTAGATTAAAAAAACAAAAACAACAATTGTAAAAGTCGTCAAGGTTTAAGACACCTACCTGGTTTACGGAGCCAGGTCCTACTGCCTTCACCATGGCCTGCAGCACTTTGCCTTGAGACTTCTCTGGCAGCATAATGCCGCCCTTGGTCACAGTCTCTGCTGTGAAACGCTCAACCAGCACACGGTCAAACAGAGGCAGGAATTTCCTAAAGGCCTGCATGAGAAAAGTTTCAAGATATATCAGTATATTGTTATACACAACATAAACTTGTAATATATATCAGTATATTGTTATACACAACATAGACATAAACTTGTAATACGAAAGTAGTCATAATGTTTTTTTGCTGGGCTGTAATAGGATACCTGGTAAAAGTAAATATGCCCCAAATCATGTTTTTTGCATATTTGAGGTTGTTAACTCTTCTTTACATTTCATGTTACTATTCAAAGGTTACACGTAGGTAAAACTGTAAACTAGGTTTACCTCAGCTACCTCTACTGAACAAATATAAATGCATACTTTAGATGGTCTGAAGTGATGCAAACCTGTACACCTTGACTTGACCCGGATTTTAATGTTGATTTTAAATTTTTATCTTTTTCAGATTAGTGTTAGTTTAATTAAATCTTTTAAATAAACCCTGTAGGCAATTCAACGGTTAAAGAAAAAATTAATGGGAAAACAATTACATGACCTAAGTTAAGCTAAGGATTAAGGAGTACTAAAAAGCAACACAAGTGAACTAAAGGTTAATAAACTCCTAACAAGATGTCACTTTTTGTCATAGAAAATGTAATTTAGGACATCAGCTGACACAATTTGGACAACAGCAGACACACCAGTGACCTTGGCTGAAGGTCATTCGAAGATGGGTTTTCTCCCTCACTACAACATTCTACCCTAAAGCTGGGGGAGGGCAGGGACTGTTTCATGGGAGACAGCAAATTTTACTCATTACTACAACGCTGTCACTTATAAAGATATGGGAAAATGTTCAATCCAAACTCTGCCTGATAGAACATTTGATTACAAAAGGCTCATCTCTGGCAGGACATAAACCAAATCTTTATTCTTATTAAGCAGTTTAAAGTTAAAATATTGAATGAAAAAAAAAACAAAAACAGAAACCATCATTAATCGAACAATTCACATCACCATGGTGCTGCATTTGGACCCTTTGAAAAGGCATTAAGAAAACCATTAAACATTACATTACAACACATTTGAAGCACATTGTGCTATTTGTTTCAATCTATACGACACATTCAAAAAAGAAGCATGTCTGCGCATGACCTCTTATGAATTTAATAAAGCGTTTACATGACTCAACTTTAAAACGAACTGTTGCAAATTAATATATGGCACTGGAGTGAGTGCAGCTGTCAAATAGTGTCATATTTTTTACAAAATAAGGAGCAAGAGAAAGTGACTGTGAATGTCCTGCCAATTTCTTTCTGCGCACACGTTCTCAGTGGATATAGTGGGTTCACTTTAACAGAAAGACCACGGTTCGATTTCTAGTCACAAGTCTCAATTTTTCCTCTGCGCTGTCTTTTAATACTAATTTTCATCTGACGAAACTGTGTTAAACCTTTTCACCTGTTTGACCTTGTTAATAAATTCGAACAGTAGCTAACAAAATTAGCTGCTAACTCATACAGATACTACATTAATTTGTGGCCTTCTTATGGGTTTTCCCTTCTGTAAGATTTGTAACATCTGTCGCCATTTTATAATATTGTCTCTTACCATTTTCTTCTTTTCGTTGTTACCGCCGTGACAATGTGCGTGAAGCTGCAGGTCTTGGAATCGTGACTGTAGACCGGTCTGTTCACCTAGGGAAGGTTCTACACGTGAGGACGAATCTTCCAGAACGCGCATGCGCATCACGTAGGGAAGCCAGTAATTTGCCTGATATAAAAAAATAGCAAAAGTCGTCTGCTTGCCTAAGCACTGTATTTAAAAATATTTCTGAATGTTACAGACCACAAAGAACACATATGTATTCAAAAATATATTAAATCAATTGTTTCTTAACCATTCTTATGACATTTGGCCATTTAAAGTTGGCGCAATATTGCACAACGTCAACTTTGACCTTTATGTCCCCTTCCAATAGCTCGCAAGAAAATTCTGGAAATGTTGGCCCCGGAACGAGTATAACAAGTTTATAACTATTCAAACTACAATTAAAAAAGAGTTAACAACTAAAACCAACACATGTTATATTTCTTTTATAGCAATTCAACAGAATAGTCTATGCTCGAGTGTGTAGTATCCTGTGAAAAAAATATATTTTAAAGTTATTCTAGTTATACACAGTCAAGGGCACGCCGGTAAATACCCCGGATGTGATAGTCCATGTGCAGTCTGGTCCTCGGTTACTCCACACCGTCGTTCTCTCCTCTCTGCTACCGTGCAGAATTTATATCACCTTGTAGCAGCTTCAAGCTCTCGACAGGACAAGTATGTATCTGATATTTGTCATGTGTAGCTTTCATGTTTAAACTATTGAACAATTTTATTACCAGGATAAGGGACTGATGGCAGAAACGCCGATTATTTCTTAGTTTTGTACTAGCCATCAAAATGTTTCTACCTTCGAATTTCAAGGACATGTTTGCTGAAATGTTAATCCGTATTTAAACTGTGAATGAATGGATAATTGATATCAGCGTAGGTAACGCTGACGCGATGTTTTCGTTTTTTTCCGTAAAGCGTATGACATTTATCAGGATGAAAACTATATAATGAAGGTAAACGGTGATAGTAAGGTGATGCTCAAATATGGTTACATCACGTGGAGTAATTAGTAATCTTCTCTGTATAGTGATCAATCACCATGTTGTTGGATTCGGGGTTCAAATGAGTAAAAGTACGAATGAATGAATGAACGAACGTAGGGACAGAGGGAAAAGATAAGTCGCGTGGTTCAGACGTTTGACCTTGCAACTCAACGACCTCACGAACACACGTGTTTTCACTAAGTGAACATCTTGACTTTGATAGTTTCATAACTTGATTTTAGGGATCAGCAGTTAAAAATTATACCACTAATATAACACCCATGGCATTTACTGAGTCACTTAAAATATTGCCTCACGAGAAATTTAACTTTGGTTACTTAATTATTTTTTTTCACAAGTTCTGTAAATTATAGTAGTCCAAATACGTGTTCACTTTTTTGTGTTTTTCTGTAACGATATTTCCAAAATGACAACCATAACTATCTTTTAATGTCACTTTTGGACCAATTTTTCCATTGAGGACAAGTAATTTTGCATATGGATTTGAGACGATTGTGGAAATTTGTGTATTAAACTATGATAATTTTAACAATTATAATAGCTTCAATATTAAAATATTGGCTCATAAATCACCTAATGAGTGGAGTTGTACTTCAACAAAACAGTATTGGTAGAAGAAAATAATAATCTTCTGGAACAGTAGTGCTGCTTTAGGTCATCTTAATCCCAAAGAATCAGAAATGCATGGAGACGGGGGTAGAATAAACATTGGGGCTAGTGTTGGAGATTAATACAATTTCAGATGTACTTGACTCAATGCAGCAGATGAACACACTTAACCTTGTTTTTGTTCATAATGCTGTAAAAAAAATCTGACCTTTTTCTCTCCCCCCAAACAGACATGTTTCGTCTACCTACACTCATGAAGCAGGCGAGGCCTGTGTGTCGAGCTCTGGCCCCTCACCTCACTCGAGCCTACGCCAAAGACGTCAAATTTGGTGCCGATGCTCGGGCACTAATGCTTCAGGGCGTCGATCTGCTGGCTGACGCTGTGGCTGTCACCATGGGGCCTAAGGTATGATCAGAAATTCATCTTGCTCTGTGAAGCTTCTGTCTGTTAAGTGTCAAATGTTAAAGTCTGTCAGTTATCTTTAATTTTTACAAAAGTCTTAATTAGTCACTTTCCGTCTCTCAGGGTCGCACCGTCATCATTGAGCAGAGCTGGGGCAGCCCCAAGGTCACCAAGGATGGCGTGACGGTGGCCAAAAGCATCGACCTGAAGGACAGGTACAAAAACATTGGTGCCAAGCTGGTGCAGGATGTTGCCAACAACACCAACGAGGAGGCTGGCGACGGCACCACCACTGCCACCGTGCTGGCCCGCGCCATCGCCAAGGAGGGATTTGACACCATCAGCAAAGGAGCCAACCCTGTGGAGATTCGTCGTGGAGTAATGATGGCAGTGGAAACGGTCATTAGTGAGCTGAAGAAGCTGTCCAAGCCCGTCACAACTCCAGAAGAGATTGCACAGGTATGATGGGGGTGGGGGTGATAAGTTGAGTGTGTTTATATGAAATTAAACCCTTAGTTGGGAGTAGTGATGTAACCTTACAAAGTAAAGCTAATTCACTACAGCACTAATGGGTGTACAGTATGTAAGAGAGCGTCCAACTCAAAACCCTTTGTGATTAATATTAATAAATCTACACTCCTGGCTGTGCTAAAGTGTATTTTTTGTTTTTTATTTAACTGTTACATTTAGTCATGTCTTTGTTACATGAGTTTTTATTTTTTTCTTTTGTAGAGTGGGACTAGCCTCAAAGATTATTTTTTTTAAAAGACTTCCAGAGTAACAGTAACCTAATTATGTAACCCATAATCATGTGGCACATTGTCAGACTGGACTAGCTTTTTAATTCGACCACAAAACTTTTCCAAATTATAATCTATTTATATTATCATTATACTTCTGCCTTTTCTCTGCAAAACCCACGTTTCCCCAATAGATGGCGTAGAAGATGCTCAAAGCATTTTAGCCTTTATGTATGCCTTTTACATGTCATTTATCTTAGTTCATACGAACGCTTCATCTATCTGCTCCTGACCCGGCCCCTCTGTTCAATTTTAGGACAATTGTAACCAGCGAGTCAAAACTTTGCCCACGCCTGGTCTAACATCTAATTAAGGTTTATCTATGTTTAATGGTGCTCTCTGGTCTTTTCAGGTGGCCACAATCTCAGCCAACGGGGACGTGGAAATTGGTAACATCATCTCTAGTGCCATGAAAAAAGTCGGCCGCAAGGGAGTCATCACCGTTAAGGTTAGCCTTTTTTTCAACTGTTTGTAAAATCTCATAAAATTCAGAGAATGTCAAGCGTGTAGGTAACGTTGTTATTTTACATCTCAGGATGGAAAGACTCTCCACGATGAGCTGGAAATCATTGAGGGCATGAAGTTCGACCGTGGATACATCTCACCTTACTTCATCAACACTTCCAAGGGTAAATGTGCCAATTTGTTCTGAGCTAGTCCGTTAACTGCCTGATCCGCCTGAATGTAAGAGACATGTAAATGTAATGAATTCTGCATTTGAATTCTTTGCATTCTCAGGTCAGAAGTGTGAGTTCCAGGATGCATACGTGCTACTAAGTGAGAAGAAGATCTCTAGTGTTCAGAGCATTGTACCTGCTCTGGAAATTGCCAACCAGCACCGCAAACCTCTGGTTATTGTCGCTGAGGATGTGGATGGAGAAGCTCTCAGCACACTGGTTCTCAACAGGTAAGTCGAGATCATTTGTTTGATCTTGGGATTAAAATAAAAAAAGCTGAAGTCAGAGACCTAGTTTTCCTCTCAAGCATGTGTTAAAGCGCCGTCAACATCTCAATCCGTAGGCTCAAGGTTGGACTGCAGGTGGTTGCAGTTAAAGCCCCAGGCTTTGGAGACAACCGCAAAAACCAGCTGAAGGATATGGCCATTGCCACAGGGGGCACTGTAAGTAATACTTTACCAATGACCTTTGAAGAGGTCATGGAGGAAAACAATCTTGATTGTAAATGTCATAAACATTTTTTTTTGCAATTCTGCAGGTATTTGGAGATGAAGCAGTTGGCCTGGCTCTTGAAGACATCCAGGCTCATGACTTTGGCAAGGTTGGAGAGGTCCAGATCACAAAAGACGACACCCTGCTCCTCAAGGGTGGCGGCAGCCCGGCCGAGGTCGAGAAGCGAGCAAACGAGATTGCAGAGCAGCTGGAAAACACCACCAGTGACTACGAGAGGGAGAAGCTGAATGAGAGGCTGGCCAAGCTCTCAGACGGAGTGGCTGTGCTCAAGGTACGACTGCTTCAGCTAAAAGAGGTCGCGCGCTGCTCCGTTCACAAGTCACAGCAACCCTCTGGTTGTGTTTCAGGTTGGAGGAACAAGTGACGTGGAGGTGAACGAGAAGAAGGACAGAGTGACCGACGCTCTGAACGCCACCAGGGCTGCCGTGGAGGAGGGTATCGTCCTTGGTGGAGGCTGTGCTCTGCTGCGCTGCATTCCATTGCTCGACACCATCACCCCTGTCAACGAAGACCAGAAGATTGGTAAGTCGTGTGTATATATACACACACAAAAATGATCGTCAGCTTTCAACACCGGCCCTGAATTCTGAATACAATTTTCTAACCGTCACGACCAGGTATCGACATCATCAGACGGGCGCTGCGTATTCCCGCCATGACCATTGCAAAGAACGCAGGCGTGGAGGGTTCTCTGGTGGTGGAGAAGATCCTGCAAGCATCGCCTGAAATTGGCTACGATGCCATGCAGGGAGAGTTTGTCAACATGGTGGAGAAGGGAATCATCGACCCCACCAAGGTACGGAGCAGTCTGTCAGAGTCTGAGTTGGATACAGAGAACTGAATCAAACTGAAGTGCTATCATGGTCAATTCTGCCCCCTAGTGATTAATTGTGTCAAATGCTTTATATAAGTTCATTAGGGGGGGAAAAAAAAACCTACTAACAAACACTCTCGTTGACCCATCTCCAGGTGGTGAGGACAGCACTTCTGGACGCTGCAGGTGTAGCTTCTTTGCTGTTCACCGCTGAGGCCGTTGTCACGGAGATTCCCAAGGAGGAGAAGGAGATGCCAGGAGGAATGGGTGGTATGGGTGGAATGGGAGGAATGGGTGGAATGGGTGGTGGCATGGGATTCTAAGTCCACCCAACCTCCTGACTTGTTGCTGTACAGACTCGATGGGCAGAGAGAAGTTGAACGTGGGGAAAACCTGCCTCCACTAATGTCCTGCTCAGACCAACTGGGGCATCACTCTGCCCTGCCCTCTCAAAAAAAAAAAAAAAAAAAACTATTTAAGTCTCCTGTCTGTGTCTTTGGGGAAAGGTCTTTACCTGACTCGGCCAAGAGAAAAAATTCCAGTTTCTACACCCAAACCGATGGATGTGTTCTGAGATAGAAAAATTAACCTTCAACTAAACTAAAAGATGACCGTGCTTACCGTATGTTTTGATAATGCTCTGTCTGGCAATGTTGTCTCTGTCCTTTTTTCTTTATCTGCAGAATCTTTTTTTTTTTTTAATTTCTTTTTTCATGTTTTTCAGTTTTTTTTTTTTCTTCTTTTTTCATGTTTTTCAGTTACCGTAATATAATGTTTAAAAAAATAATTGTTTAATTAAACCAGTTTTCTTTAAGAACCTGTGATGTTTTGTTTCTAAGGTTAAAGCCATAAACATACTTTAGATGGTGGTGATGAATAACATGGCGGGGGAAAAGTGCCTAAAGTGACGTCAGCAGAGGCCTGTTTAAAATGCTTACCTGGAGCATCTTAAGCCTTTGGGTTTCAGTGCAGTTAGTTTGTTGGTAAAAAGAACTCTCATCTTCTCTGCTTAAATGTTAAAAGCTTGTAGTGTCTTTAAGGTTTACCCATATCACTGCAATCATTTTTGTTAAATCAAAACTCACACTGTTTACCTAGCATACATATATATGAGTGTTTACATTCCTAAAAGGTGATTGTTGGAATAAAATGTATGGTTAAATGGTGATTCTTTTTATTTAAGGTAAGATGAGACTTTTTCATCCCACACCAGGGAGAATTTGTTGTTACAGCAGCAGGACAGACACAATAAAACAAGATGCATTCAATCGGTGGCAAAAAGAAAGAAAATTGGGCAGTTGGCTGTAAAACAGCCATGTATATTGTGTCTCCACACTATGACGGAGGCACACTATTTATTATTTCTTTGCTAATATTTAATGCAGTCATGCACAAATGCTTCTATTATCTGTCACTGAAAGCCATTCAGGGAATTTCCTGTGTGGATCAGTATCCCAGTATTTGAAATACGTCATTAAAGCAGGTTAATGTTTAAGCCTTTAAATTAGGCTTCTGCCATGGACCTCTGCACCGACCTGGTCACATGGATGACATTGTCAATACAGTTGCTTCTATTCTGGATCCTCACATGATGAAATCTATTTCTGTCCAGTCACGAGAAAGAAATTACACCACAACCTGCAGCAGTGATCAAACGTAAACCTCCACCTCCCAAAGAAAGACGCTGAGATTTTTTTTTTTTTTTAGAAAAAATAGTTTATGCATCATGCAGTTGCACATCTTTCTGACATCACTCAACAACCTCAAAACAAACTTCATTTACACTGGACAAACAAAAAAAAAGAAAGAAAAGAAATACCCCTTTTCCCATGAAACAAATGTATAATCTTTAAAAGCATGTGTTTATACATGTACAGCAAGACTTTCGTAAAACAATTATTTACACTTAAAACTAAATAATAAATACCAAATGATTATAGCATATATGTTCAAAAAAAGAAAAAAATATATATAGATAAATATATGGTGCCAACTTTGAGAGACAGGTCAGCCTCACCAAGACGCCCAAGAAGCTGAAGGTCAATAAGGTGGATTTATTAGACCCTATAAATCTATGGGCCAGATTTTTTCTGGACAGACACCTTGGGGGATGGACATCAAATTTGGTAACATCAAGCTTGACAACTGCACATTGTCGAGTTTACGAGCTCTTTTTCGCTGCATTATTACTCCAACATTTAAAATTGCTCATATTGCACTCATCACCTGTCATGTATAATTTAACAACAGCGGAACCCCTAGATACGAGGTACGTCCGTTCTACAACAGCACTCGTGTGTCGAGCCGCTCGTATCTAGATTGCATTTTCCCCATTAAAATAACTAAAAACCTAATTAATTAGTTCCAGCCCCCCAGAAATATCCTATTAATTAATTAAATGAACCCTCCCATCTAAACATCAAAAACATACATTTTATATTATTGTTATAAAAATGGGTAAAATAACCCAGCAAGGGACTAAACGTAGGAGAAGGACAATTTTTTTTTTAAGTTCGTGACGAACTCCGCAGCTTGAGTCCTTGAGCACTCGTAACTAGATACTGAAACTGGTATCTAGGGGTTCCACTGTATCGCTCAAGTCCATTATCTAGAAACAATTTCTTTAGAAATGACCTAACAACAGTGTAGCTTAAAAGAAAATACCACACACACACACACAAATTCTACTGAACATTCAGCAAAAAGATGTTAACCTTCAGCACCCATGAAATGTGTTTTAGACACTGTGCTGCAGGGCTGTAACCAACCACCATGGTCGATTAACGATTTCAAATAGATGATTTTAATGTTTGGATTTAGACTTACTCATGTATTACCTAGAGCAGTGGTTCTCAAACTGTGGTACGCGTAGAGCGCTCCCTAGTGGAACGCGGGAAAAAAATTCTTATTTTTACATTTACATTTTCAATTGAATAAATCTGAAACATACCATGTACAATTAATACAACATTTAGAAAAAATGTGTAGCAACTTGTGAGATTCTGAAATAGGATATTTACTTTACTTTACGTTTTTTTGCTGCAATGCAAGTCTGTTGCTCACGTGAGCACAGGCAGCACGGAATCATGGGATCACTTGCAAGTTGAACGTGGAACGGGCCGGGGGAATTCTAATGTTGGTCATCATGGTGGTACGGAGTATAACAAGTTTGAGAACCACTGACCTAGAGTAATTCCTTAGTCATTTAACTTTGTGTCGGTTAAACGACACCAATTGTTTACAAGAAACCGTTAGCCGCAGCACTAGTGTCCAGCTGAACAGTCACAGCTTGTCTGCAGCTGTGTTAACTCACGCTCTAAACCACATTTGCCTTCAAATTCTACTCTATTTTTTTTTTTGTCTGTTCTTACATTATTATCAGTGTATGCTTCGCTGTGTTGAGTTTGTTTAGAGAAGTTGTTTCGTGGCCATCAATGTACAAGGCTTGACCTAAACTGACATCCGTGTCCCAGCACTTCCTGGTTGGTCAGTGACGTGAAGAGAGTTCATGATGCCAGTAAATAAGTAACAGGTAGTTTTCCTAAAATCCGCCGTTCACATGGATCACACATTCTTTCAGCCCAACCCTTGCACACTAAACACACAGGAACTGATCTGAATCTGAATCTGATCTGAAAAGAGTAAAATCAAAGCTTGGATTTAGATTCTACCATGACTGGTGCTGCTGGTGTCATAACATTATCACCAGTCCACAGTCTGAAGTCTGAAGAGAAGAACCAACCAAACTGTTTGATTAATGACAACAAAAATGTGTTATATATTCCAGCTCTAAATAGGAAATTCTATTCTTGGTTTGGCTTGTTTTGACAACCACTAAATGCAGCCAATGTTGGCTGATGACTGATGACACGGTGAAGTGTCACCTTGAGGCAGGGTGCGGGACACAGAATGTATAAAGTGACGTGAACGAGCAGTTCTGGACCTCCAGTACATTCTTTTGTACTGCCGTACGTTTGGCTGGTCCTCATACAGGGTGCGACCCCCTGGACTTTAAGACGTCATTCTGCGCAAACACTGACAGGAACAGTGATCCGGTGACGTGATTGACTGCTGATGTTGACATACGTACGTACGTATGTGCTCAGTGTTGTTCTTATCAGGATCCTAACCTCTGACCTAAGGCTTACAGCAGCTCTGGTTGAGCATTAAAAAAAAAAAGTGACTAAAACGAATGGAGTTTCAAAGTAGAAATCTGCGGCTGGATCCACATCGACAGAGCAAGGATGAGATATGAACTTGGTCTTAGATTGTAGAGAGGCACTCGTTTTGTTTTTAAACTCAAAAAGTCTCTTCTTTCTTTCTTTCTTTCTTTCTTACTTTCTTACACTTCCTCTTCATCCTCTTTGGCATTGGGATCAGGCGTTCACGTTTAGTCCGGTCTGCGGGTGGTGCTACGTGTGGTGAATTTCATGGAACATGAGCTCGCGAGGAATGGGCGTCTCAGCACCGTATACCTTGGAGGCCCGGCGCTCGAAAGCAGACACCATTTGCTTCACCACCTCGTCGAAGAAGACGTGAGCAAGCTGTGAGTGGATCAAGGAACGGAACTCGAAGGATATCTGTGGAGGGAAAACACAAGGAGACGTGAGATGTTTGAAATAGGACACCTGCGACACACCTGGACACTTTTCGGACATGCACACAGATCCGACTAATTTTACATGGTTTGTTCTGAATTTAGAGCATGTTACCGCTGCGGAGCAACAGGAACCAATATCAAGAAAACTCACAAAGATAGAGGTCATGCTGTGAGTTGTTTTGTTTTTTTTATGGCTGTTCTTTTACTTACGGCAAAATCCACAGTGCAGGTACGAGGGTAACCCGGGAGACCAGGGCTGAAGCGCCAAACTGTCTCTAAATGGTTGAACAGTTTCCCATCTGAACAGGAAGCCTAACAAAGAGTGACAGCACAAGAGACGGGATGAGTCTGCATCTTTTTATTTTAGCTGTTATCAGGCAAAGGGATTAACAAAGCAGAAAAGCTTTACAAAAAATTAAAAAAAAAAATACAAAGGCGAAAGTTTAAGAGAAGAATGTCATTCTGAATATTTTTAAAGGTAATATAAATATCCAAACACTATTTTACCCTATGGCTAAAAAATAAATCCACACAGACTGACAACACCACCTTACCTTGACCAGGTGAGGGCGCACTGTAGTGATAAGAGAGGTGTAGTTCTCCACCACAGGAGGAAATCCAACAGCTAGCTTGGCCTTGCAGAAACCAGATCGCTGAAACACCACGTCTGACTTTTTGCACCAGGGAACAAAGAGGCGGTAGTTTTCCACACCGGCCACTACGTCATAAATCTCCTGCATGGAATACCTGCAGAGGAGAGGACACAGCGTGAAGACTACACACTCTGTTTTCTTCTGGTCTGGCGTTTGGGTGGTTAAAGTAAATCCTAGCGGGAATTCGTTCACCAACATAAGCTACAAATGTCCTCGTTTTAACTTGACAGGTGTAAACGTGCAAAGCTGCACGTCAGAGACAGACACATGAAGGTCTAGGGTTATGTCATATCAGTGAATGCTGCTGGCACAGGCCGCGACTCCTGAACCAGATAGGTTTAAAATTAGGTCAATGACGACCAGAGGGAGAATATTAGGAAAAGATGGACAGGAAAAAGAGAGAGTGATTTAATCAGGGTCGTCACATTACCAACTCTGGACTATGAGTAAATCACTAGATGGATGGATGGATGGATAGATAGACAGACAGACTGACAGAGACAGATAGACAGAGACAGACAGACAGACAGACAGATAGATCTTTATTTATCCCTTGCAAGTTCCCTTTGGTTTTTTTTTTAAATTAAACTACAGACAGATAGATCTTTATTTATCCCTGGCGAGTTCCCTTTGGAAAATTAAACGTATTCAAAATCTATCAGAAACAATTTTCATATTTGAAATTGGATTCTTAAACGTATTCAAAATCTATCAGAAACAATTTTCATATTTGAAATCGGATTCTCAAAATAAGGGAAGCAGTGAATTATTCAACCAGTCAGTTTCACTTTGCATAATCTATCGTAAACAAAAGGAGCAAAAGTAGAGTCAGCGAACATGAATGAGAGCCTGTCGTCTACACCACTGTTATATAACTGCAGCAGTCCAGCTATCTGAAATTAGCTGCTGCTGCTGCTGCTGCTGCTGGGGTCTATTTATACAAGCAGACTTGAAGATTAAAACCTCCCTGAGGATCACAGATAGAGTGTGGAAACTAAGAACTCTTTTAGAAAGAATGTAATCTGTGAAAAAACTAAAACTTAAAACCAGCTGTAACTGTTAACAGAATCGCAAAAAATAAGCTGAATAACATTTGAAGCTAACATCCAATAAAACTAATCTTAGGAAACGTCATTACAGATGGTCTGCACGACAGCAAAACAAGTCAGAGTTTACAAAAGTCAAGAATGTTCATAGTTAGGCCAAAACATGACCAAACACATATGATATGTGGGGCACGTTCCTCTCTAAAAACCAAAGATTTGACACTTTGCTTAAGACAATAATCTGATGTTAATGATGGGATACGGCTCACTGTCAATCAATCTCTATTAAAAATAATTCTGTTGCCTCAACTCAAGTCATCAGGTTGCTGCCCCTGTGATTAAGCGATAACGTCAGCGTCAACAGCGTAGGTCGGGGAATCACGGGACGTTACAATGTAGTGCATTTCTCTCATGAGATGCCAAGTGAAGAAAAAAAAGGACAGGTCAGGTGACTAAATGGAGAGCTAATCTAAAAACAAACCACAGGGAGAACATTACATAACAATTGTGACACGCAGGAGAAACCTGACTCCATGTGCAACACGTATGCACGGGGACATAGTTGGGATTTTGCCTCGCCTCGCTGGTTTAAGCAATAAACTTTGATTTTGGTAAAAAGGTACTGCACCGGTTATTATGAGTTCCATTCAAATGACTTGTGTGGGTGTTTTTGTTAAGTGTCCCCGAATGTTGAATGCATTTCTACAGTGTATTAATCACAGGTGTTAGAGAGTTTCTACAACATCCATGTGGAAAACTAAGACGTTTCCCAGGTGCCTGGGGGGCCTTGTCCCTCAATAACCTTTTGTATGTTTGATTAAAACACACCCAACTTTGAAACAGGAAATACCAAAACATAGAACATAATATCTTAGATAATGCACCATAATCTGACCACTATAAAATGGGTTGTTGTGGGCAGATTTATATTATATTTGAAAGCAAATGAATAATTGAAAAAAAAAAGAATTTGCGGAATAAACGTCAATCCCTTATGGCAGTTCTTTTCAACCTTGGGGTTGCGACCCCCGCGTTGGGTCGTCTGAAATTCAAATGGGGTCGCCTCGTAGAAAATATTTTTCAACTAATTATTATTCTTGTTAAAATGATGATTATTCATTTGTCACGACTGTCATTACATGAACAAAGTCCTGACCCCGTTCTTTCTGTTTGACAAACCAAAGCCACATGATGGTCATTCAATTTAAGAATATTGACATTGGGGATTCTGAAGAACCCCAACAGGTGCAAAAGACTAAGCCCAGACCTTGGCATAAAAGAAATGTCAGGTTACACTCACCCTATGATGCGTCTCTCTGAGTACTCCTTCCTCTTGGAGAAGGATTCGGCAAGGTTGAAGAAGCTGCGGGCAGGTAGCGCCGCAGCACACCCTGGCATGGCTGCGCCCAGCATGGGAGGCACTTGTGTCATTAGGATTCCACATGACGACAGATACCTGATCGCATAACAAACATGCACGACAGTGGCAGTGTTAGAAAATAACTGGGTGAAGACACGAGTGGACAGGAAGTGACTGGTTGTGATGGACCTGAGAGCTCAAACTGCGTTTGGACGCTCTCCTGTTATGACACAAAACAGTTGAACTGACTTTAACGCTTTTCATTCCAAGAATATGTTTAAACTCAGGGCAACTTCACTACATGGACATGCTGAACCCTGTTGTTGATTTCCTGTCAGCCTACATTTTTCTCAAAGGAAATGTATAAATTATGAATGTTTGGCCTGAAGGGAGAAAACCACATCATTTCACAATCTGTATTTTCCACTTGCTTTACAAATAATAGTCAATACGTCTTATTGTTTACTTATTGTTCAATCAGTATTGTAGTTCATGTAATCATTAATTGTTGGAATTTTTATGTTTCTCTGTGAGAACGAAAAAAATCATTAAAAGCTCGTTTTAAGAGGTGAGAATTTTAGATCTCTAACGTGGTATAATACGATGTAACCCTTGTATTAAAGAGGAGAAAAAAGCGCTCTGTTTGGAGGAAATACATTTAAAAAAAATAGTTGTTGGTTAATTAACCTATTTGCTTCACCTTTCCTTTATTAAGCTCAGTGCAGTTTCCATTTTCCGCTCAGGGATCATTGGGATTAAATCCAAAGCCCTCGGTCAGATCCTCCGTGGCAGCAATGACAAACGAATGAGTGGGACGACGCTTTCATTCCCTCGTGGATCACTAAACTTCACAATGCAATAACTCAGGACACGCTATCCGTGATAACGTACAGGAGTACAACGGTACAATGGCCTGACTGTAAGGATGTCAAAAGGCTTCGTACAAAGTGTCTGCTGTCACGAAGGCTCAAGATTCTTTTCTGTTGTCAATTTTTAAAAGATGTCAACTGCACTACAAATCCTTTCCTTAGATATTCTACTAGGCCCTGGTTCTTCAATTTAGTTTGTGAGACCTGTAGTGGGAACACAAGTATTGTCTAGTCCTGAGCTACCGTGGAGGAAATAGTGACTAGGTTACTTTTCTTACCTTCTGTCTAGGTATCAAACTTGGAGGCCACATGTGAATCTAATGGCCTATAATGATACTACACAGATTTAGGAATGAAATGCAAACAACTGCACATTAGAAATGAACTGTAATTCATCGCACCATTTCAAACGATAAGCCGGACTGTAATTCATCGCACTGTTTCAAACGATAACCTTTAGAAATGAACTGTAATTCATCGCACCGCTTCAAACGATAAGCCGGAGGATTAGAAGGCTCAGTAATTGCATAGAATTTCTTCATGCAGCATTCAAATGATATGTTCAATAACTTAGACTTGGACCTTCTTTATTGTCATTGCACAGAAACACAAAAAACAGTGAGTCTGGCAACCAAATACCGGAGTACACAGTATACAGTACACAACTTGTAGGCCATGAGTAACTAATTTGAGGTACGGCTATACATACATATATATATATATTTATATATAACTAGTGCAAAACAAAATAGTGCTAAATATAAACTAAAGGTAAATATACATATAAACAGTATGGAAGTGACAAATGTAAACAGGAGTAAATAAATAATAGTGCACGGAGTCTAGACATGAAATTATGAACTGTGAGAAAAGGAATAATCTGCACCAGTGTTCCAAATATTGCACAGAAATTGAACAGGAATATTGCACAGTGAATAAAATTAATATTTAAGTGCTCGTCGCTCGGGAATTTTTTTTTTTTTTAAATGTACTGTATGCATAGAGCGTTGACACTGAACTCCTATTCTAACCTTGTGATCAATGTTGCTTTGAATACTTGCTCCTTCTTTGACCTATACAAAGAAAGCTCATTCACTAGCACCTGAAAGGTGATCCGACTGACACATGGCACTGCCCTAAAACTGGCCAGTCCATGAGAGGGTGTAGCATTACAGCAAGGTTGAGAAATACCCTCACAGAGAGAAGACCAACGCGGGTGTGCACATCTGAACTCTACAGAGTGCACATCCAGCATGAACCTAACATGCATGACCCAGTTTATTGTGTGAACATTTCATTTTAAAAAAAAGAAGGGCGCACTGGCTTATAAAGTACTACAATTTATATGTTCAAAACACAGTGTCGGTGATTTCTTTTTTTTCCTGATAGAAAAATCTGTTACATATTGTAAATGGACCTAAGCAGATATTGTGCAACATTAAACATATGTTAAAACTACTACAGATTGACGTTAAAACCTCTCGATATGAACTAATGTAGATAACTTACTCAACTATTGAACGCATACATCAACTACAGAGTTGAAATGGAGGTTTTGAGTCAGTTCAAAAAAATAACACTTGCATCTTATGGCAACATCTACAGGATGTTGTTTTCAGGGGTAACAATGGAGCAAACGGCAGCAAACATCCTGCAAGGACAGTGTTCATTCTGGACAGTCAAACGCAGACTCGTATAAAGATAAAACTGGCACGTTTTTTACACTCCCAATCATAATGTTGAGAGTGTCTGGTTACCTTAATACCCTACCTGTTTTCAGACTTTTGGAGGAAACTAGAGAATCACTAGCACACACACAGTAAATGCTTCAGGCTGCATAAAAAAAGACCATCAATTACAGCACTGGCTAGATTTAGTGACATATGATAAATATATGATAAAAGCCAAACTGTGCTCTACAGGTGTATGGTGTTACAATTGTGTTGTCCACTTTCATTCGGTAATTGTCCAATTGCTATCACAAAAACACTTTCTTGTTCAAAAGTTTAACGAGTCAGCGAGTTCACAATACCAGTTTTCACCAGTTGTGCCTTTTACAAAAAATAGGATTTTACTAGTTTACTGTGACTTGCGACTGTACCTAAACTTCAACTTCCAAAAACTGGCAATAACGTTTTTATAAGCTTAATTTGACACTTAATCTTAGTAAACAGGGATGCATCTGGCTAATATTATAAACACAACGATGTCGTGCAATATCCAATTCCTATTGTTCAGAGACAGTAGAAGTCTGGAAAGTGTCTTTACTTTCACTTTGCTATATTTACTTTAATCAACAAAGTAGCGTAAAATATAAAACAATGAATACATAAATAATTACAGCAAAACCATTGTACCTGACTTTACTTCTGCTCAGGAGTTCCCGGTTGGTTGTGGAGGGGAGCTGTTTAAAACAATCGGTGACTTTTCTCAATCCCCTGCCGCATCTCGCCATCTTTTTCTCGTCTGACGTCTCTCTCTCTTCTCCTGACAGACACCTCTCCACCACCGACTCCGCCCTGACCCGTGACGCAACGCCTCTCCCTTATGTCAGTCTGCTATTGGTGGACGTGTTCCCTGTGGGCGTCTATGATTGGTCAGTGTCGATGTTTGTCGAAAAGCTGCATTGACTCCAGTGCCAAGCGCGTACATGGAACGAGTACGCGCAGGAATGTCACGAGACGAACTTGGCTCAGGTTTCCAGTGGGAGCCTCTAACTTTTTTATTTTTTTTTTGTTTAACACGCACGAACATGTACTTGTACAGACTGTGGTCTAGCCTGGCTTTAATGGGTTGGTTTGATGACAAACAGACGCTTTTTTATGTGGGCAGAGACTTATGTAATGGAATGTTTAGCCAATGCGTCAACATTAAATAAGTTAAATAAGTACTTAATTGTACGTTTGTGAACATATTTATAATTACCTATCAATCTATATGCTGTAACTTCTCAACTAAAAACAATTGACTTATTCAGAAAGACAAGTGGCATAATCAATAGGATTATGAAATTATTATATATATACAGTATATATTAGTAGTAGTAGAAGAACCAGTAAGGGAAGTATCTTTAGTTGCCTCAAAACATTAAATTAACATTTTGAGTTCTAAAAATAGCTGTTGTGCTGTTGCTTCTCCTCTATGTGGCTATACAGAGGATGTATTGTAATGGGATTTAATTTTTCAATTCAGTTATTAAAGGCTGGACAAACAACAATAAATTAAGAAACACTTTTGAAAAGATCAAAGACAGGAGAAATTCCACCAGTTGGCATAAAAACATAAAAGAACGTCACAACACAAATTTCTTCATCCTTTTGTACTCCACTCTTGTCGTAGGTATCGTAACATATCAACAAGGAATAAAAATGTCAATAAGGAAAAGGCATCTGGTATTTTTTATTAAGTTGCCAGATGGCACAAAACTGTAGCAAATCAAGACAATGCATTATTTTTTCTATAACATCTGCAACATTGTTTGTAGTAAAATAATAATAAAATTATTATTATTATTATCATTGTTATTATTATTGTTATCATTATTTTTTCATATGTTTTGCTTACAGAAAAGTAGATCGTTCAAATTTGATCCAGCGGCTACAAAAAAGACGGAAGTATAGTTCACGCACTTCCGCCTTCAGACTCCATCACCGATCACCAAAATGGCGAAGGCAGCCAAGACCCACGAAGGTAAATCTTTTCCAAATATGTATTAGCCGTTTCATTTAAATATCGCCTTTTATTAAAGAACGAATTCAAGTGCATCGTGTGAACATTATAATATGAGGTTTTTCGAAAACGTGTATAGAAATGATAGTTTTCGAGGGCGACATGTACCAGGCCTCTCATACGACACAACGCGGACAGAAGATAATGGCGCTGGTTGCTAACATGTTAACTTGTTAGCTTTATGGAGCTCTCTTGCAATCTCTACAACAACGCACTGTGAATCTTCCTTTTGTTGAAATGTGTGTTTCAATTCACCAACGCAAATGAACAATTAATATTTGGTATAGAAACATGAAAAAATGGTTAACTTTAAGTTATTTTTACTTTCGGTATTGTTAACACACCACGACTAAGCTATTATTGATTTGACTGAGAACTTAGCTTGCAGTTCGTTATTTATTTATTTTAATTAGTTTTTTTTATTTATCTTGGTGACTCCTAATACTTAGTTATCGAAGTTTTTCATTTTATTTTCGTTCGTTCATGTCCTACTGAATGAGACGTATTATTCGCATCATCACAAAGCGCCAACTGCTCATAATTGGAAACTGAGCACAACAGTTTTCTTTCGCACTTACCAAACTGTATTTTAACATAAATATTCGCTATTATACAAAAAATATTTTTGAAATCTGCAAAAGATCTCCTTTAGGAAATCTCTCCTTATTCCATTAATGGTCCTTTATAGATATTAGTAGTGTCAAGTTGACAAACCCATTTATGTCTTTATTTATGTTTTTTTAAAACATTATTTTACTGCACAAATTAACTAGTTGCCTTGTTATTGGTGCCTTCCCTTTAGATATTGAGGCGCAGATCCTGGAAATCCAGGGGATGAAGGCCAATCTCCAGCAGGAAGGAGAGAAGGGGGTGGGCCTTGTTTCCACTGGTTTTTTTGACCAGGAGATCTATGGAGGAAGTGACAGTCGCTTTGCTGGATATGTCACATCCATTGCTGCAAATGAACAGGAAGAGGTAAGTTTTGTTTTTGTTTATTTATTTACCCACACTCAGTGCCATTTAAATGGTGCCTTTTTTAACCTATGAATTATGTTTGTAATTTGTAATCTGGAGTATTAGTTGCATAGGAGCTGGGAGGTTTTTGTAATTTTGGCAAGACTTGACTTACATCCTATTTATCTCTCTTTCTGCAGGATGATGAAGACGATACATCAACAAGCTTGTTGGGACCAAAGAAGCCGGGATACCATGCGCCTGTGGCAATACTCAACGCCATTCCTCAGTCAGATGAGACTGTATGTATCTTGTCCAGTTGTTATTTTTTTGCGGTCATTTTACAATTGATAAATAATCAAATGTTCCAAATTTTTGGTTTTTCGCAGTATGACCCATTTGCAGAGCATCGTCCACAGAAGATTGCCGATCGGGAGGACGAGTACAAAGCCCGGCGCATGCAGATGATCATCTCACCTGAGCGTCTGGATCCCTTTGTAGATGGTAAAATTTAAATGTATTTTTTTTTACATTATATTTTTATCATGTCTCACCTTTTCATGGATCACCTTTTTGTATAACCCCCTCATGATTATCAGTGCCTTTGTTATTTCAACCCTTCGACTACAATGCAATAGCTTGCTTCCCAGACTCCATGCCTTTCCTGTGGTCAATCCTGTGTGGTCCAAGAGTTTTCTTTTTTGCTTCTGTTGCTTTTCCTTCTTACATGATCTTCCAACTATCTTTTTAGTGGCATTAAATGTATGTCATGACATGCAATCTGAAAAAATTGTTTGGAGCCTGGGGTGCAAAAGTTGAGTTTTATTTTGGTATGTGTTTGAACATAATCTGACCCACTTTATGGTTGTCATGTTTTCTTTGGGAAAGGTAGTTAGGTCCTCACTGTTTAAAAGGAGCCTTTTTGCCTAACAAACGTGGGTTGCACATAGGTTGTGTGTGAGTCGAAGGGTTGTTGGTGTCAGTCTACATAATATTGGGATGTGTGTAATTTTCTTGATGAGAGTTAGAAAGTGGGAGGGTTAGCTAACTAACCATGGGTGCCAGATACTTACAGGGGACAGGAATAATCAAGTAATTAATATAGTGAGAGAAAAAAATATATATTTTTTTTTTGTCCTGCCATCCTCAGATTTGTCTGGCCCCAAAGGTAAAAGGCTTGTAATAGTTAACACTCAGTTGGCATTTTAGCTGTAATGAATCCCTTAGGTCCTTAAGGACACTGGAAAAACAAGCCAAATGTAGGCCGGCAACCACAACCACCTTATTCCTACACTTTATTTCTATCCAGTTTTGCTTAAAAAGTTCTTTTTACTCCATTTAAATTTGGGTAACCAGTTTAGGTTTTTTTTTAGTCACATAGTTTGTAGGTTTTAATCCCCTGACAGTCTGAGCCGTATTGGCCTGAATGGATTCGGGTTGGGTCTAGCTGTCTAAAGCCTGCATGTAGAGAGAGCTCTTGTTACAACGTTGTATGTTGCAAATATATTTTTATTTTACAACTCTCTCTGTAAAATAGAAATATGTTATCAAGAAAACAAAATGTGTACCACAATACCACAGGCCCATACTAACTGTCCTTAATTTCTCTCCTACAGCAGTACTGCTTTGCCAGTCCTGTACTGCACTCTGTTAAGGGTGCAGCAACTCATCCTGTGTAGGTTATGGGAAACACAGAGCTGTGAACTTGTCAGTTTGGTCAGGGTCTACTGGCTGCTTGTTTGGGGAAGTCAGATGCAGCCCAGCTACAGCAAACATCAGTCTCCTCAGAGCCCCACGTTTTTCTGTTTGGCTTCTTTCAAAACACAAATTCAATATTTGACATTTATGCAATGCCTTTTTGATTGAAAATTATTGGCCAAATTTAAGACCAAATTATTTTTTTACTGAGCTGCTTTCCAAACTTAAATTATCCATTTTTGCATCAGAATGACGAAGTAAATATTTAAGTTTCTGAATGTACTGAAGTGAAGCAGTTTATAGCTGTAGCCTAGCATCTGTTAGTAAAATGTGGACCACAAATATTTTTAAATGAGGAGCATCACACAACGAAGTTGCTGTTTTTTAAAGTCTGTGATTATTTTTGAGTTCTTTAATTTTATGCAACACAGGTGGTATTCTTTTATGTGTGCGTTTAAACCATTTTCCAAAGTGTTACTAATGGTAAAAAGCAATTTTCTAGGCTGCTTTTCTGCCGGTTGAAGTCTGACTGCAGAAGGACCCTTGGCACTGAAAGTGTACGTATTCTGAAGAGCACAGCCCAGGACCCCTGCATCAGTGATGGCTAGATCATCTTAATCCACTTACAAAAACAACCGCAGCTCTTCTCTTTATGTATCTGCTTGTTTTCTTCCATTAGAATGCTATGATTGTATTTAAAGCTGTACTTTAATTTAATTTAGTAGAACTTTGAGAACCAGTTCTATGTGAAACAATAACAGAAATATTAGTTAATCTGTTAAAAAGACTCAGGGTTAGCTGGCTGTGTTTGTGCTTGCTGTCTTTGTGGAAACTCGTGTCCCTGGAATGTAACATGATGAGTTTTCCTTTGTTCTTGTTGGTGCTTTTTCGCGCAGGGGGCAAAACACCGGACCCAAAGATGAAAGTCAGGTCATATGTGGACATCATGTTGGAACAGAATCTGTCCAAAGAAGAGGTTAGTGGCCTTTTTTTATTCGGTGTAATTCATTAATGATGTTTATGATCTGTTTATTGCATCATTGTGTCAACCATCAGCCTTATAAAGTTTGTGCCTTTGTGTTTTCACAGAGGGAGATTCGGATGCAGCTGGCGGAGAAGGCCAAGGCAGGGGAATTGAAAGTTGTAAACGGGTCTGCAGCCAGCCAGGCAGCCACGAAACGCAAGCGCCGCTGGGACCAGACAGCTGATCAAACACCCTCTAATGCTACACCCAAAAAGATGTCCAGTTGGGACCAGGCCGATGCCAATGTTGAGGTGATTTACTCACATTTCTAGCCCGTACTTTGTCTGAGATTGTGAATATGCAGATAATAATTTAAAAGTTAACATCTTGTTTGGTCAGCTGACCTTTTTGGTTGGACATGAAATATTCTAAGTGTCTTAAAATGGAGGGTTAGCTAACTAACCATGGGTGCCAGATACTTACAGGGGACAGGAATAATCAAGTAATTAATATAGTGAGAGAAAAAAATATATATTTTTTTTTTGTCCTGCCATCCTCAGATTTGTCTGGCCCCAAAGGTAAAAGGCTTGTAATAGTTAACACTCAGTTGGCATTTTAGCTGTAATGAATCCCTTAGGTCCTTAAGGACACTGAAAAACAAGCCAAATGTAGGCCGGCAACCACAACCACCTTATTCCTACACTTTATTTCTATCCAGTTTTGCTTAAAAAGTTCTTTTTACTCCATTTAAATTTGGGTAACCAGTTTAGGTTTTTTTTTAGTCACATAGTTTGTAGGTTTTAATCCCCTGACAGTCTGAGCCGTATTGGCCTGAATGGATTCGGGTTGGGTCTAGCTGTCTAAAGCCTGCATGTAGAGAGAGCTCTTGTTACAACGTTGTATGTTGCAAATATATTTTTATTTTACAACTCTCTCTGTAAAATAGAAATATGTTATCAAGAAAACAAAATGTGTACCACAATACCACAGGCCCATACTAACTGTCCTTAATTTCTCTCCTACAGCAGTACTGCTTTGCCAGTCCTGTACTGCACTCTGTTAAGGGTGCAGCAACTCATCCTGTGTAGGTTATGGGAAACACAGAGCTGTGAACTTGTCAGTTTGGTCAGGGTCTACTGGCTGCTTGTTTGGGGAAGTCAGATGCAGCCCAGCTACAGCAAACATCAGTCTCCTCAGAGCCCCACGTTTTTCTGTTTGGCTTCTTTCAAAACACAAATTCAATATTTGACATTTATGCAATGCCTTTTTGATTGAAAATTATTGGCCAAATTTAAGACCAAATTATTTTTTTACTGAGCTGCTTTCCAAACTTAAATTATCCATTTTTGCATCAGAATGACGAAGTAAATATTTAAGTTTCTGAATGTACTGAAGTGAAGCAGTTTATAGCTGTAGCCTAGCATCTGTTAGTAAAATGTGGACCACAAATATTTTTAAATGAGGAGCATCACACAACGAAGTTGCTGTTTTTTAAAGTCTGTGATTATTTTTGAGTTCTTTAATTTTATGCAACACAGGTGGTATTCTTTTATGTGTGCGTTTAAACCATTTTCCAAAGTGTTACTAATGGTAAAAAGCAATTTTCTAGGCTGCTTTTCTGCCGGTTGAAGTCTGACTGCAGAAGGACCCTTGGCACTGAAAGTGTACGTATTCTGAAGAGCACAGCCCAGGACCCCTGCATCAGTGATGGCTAGATCATCTTAATCCACTTACAAAAACAACCGCAGCTCTTCTCTTTATGTATCTGCTTGTTTTCTTCCATTAGAATGCTATGATTGTATTTAAAGCTGTACTTTAATTTAATTTAGTAGAACTTTGAGAACCAGTTCTATGTGAAACAATAACAGAAATATTAGTTAATCTGTTAAAAAGACTCAGGGTTAGCTGGCTGTGTTTGTGCTTGCTGTCTTTGTGGAAACTCGTGTCCCTGGAATGTAACATGATGAGTTTTCCTTTGTTCTTGTTGGTGCTTTTTCGCGCAGGGGGCAAAACACCGGACCCAAAGATGAAAGTCAGGTCATATGTGGACATCATGTTGGAACAGAATCTGTCCAAAGAAGAGGTTAGTGGCCTTTTTTTATTCGGTGTAATTCATTAATGATGTTTATGATCTGTTTATTGCATCATTGTGTCAACCATCAGCCTTATAAAGTTTGTGCCTTTGTGTTTTCACAGAGGGAGATTCGGATGCAGCTGGCGGAGAAGGCCAAGGCAGGGGAATTGAAAGTTGTAAACGGGTCTGCAGCCAGCCAGGCAGCCACGAAACGCAAGCGCCGCTGGGACCAGACAGCTGATCAAACACCCTCTAATGCTACACCCAAAAAGATGTCCAGTTGGGACCAGGCCGATGCCAATGTTGAGGTGATTTACTCACATTTCTAGCCCGTACTTTGTCTGAGATTGTGAATATGCAGATAATAATTTAAAAGTTAACATCTTGTTTGGTCAGCTGACCTTTTTGGTTGGACATGAAATATTCTAAGTGTCTTAAAATCTTGTTATGGCTGTCCTGTCTTTTGAAATTGATTGCCTTTTGGCTTCTTGTTATGGCTGTCCTGTCTTTTGAATTTGATTGCCTTTCGGCTGTTCCTTTCAGTAGTCCCCACAGATCATCTTCCTCCTACTTATCATTAAGTGACCTATTTTTCAGACTCCTGGGCACACCCCTGCACACACACCATCAAACAGTCGCTGGGATGAAACCCCTGGTCGTCCCAAGGGCAGCGAGACCCCAGGAGCCACTCCCAGCACCCGCATGTGGGACCCCACGCCCAGCCACACACCTGCCGGTGCCGCGACTCCTGGCAGAGACACTCCTGGCCATGCTACGCCAGGCCACGGTGGAGCCACAGGGAGCGTACGCAAAAACCGTTGGGATGAAACCCCAAAGACAGAAAGAGAGACTCCAGGACACGGCAGTGGCTGGGCTGAAACCCCACGTACAGACAGAGGAGACGAATCCGTGGGTGAGACGCCGACCCCGGGAGCTTCCAAGAGGAAGTCTCGCTGGGATGAAACGCCTGCCAGTCAAATGGGATCGTCAACGCCTCTGCTCACACCAGGAAAGACACCAATTGGAACACCAGCAATGAACATGGCCACCCCAACACCAGGTTTGTCATTTTGATGTGCTCATCGTGTATGCAACTATGTTTCCCATAGCATCATTTGTTGTCATTGTATTCAGTAATAGTGTAATTCTATTTTCAGAAACCAAAATCTGTTAGCACAATGGTTCATTGACACCTGAAATATCTGAAATAACATAACTGAATGTTTATTTATTGGTCTTATTTATTTTTTGTGTAGGACACCTGATGAGCATGACTCCAGAGCAGTTGCAAGCTTGGAGGTGGGAGCGGGAAATTGATGAAAGAAACCGTCCACTTACAGATGACGAGCTTGATGCCATGTTTCCAGAAGGATACAAGGTTTTGTTTTGTTTTTTTTTTTTTTTGTTTTTGGAGCTACTTATTTTTATGTTAAACTATAAAACATGTTTAACATTCACCTTTAAAGCTAAGGTGATGCTGACAGTTTTTCTCCTTTTCTGCTCCTCAGGTCTTGCCTCCACCTGCAGGTTACGTTCCAATTCGTACACCTGCCCGTAAACTTTCGGCCACACCGACACCCATTGGAGGGATGACAGGTTTCCACATGCAGGTTGAAGATCGCACCACGAAACAGATGAATGACCAACCATCCGGAAATCTCCCTTTCCTCAAACCAGACGACATCCAGTATTTCGACAAACTACTGGTGAGCATCGAGCATGAAACCACATAAAACCAGTGTTTGGGATGTCGTTTCTGACTGACGATTAAAGTGTCTTACGAGTATTTGTGTATATTTCAGGTGGAAGTGGATGAGTCCACTTTGAGCCCAGAGGAACAGAAGGAAAGAAAGATTATGAAGCTGCTGCTAAAAATTAAAAATGGAACACCACCCATGAGGAAGGTTGGTCAATGTTGACAACTTTTGCAACATAATTAAAACCTATTAATTTTGCTGGTAACATTACTCTTCCCCACACTGATGATCCTCTCTTCTCTTTCCAGGCTGCACTGCGTCAGATCACGGATAAAGCCCGTGAATTTGGAGCCGGTCCCCTGTTCAACCAGATTCTGCCACTTCTGATGTCGCCTACCCTAGAGGATCAGGAGCGTCACTTGCTGGTCAAAGTTATTGATCGAATTCTTTATAAACTGGATGACTTGGTTCGACCATATGTGCACAAGGTATGGGCCCTAACAATAATATGTATTACGACATTTTAATTTACTGTCTGAAAAATTAAATGCTCTTTTTTTGTCTCCAGATTCTGGTGGTGATTGAGCCACTGCTGATTGATGAAGATTACTATGCCCGAGTGGAAGGTCGAGAAATTATATCCAACTTGGCAAAGGTATTTTTTCTTTTTTTATTGTTCTCCACATTTTAGGCTCTGCGAACATTTCTCGCCTGTATGACCTGCTTTTGTGGTCAAGTCAGGGCTAGTAGTTCGCTAAATTAACACCAGCACGAGATCTAGCAGACCTGACAATGACATTTGGTCTGTTCTCACCCTGCACCCGTTGGTTACAATAAGTTTGATTATGGGCAGATATGCATTATCAGATATCAGCAACTTTTTTTTATTTTTAAACAATTTTCATTTGAACGACCAATCCAAAGACTGCTAATTATTCATCAAATCAAATGTATTAATCCGTCTTTCTCTTGTCCTCTCCAGGCAGCCGGGTTGGCCACAATGATCTCCACTATGCGACCTGATATCGACAACATGGATGAGTACGTAAGAAACACCACAGCCAGAGCCTTTGCCGTCGTGGCCTCTGCCCTGGGTATTCCTTCACTGCTGCCCTTCCTCAAGGCTGTGTGTAAAAGCAAAAAGTCCTGGCAAGCTAGACACACGGGCATCAAGATTGTGCAGCAGATCGCCATCCTCATGGGCTGTGCCATTCTGCCCCATCTTCGTAGCTTGGTGGAGATTATTGAACATGGTAAGTGCTGTTCATAATCTCATTGTACACGCATAATACACATTTACAGACATGTAAATGCAGTTCAATCAACTGAAAACTGAACTGCTGCCAGGCATTAGGAATAACATGGCCAACGTTCGGTTTTGTCATCAGGTCTGGTAGATGAGCAGCAGAAGGTGAGGACCATCAGTGCCCTGGCCATAGCTGCTCTTGCTGAAGCTGCTACACCCTATGGTATTGAGTCCTTTGACTCCGTCCTTAAGCCGCTCTGGAAGGGTATCAGGCAGCACAGAGGAAAGGTAAGAAGTCAAATTGTAACTTTAATAAATTTAAAACATTTTCTAAAAAAAAAAAAATGCAACGTTGTCACTCAGCACTCAGTCTGTGTGTAGCTCCGGAGTGAATATTTGCTTGCTATAGTGACTCCTCTGAGGTGCTGCTGCTTAGTTAGTTTGAAAGCATCCACCTTCTGTTGCTCATCTATACATTGATTTCTTTGTCACCAGGGTTTGGCGGCTTTTCTCAAAGCTATTGGTTACTTGATTCCACTGATGGATGCCGAGTATGCCAACTACTACACCAGAGAGGTGATGTTGATCCTTATCAGAGAGTTCCAGTCACCCGATGAAGAGATGAAGAAGATTGTGCTTAAGGTAAGAGTGTAGATGAAGAGTCGTCTTTGAGTTTGAGCAACTTTTCTCGTCTGGTCAACCACTCCATGGCTGCATCAGAGCTAGTACGTTGCTATATTATTGCCAGCATGAGAATCAGCAGAGAAGACATTTTAATAATTTTCTCTGTTCTCACCCTGCACCTGTTGGCTACATATAAAACCTCCAGATTTTAAAGACCCAGCATTTTCCTCTTAGATAACTGATACTTTTAAAGACCCAGCATTTTCCTCTTAGGAAAATGCATTCATGCTATTAGTTCTGGTTTACAACAAAATAATTTAGGTCCTGTTTAAGAATTCCACAAAATCCTGTATTAACAATCTCAGTCAACACTTTAGATTAGTATTGAAAAATGTTACTGCACATTTCTGGTACGAAACGTCAGAGGCTTAAATTAGTGAACCAGCTATTTTTATGACTTCTTGCTGAACACCTGTAGTAACTTTCTTCCTTTTTTTTTTGACAGGTGGTGAAGCAGTGTTGTGGTACAGATGGTGTTGAGGCAAACTACATAAAGACTGAAATCCTGCCGCCGTTCTTCAAACACTTCTGGCAGCACAGAATGGCTCTGGATAGGCGTAACTACAGACAGGTATGGGTTATGTTATTTCAAAGAATTCTATTGTGTGTGCAATTTGTATACTGTTGAAATCTTAGCTTATGCTATTATCTCTGGAGTTTGAATTCTCTCATGTCCTCTGACAGTTGGTGGACACCACCGTGGAGTTGGCTAACAAAGTGGGAGCCGCCGAGATCATTTCTCGCATCGTTGATGACCTGAAAGACGAGGCTGAGCAGTACAGAAAGATGGTGATGGAGACCATTGAGAAAATTATGGGTAATCTGGGCGCCGCTGACATCGACCACAAGCTGGAGGAACAGCTGATCGACGGTATTCTGTATGCGTTCCAGGAGCAGACGACAGAGGTGAGAGACATCACTTTAATCTTTGTTCAAAAAGTACAAAATGTGAAATTGTACACGCATTCAGTGACACACATTGTTTTTATAAATCCTTTTCATTCAGGACTCTGTGATGCTGAACGGTTTTGGAACAGTGGTCAATGCCCTCGGAAAGCGCGTGAAACCGTACCTCCCGCAGATCTGTGGTACGGTGCTGTGGCGTCTGAATAACAAGTCCGCAAAGGTCCGACAGCAGGCTGCTGACCTCATCTCCCGCACTGCTGTCGTCATGAAGACTTGTCAGGAGGTACGCTGATTAGACGTTAGAAACACTTAGAAACCAGAGATTAATTTTGTTTTTAGAAAACATGGCTCTGTATCAAGAACAATTTCATGCTCTTCTCAAACCATAGACGAGAAATGTAAATATCCTCTAGAGGGTTTTTTTTAAATTATTGGTGATCAGACTTGCTTCTTTTCTGGAATTAAACGCCTCTTTCTCTGCAGGAGAAGCTGATGGGTCACTTGGGTGTGGTGCTATACGAGTACCTGGGAGAAGAGTATCCTGAAGTGCTGGGAAGTATCCTAGGAGCTCTGAAGGCCATTGTCAATGTCATTGGTACGTCACTGCATCACGTTACTTTAACCAACAGGGATTGAAGTACTTGCGAATGACGGACTTTATTTTTCTTTTATAACAGGTATGCACAAGATGACTCCTCCAATCAAAGACCTGCTTCCTCGTCTCACGCCCATCCTGAAGAACAGACATGAGAAGGTACAGGAGAATTGTATCGACCTGGTGGGAAGAATTGCTGACAGGTTAGTGAAATCAGAACTTACCCCCTACGTATCTCTACATTTAATCCACTTTTCTTTCTTTTTTTCTGTAATTTGTCCGGTTTTTAAACTGTTTGAAATGATTCCTGTTTCAGGGGAGCTGAGTACGTGTCCGCCAGGGAGTGGATGAGGATTTGCTTCGAGCTGCTCGAGTTGCTGAAAGCTCACAAGAAGGCAATCCGCAGAGCCACGGTCAACACGTTTGGCTACATCGCCAAAGCCATCGGGTGAGTTCAAGTGAACTGATTATTGTTCGGTTTACCAGAAAAGTCCTGTAAATTTTGTTTTTCATTCTCCAGGTCAATAATTCATTGAGATGACTTGAGTATGATCAGAGGCGTTAACCTCCCTCTAACTTAATCCCGATCTCTCCTTTCAGTCCCCACGATGTCTTGGCTACTCTTCTCAACAATCTTAAAGTACAAGAGCGTCAGAACAGAGTCTGTACAACTGTGGCAATTGCCATTGTTGCCGAGACCTGTTCACCCTTCACAGTGCTGCCGGCACTTATGAATGAGTATCGAGTCCCAGAGCTTAACGTCCAAAACGGTGTGCTGAAATCCCTGTCCTTCCTGTTTGAGTACATTGGAGAGATGGGCAAAGACTACATCTACGCTGTCACACCGCTGTTGGAGGACGCGCTCATGGACAGGTGAGTTAGAAACTTCCACCTGTTGTGTTTCTATGTATTTTTTTTTTAATTAACTTCTTGGTATGGGTAGTTACCACCTGTTGTGTTTCTATGTATTTTTTATTATTATTTTTTTAATTAACTTCTTGGTATTGGTAGTTGTTGGCTTCTAGCGGGTGTCATCAAGTGTTGATTGTGTCCCTGTTTCGCAGAGATCTGGTCCACAGACAGACTGCCAGCGCTGTGGTGCAGCACATGTCTCTCGGCGTCTACGGCTTCGGCTGTGAAGACTCTCTGAACCACCTGCTCAACTATGTGTGGCCCAACGTGTTTGAGACATCGCCTCATGTAATCCAGGCTGTTATGGGAGCATTGGAGGGACTGAGGGTCGCCATTGGACCCTGCCGCATGTTGCAGTACTGCTTACAGGTGAGAACTGTCCTCAGATACTGTGTCAGTATTACATTGTGTCTAAAGCTTTTGTCTGATGTGGTCTGTACATATGACCTGCACGCATTCAGTGACTTTTGTCTTTTTTTTTTTTTTTTTCTCCCCCATTTCAAGTTTCTAATTGCATCTATTTATATTCCAGGGTTTGTTCCATCCAGCCCGAAAGGTTCGAGATGTCTACTGGAAAATCTACAACTCCATCTACATCGGGTCACAAGACGCTCTCATTGCTCACTACCCACAGGTCTACAATGATGATAAAAACATTTATGTTCGTTATGAGCTTGAATATGTCTTGTAAATACAAACCTATGCTTTCTTTCCCCGGTCATGTCAGTTACTTTTTTTTTTTTCAAGCAAATGATTGATCTTTATCAATTGCTTAAATTAAAAACTCCATTCTGAGGCCACCTAGGGATCATTTTAAAAAAAAAAGAGTGAAAAATAGGGAGTTAAGGGGAATAAAAAAGAAAACATTGTAGAGTCTGTAAGTATTTTCTTTTTCTTTTTTTTTTAATGTTTCTTTAAGAAATTAAGTCATGCTCAGATGAGCCCTAGTTAAGTAATGCAACGCTGTCATGAAAATGTTTTAATTACTTAGGATTTTATGTGTGTTGGTGTTTTTTGCCAGTTGTCTGTATCATCTTTACAGAGACACACACATCCATACACACACACACACACCCTCCCTCCTATCCATGTTTTCAGACTTTTTTGCTTTATTTAATCAAAATAAAATGTTTGTGTATAAAAGTCACTTAAGTGTCAGGTCTGTTCTTACAACATTGCATTACTGGGGTTAAAGAAAATGAATGAAGAAGCCTAAAGGTTTGGTCAGCGTTTAATGGGAACTGAAGATATTTTTACCAGGGACATTTTGATGAACTTAATTTAATTTTACTAATTTAAAGTGTCCTGCACTTCACCACAGTCTGTCAGTGTGTTTCAATGACAGTACCAGCCATGGCATGAAGCTGTTTTAGATTCCTTTTACATCAAGTGAGTTGTAGCTGTGTGTAAATTATTGCAATTTGACAGATCAACTAGATCAGGCATGGGCAAACTAAGGCCCGGGGGCTATATGTGGCCCATCTAGCTTTTTAATCCGGCTGCCAAACTTTTCAAAAACCTAATTTATTTATATTATCATTATACTTGTCTTTTTCCTGCAATACCCACATTTCCCCAATACATGGTGTACAAAATGCTTAAACCTTTATGCATAACTTTTACATGTCATTTATCTTGGTTCACACGAACTGACCCCCCTCCCCCCTGTTCAATTTTAGGACAGTTGTGGCCTGCGAGTCAAAAAGTTAACCCACGCCTGAACTAGATCTACATCACAATGCAAATCTGCAGACGAACAAAAAAGTGCAAGGCTGCACAATATGATTTTAATGTGGTTTAACGATCTCTCTGAAAGACCAGACCAGACATCAACAGTCTGTCCCTCAGATTATTGAAATTCTTCCTCCATTTGGTTTAAAATGTGCTGCCATGAGTACATTATGTTTAAGAGAAATCTTATTGCCAAAGTATAAGGAGTCAGGGTAACAAAATTAGACCACTCTGAAACACACACTCGTGCAGGAATCCTCCCCCACTCTCCCCTTGTTTCAGCAGACACATGACCCAGATTCTCTCTGCAAATTCAGTCATGTCATGGACAGACAGCAGTAGCCAGTAATAACAGCCAACCGGATTGGGTCCGGTCTACGAAAGCGCCGAACGACCCGACGCCTCATTGAATGGACGTCCCAACTGACCTCCATAACACAGTCTATAAAAAGCGTAATTCAATCACAGCTTTTCATAAGTCTACAGAAATACATACACTTTCCACACGCTGGCCCTCCTGTCGGTGTGTACATGTTTCCAGCAGAGGGCAGCAATACCACGAAGCAGCAGCAGCACTAGTAGAAGGAGGAGGCCTCAGGCTACTAATGCTGCCGCTTCTTGTTGTTGATGCTGAGGAAGCTTCTCCTCGACTTCTGCATCTGAAAGGAAGGAGGAGAGAGCACTAGCGACTTCCTGTCACAGCCGTACGCCGCCGCCTGCTGCCTCTCGCTGAGGCTTCTGGCTTCACGTACCGGGGAAGAATAAGCCTCTGTGGCGGGTGCATGAATTTAAAATGAAACTCCAGGAACCAGCTCCAGTATCTGAGGTAGCAGCAGCAATAGCAGCAGCAGCAGCTTTCATACATGCAGACTGTTCCCAGCAGAGGCTTTAGCTTCTGTTCTCGCTGCCTCTCTGCGGCCAGGAGCGACAGCCGAGGCTCGGAAGCACCACCGCTCTTGCCGCCGCAAACGGAGCGGTTGCTGATGGCCCTAAGGTTCGGCCTGGCCCGTACCAGTAAGACTCTCAACATTATCGGAGAATACTACCAGTAGCAGTCCGTGTGTTGGCTAGGAGGCTAACGGTAGCTGCGAGCACCAGAGAGGATAACAGCACCGACAGTCGGAGCGGGAGGCCGGAGGAAGCCCAGCATCGTCCCGTGTATGGTGCTGTATGTTCGGTGGGAGTGGATGAGCAGCGAACGGAGCAGAAGCTGACCCAGAGAACATGGCTGTCCTCAAACTGTCCGAGCAGGTACCAAAACAAGGCCTCTCACTGATATTTATTATTTATTAATTAATTAATGAATTAATTATTTAATTAATTAATGGGTTTTGGGTTTTAAAGTTAATATTTCATAAAAGCTAGCTTAGCCGCTGAAGGCTTTTTCGTTTACTTTATTGAACTATAAATGAAGCAGGAAGTGTAACTTCACCATGGATGGTATGAGTAGGTTATTACACGTAATTTGAAAATGACAGCTACACTATTAGTCAGCAGTGAATCTGCAGTAAACACACAGGAAACCGTCTTGGCTGGCGTCAAAAGTTAAAAAAGTTTGTTTGAAAAAAGGTTTTTTCGGATTAACAAGATTAATAAAGTCAGTTATAATAATCCCGACGATTTAATTATTTATCTATCTATCTATCTAAACATTCAGAGGAAAAAGCAACTTCATTATGTGGTGGTAGACATGGATACAAACTGTAAATGACATCATAATGACATCATCATTTTTACTGACAAATGTCTTTAATATCGAACCACGAAAATTTAATATTTTCCACTGCCAGAGACAGTGGGGACGTGTCTTTTACACTCCACAACAATAACCTGTAATGGAGATAGTTGTGTCCATAGCTTATATACGGTCTATGCTTAAATGTACTTCAGAGTAGGATTTTAAAATATGAAGGCCTCAGAGCCGAAGAATTTTTTTTTGATAAGATTGTATTCAAGGAGACATACCGTGTCAACAAAATGTGTCCCCGTTCTTAAATATTTGATTGTGATCATGTAAATGTGTCAGCTATTCTTAAAATGAAAAACGTTCTGGTCCTTAAACCTCATATTGAACCTGAAGGAGTCCCCCCCACCCTGTTTTCTCACTTGTCTAAACTTAGATTTGACATAAATTTGCACCTGGTCTAAAAACGCTTCACTCGACTCAAACGTGAAATGCACTAAAAGGCATTAGAAAAACATAGTAATGTCCCAGTGGAGAGCCCTGATGTGACACGGCTCCGTTTCTCTCCTATCAGATCTGCTCTTGACTTTTGAGCATTGGGTGAGCATTTTTTTTTTACAACTGTCAAGAGCAGGACTTCCTGTTATTTTCAAAGAACTTGCAGATGATGGATGATAAGTGAGCGCACGCAGCGAGCGCTCGACTGAACGTTGAGTCTTATTACGTGTTAATAACATGGAAAAAGCCACCATTAAACATTTTAACGTCAATTAAAACTCATATCTGTCGATCATAAAAGGGATGAATTCAAAATTAGATTTGGGCTCGCTCGTTCGCTAAATCAATCCTGTTGCGAATGTTTATGTTTTTCTTACCCATAAGTCAAATCCAATGAATGTTTTTCTTACCCATAAGTCAAATCCCATGAAAGTTCCAAGCTGACAAGTAAAACATCTATATTTACTCATGGCTGCAGCTGAAGATAAACAATCACTGCTGTGATTTACAAATGGCCACTTGCCTCTTTTACACTCTTTAAATGCAAAGGCAACACAAACATGACAAGTCAAGTAACCAGTGGACATTTTTGCAAAAGGAAACACAGGAAGTTGTTGAGCTTCTTCGCTGCAGTTGTGCACGAAGACTGAGCGTGTCTCTGCAGACGAGGAGTGTTTTTTTTTTTTGTTTTTTTTGCCTGTGCCATTTCCTGTGTGAGCTCAACACGGTTTAGATAAAGACACAGACACTGAGAGTTTCGAATGCCTACAGAACGGTCGTGATTGGAGGGTGTTGTCGATCATGTCGCGTTTGAGGCCTTCTGTTGCGGATTCGTGCTTTTGCGTGATTATTAAAAACGAGGAAGTTTGTCGCAGCGCAGAAGGGGAAATCAGTATGTGCAGCCTGTCACTGGGATCAGCAGAGCCCTGACTCAGTTCCTCAGTGATCTAGGTGTCAACAGTCCTCATTGTTGCTGGTTGCTAACAAAGTTTGTGTGACCCCGGTGTGGTATTTTACCAACAATAAAATGGTTATATGTTGAGCATGTCGCTCTTTTGGTTCTTTATTTGGAGAATGGCGTTGAAAATGCTTAAAATTCTTGAAAAGGTCTGTGAAGATGCTCAAAATTTTCTCCTGGGGTTCAGTGTGTTTTCTGTCACAAGCGAGGCTAAAATCAGTCATTTGAACAACTTTCTGCTTCCGCACCTTTGCCGGTGATGGGCATTTTCAAAAAGGTGAGATGAGGAAGTCTTCTCTTTGGTGTCCGGTCCTTAAAGCAGAAGTGAAATGTTGCTTTTGCGGTTCCCCTGTGGTTCCTCTAGTTCTGGTTTCGGAGAAGAACTAGCTGCAACAGGAAATGAGGCAGGAGGCAGTGTTGAACACGTAAGAAGTAAAATTAGAATGAATGAACGTCCGCCTTAATTCTTGTGTGTTCTGAGAGAAAACACCTGCTGACACGTAGCGGTCAGCAAGGGTTGCAGTCCGAGTCCGGTCCTTATACCTTGGTCCCTGGTGATCGAGACATGATCGCAGTCCGAGTCCGGTCCTTATACCTTGGCCCTTTTCCAAGTCCCTGGTGATCAAGACATAGAAAAGTTTTGGTCAAGTCTTGAGGCTTGAGGACGTCACACCAAATGAAACCACCTTAAAGAAAGTCAACAGGGACAACGATGTAGATGTTTAAAAAATCGTCCAAACTCTTGATACGTGTTTCAAAAAGAGCTGTCCTGATTCCACCCACATGACCACTCCCACCTGGGCAAGGATCTACCAATTACTTTAGACGGGCCCAATTGCCAGACCATCATCATTTTAGCACAGTATTAAGTAAACATGAGATGTGTTATGTCAACTTTTGAAGCACTAGAAGTTGCTGTTACTTCTCAAACAGTGAGGCGGGGCCAACAGTTTGGCAACAGTTTCTCGCTCTCTTCTCAACTGTCGTCATGGTTACATGTCACTGTCCTCTGCCCCCCTTCGTCCAAATACGTGCCGAAGAGGTGGGCGGAGTCTCATTCACAGTCAATGGTAAAGGCACAGGAACTGGTCTGAAAAAACTGGTTTTTAACCAGATTCCACTTTGCTCAGTTTCTTTACTCCAAGCACAGCGCGTTCCGTATATTTCCTTTAGATGTCAAGTAATCATTTTATCTGTGTAAAAATAGATGCACTACAGCGCTGCTAGCATGGCAGCATTGATCACACTAATGATAATCCTAGGCCATGTTTGAACTTATTTATTGTATTTTTTTTTTTAATGATCCACTGGGAGAAGCTCTGGACACGGAGTTTCCACCCAGTGTTTCCACCTGTTGATCAAACTTTGACTTCATGGGATCGTTTCATGACCTCCACGTGAGGCAGTTTTTCCTGCTTTCGGATTACATCAGTCGTAACCACCACCACCACCACCACCATCACCACTCCTGCTGCTGCTGCAGTTTGTGTCCTCTATTTACCTCTTATCTGTGATCCCCGGTCAAAATACGGGCTTCAGAGACCTCGCCTTCATCACACCCGAAACTGCTCTTTTGTCTGCAGTAGATACACTAAAATACACGAAATCACTAGATTTGTATTCTACATTTCACCAGTCCATGCGACAGGAACAGCGGGGACAGTGGGGGAGGTTTTTTTTGTCCTTGTTGAGCCCTACCAGAGCTGTAATTCAAACCAACAATTCTCCAATCATAAGCCTGACCTTTGACCCTACCCCAGACCACGAGCCGCAGCACTGGTTTATTCAATAGCGGTAGTGTGTTTTGTCGTTGAACTCTTCTTGTATGTAGTTACTGAACTTTTAAGATATTTTGGAGATTAAAGCGAGGAAAACCTAAATAAAGATGCCTAGAAAGTGTAAAAGAAAAAGTACTAAGAGGTTCAGCGAAAACAGTGATCTTTGAAAAATGCACCGATGGATTTGTGTCCGTGTCCAAAGGCTCATTGTCTGTCCACACTCTGCAGTGTGTTCTGACAACACAGCAGCTGCTGCCGCTGCTACACACATACGCGCGCGCACACGTACGTACACACACAGTATTCCAAACCGTGGGAATACTCCTTCCCAGCTCTTATGTGAACCTCCTGGAACTCGTTTGTTATTTCCTTTGAGTCTCTCCCAAATCTTTCTCCGGTGGTTATAAATGTGTCAAATCTAAAGACATACATGCATCCATTTGTCACCAATTCCAGACCGAATGGCCTGAGCCACTTTAGTGTTAACTTGTTGCTGCTGTTCTTGTGTCTACAGCCCCCTCTGATCCAGGCCATCTTCAGTGGAGACCCTGAGGAAATCCGTCTGCTCATTTACAAATCTGAAGACATTAATGCTCTGGTGAGGACGAAGTACAAACTTTTTTTTTTCACAAACTCAGTAAACTACTGTTTTTTTTCTTCAGTACCAATGCGGTTTATCTTAGCATATCGTCTAACTTCATCGCAGCATTAGGAAGCTTTGAAATCTCTAGATAATTTATCGCAGCATTAGGAAGCTTTGAAATCTCGATAATTTACATGTCAACAAATGTACGCTAATAGTTACGTTGTCCCATTGGACTCAGATTGTCTTCCGTCAAAGTAACAGAGGGTATGATATAGAATTGTCAACATGAATAATCCTGGCTCTTCCAATTACTACGCAACGCTTGTCGGCGCTTGTCGGCGCTAACTGGTAATTAATTTTAAAATTAAGCAACACTCAAGACATGTGCTAGCAGTGATTGGGCTCCTGTTGCAATTTGTGTCCCGGGGTAGTTGGACTTACTTCAGTGCTTTTGTTGTCACACGTAGGAATGTTAATGTATCGCAATTACTCCTAATTTGCCGTGAGTAATTGACATAATTAATACTTTATTATTAATAGTTATTGATTGATTAATGAATTGATTAGATCGAACATTTTCATCCTTTGACAGGCTTTATATGTATGTGTGTGAATGTATATATGTATATATATATATTTGTGTCTCTATATATACTGTATATATGTATAAATATATAAATATATACACATATACAAATATATTTATATAAAAAATATATATAAATACATATATGTGTGTGTGTAAATATACTGTATATAGTTATCACGGCTGTCCACACTTTTTTGGCTTTGGAGCTACTATTCGAAGGATCAGGCTAAAGTGATCTAGCATTAAAAAAACGTCAAATATATATTTACTCATATAAACTGAATATACTTTATACATACAGTTTATGATATGTTGATGTACTTCGACTAAATGCATAGCTTTATGGCACAATACGTTGATCCCGACCTACTTACCCCTGCTATATATGTGTATGTATATACGGAAAACAATAACATCGTTAAAAATATATCATCACGTTCATCCGACGTCGTTTTGCTGCCGACAGGCAGACAGACGTTGCATCTCCTCATCATTAAAGCCTTCTAAGTCATTAAAGGTGATCATCTCGGGACCAACAGACACAACATTGGCAGACAATCCGTCGTACATAAAAGGAAACAGCCGAGGGCAGTAACTGCATTCCAACTGCCGTGAGACACCCAACACTAGTACCTCTGAAGAAGAAGAGGAGGAGGGGAAAAGGAGAAGCATGGATGTTCCAGGAACAACCATAGAGGGTGAATTTGAAAGTTGGACAAAACTTGTGGACGACCTGGACGTCGGGTTCGATCTGTTCCAGGCCGAACACCAGCAGGTTCTGCAGAGCAACGTCTCGCAAGCCGAGAAGATCGGTCAACTGGCCGCCCAGTTGGAAGCGGAGATCCGACACAACGATTATCTCTCTGAACAGGTGGAGGACCTCAAGTCCAAGCTGGAGGTGGAGATCCGACACAACGTGTCTCTGTGCGACCAGGTCGAGGAGCTCAAGGCAAAGCTGAAGAGACAGAACAACAACAATCGCAAGTTCAGCGACGAGCTGGAAGGACCACAGGAGGCTCACAGAGATGAGGTGGAGAGACTGAAGGATGCCTATCAGATGTTGGAGGACCTTCAGAGGGAGGTCACCAGGCTGTCCTCCAGGCTGGAGACGGGGACCGCAAATGTGGAATCGCCGTCAAAGGAGAAGCAGCGTCTGCCGGTGGAGCTGCAGAGGGAGAGAACCAGGAGGCGGCAGCCGAGCGACGAGCCGCAGGAATCCCAGGGAGGGAGCACCACCAGCGAGACAGAGGTCCCTCATCAGATGTTGGAGAGCCTTCAGAATGAGTTCGCCAGGCTGTCCACGGTGCTGGAGGACGAGATCAAGAAAAACAACGCTCTGACCAAACTCAGAGAGACGGAGATGAGACATCCGCTCAATCATGTCCGTCAGCAGGCTCGCAAGGACGAGAACGGTCCGAGGAACCACCGGCTGGACGCCCAGAGGTACGTCGGCAGCAACTCGGAGACGGACTCCGCCAGAGTCTCCAGCAGGCTGGAGACGGAGATGAAAAAGAACATGTCTGTGTCCAAGTGGGGTGTGATTCAAGATGGAAGGGCGAGGAGGGATGAGGGGAAAAGAGCGAAGGACAAGAAGCCGAGATTCAGGAAGAAGAAGAGGAAGGGTACCGAAGGATCGGACGATTGACACAGACGCCAAACGTTCGCTAGTTGCGTTGCGAAGACTAAGCTTGACATTTGGCATCATTGTTATTATTGTCAGGTTCCAGTACTACCATGTAGGTACTGTTCTAGGACCTGTGAACATTTTAGCGACAGTTTTTCGGCCTGGAAATGGACCTTGCTTAACACATTTTCCACTTTGAAAGCGGACTGGAACCGTATCAACATGAGTCGCGCGGTTTTGTCGCGAACTTGCATTTGATTTGTCTCGACGTTTTGTACAACTTCATGACTTTTGATTGTAAACGGTGGACTTGGTGCGGACTCAGAGTGACTTTCTTACATGCCGCGGGACTTATTTGTGTAATTCTTAAGTGGTCTTCGCCACGGCGGAGGACACACCAGACATTCCAACTTCATGACACAGTTAAAAAAAAAATGTTAAAGCTATTTTTGGTCACAAGACTGTCAACTTTAAAACCTCTAAGAGTTCAGCACTACGTGTTCAGCGCAAGCCCAAGCTGAAAAGCTGTTTTTATCCTTAAAAATATGTTGTTATATATATATATTTTTTACATGATTTCGTACGACAATATTTGAGTTTTGCAACATTTTACAAAACAAAACAAGTTTTAAATAAGGAATGGGTTGAATCTGTGTCTAATTTCGAAGAGTATACCGGTTTACTGAATAAGACCTTCAACTCAGATATGCATATGTTTTTATTATACAAACTGATATTTTTTTTTGTATAGTACAAAATGTTTAGGTACATATTTATGTACACACTCGGTATATATTTTTAAGATAGGATTTTTTTGGATTCAAAAACAGTGTTGCATTAAAAATTCCTCACTAAAATAAACACTCAGTTTGAACTTTGTGTCTGCAGGGGCCTCGGTGTAAACCAACGGCTTTGGAAAGGAAATAAATTTTTAATTTTTTAGATTTTTGCTAATGGCCCGTTTGTTTACATTCAGCGGCCTAAATTAAAAAAAAAAAGTTTATAAAATGTATTCATTTGAATTTTGAGTGAAATACATATTTTAAATATTTGTATATTATAGCTAACATATAATTAGGCTATTTGTTATGAATATTGTAATGTTTATATTTTAGGCTACATTTTAGCTGTATTTTCGGCTAACTTTCTTTATTATTATTATTATTATTATTATTATTATTATTATTATTATTATATAGCAGTTGTGGCTTAGTGGTTAAGAAAGCAGATTTGGGTCCAAAAGGTTTAAGGTTCGAGTCCACCAACTACTAAGTTACCACTGAGGTGCTCTGAGCACGGCACCGTCCCCTGGGCGTGAGGTCACATTTGGTCGTGTGCGGTGGTGCAGTGCTGTGTCACCATGACAAGTAATATTTTTTTTATTTCTCCAGGATCCCGAGAAACGAACACCGCTGCACGCGGCAGCTTTCCTGGGCGATGCTGAGATTACTGAGCTACTCATCCTCTCTGGTGAACTCTGCTGCCTCTTACACACACACACACACACACACACACACACGAACACGAACCCAACACCATTTGACGCATTCTTGTGTACCAGATAAAGTACTTCTTGTCTCTTTGTTTCATATTTTCATGACCATACCAAACTGGCTCGTATCAGTTCCTCTGTCACGTCAGGGTTTAGCAATGTTGACACACATTTCATGATCTTTAGTTCTTCCTAGGGTGGGGGGGTGGTGGTTTTAAAAGGATACTTTTGACAAATGACAAACTCTTGCCCCAATAGACCGTCCGTCAGCTTTAGTCTTTGGTCAGATCTGTAGCGTCTTCAAATGTGCTCACTCCTTTTTTTACTTTTGAATGAAACGGCATTCTCGCAAAAAGTATGTTCCCACTTCACATTAAAGTGACTGGGTTGGTAAATTATTGCCGCTTTCACCAGTACGTTCACACGTGATGTTGTGTGTGACTTGAGTGGTTGGAATTCTTTGCATGAATTTAGCTTAGCGACACTAATTGACGATTTAAACAGCAGAACATTAGCGGCCGCTGCGTCTCTGTGACGCTTTTTCTATAGACTTTGAAATGAAATTTCAAAAGTCCATAGACAGTCCTATATTTTATATATATATATATTTTTAAATGTATGTCTTTGGTAAACAATTCAATCTTATTATATATATATATTATTATCATATTAAAATCCCTCTGTGTCTTTCTTTCGTCCGTACAGGGGCAAGGGTCAACGCCAAAGACAACATGTGGCTCACTCCTCTGCATCGCGCGGTGGCGTCTCGGAGTGAGGTGAGTGAGCGCACGCACGTACACACATACACGCGCACACGCACGCGAACCAAGGCCGCTCGATGACGTCCAACGATTTGTGTGCAAACACACACACACACAAAACATTCAAAGCTGTCGTCATCATCTGCGGTTCTGCCCTCCCCTCGGACGTCACGCGACGCATCGTAGGTGTCGTGTTCCAGGGAGAGATGAGGGCGAGAGAGAGAGAGAGAAAGAAAGAGAAAGCCCTCTCAATCTCTGGCTCTCTTTCACACACACACACACAACAGGTAGATCTACATAACTGAAATAACTGCGCGGTGAAGCAGCGTGTAATGTCGTGGTGTGGTCAGTGTTGGATTTCTTTATACTGCGGGAACACAGATTATTGTTTTAAACCAAAATGATTTATAGTTTGAGAATTTGTTGAAAACTCAGTAGAAAAGGTCACTTCAAGGTCACGATTCAGATTCATAAAACCTCGTTTGTCCCCAAGGAGGATTTCATAAGCTCCGGTTAGATGTGTAGACCAGAGTTCTGAGCTCTAAACTTCCTGTCTAGAACCCCACCAGTTTCATATGGGCTTCAGCGATGGCCAAGCTGGGGGGCGTGTCATCACGAAAATCACGAGTCGGGTGTGCGTCTGGTCCTCTGTCGTACCCGAGACCGACTCACCAAAACCCCTAGGGTTCGATCGAACCCAGGTTAAGAACCACTGGTCTAGAAAAACTTCTCAGACTGTAAACGTTCCTAAAGTTTACGCCAGCGCCCCCTGTGCTTGGCATGTGCAGGAAGCAAATTTAAGACAAAGTAGTCCAGCTAAAAAAAAAAAAAGCTAACACCGAACCTCGCTGCTTATTTTGTCGTCCTCAGGAGGCGGTGCGAGTTCTGATCCGACATTCGGCGGACGTCAACGCTCGGGACAAGAACTGGCAGACGCCGCTGCACGTCGCCGCCGCCAATAACGCTTTGAGGTGTGCCGAGGTCATCATCCCACTACTGAGCAGCGTGAACGTGTCGGACCGCGGCGGACGAACTGCCCTGCACCACGCTGCCCTCAATGGCCACACTGAGGTACTGCAACACGCTGACGTTGACTGTAGTTTTGAATTTCAATTATTCTTCCTCTTCCTTTTTACTGCAACATGTTCCAAGAGCCTTATTGGCAGATTGGCAGCGTGTACTGACTCTATTCTGATATACATGTACTTGAATTGAAAGTACAGTTGACTGAAGCTTCAGGTTACAATATTTCTCTACTTTACTTCCTCTATTGATTGAGTGTTACCACAGGACCGGCTTTTCTTGTTATGATAGTTTGAAGTGGTTCTTAATTATTTTCTGTCATGCCCCCTCTTGGGGACAGAAATGTTTTCACCCTCCTCTACCCCCCCGACCCAAACCTCGCAAAAATACAATTGAGAACCAGATTTTTATCTGTACAAACCACTGTATGAGGTGCTGCCACCTAGTGGCTGGAGGCCTGTTATCATTCAAGCATTACAGCAGTGGTACACTCATGTCCAGGGTGCCATATTCCATTCGAAGCCCCTCACGCCCCCCCAGCACCTCACCACGCCCCCTAAAGGAACAGATGGGTGGGTGCCATTCGAAGTCTTCTTCTTTTTCTTTCGGCTTTGTCCCTTTTTTCAGGGGTTGCCACAGCGAATCATTGATTTCCATATTGCCCTCTTCAGCTTAGGTTATGATGTAAAAAAAAAAGAATGTTACTATATTGATCCCATATTTGGGAAATAGTTGCGTTAGCAGCAGATATGCTGTTAACAGGCTGCCCCCAGCAGGTGCCAAGCATGTGGTTTCTCTGGGAATCGAACCCAGGGTTCTCTGCTCTCTGCGTCAGAGGCAGGCGTGCTAACTGCTATACTATGGAACCTGTGGGCTGTTGGTTGTGAACCTTCCCGTGTATGAGTTTTTGTTTACACTACTCTTATATATATAAAAAAAAAAGAGTCGCCCACTCAGACACTGCCTGACCTGCTACTTCCTGTTCGTCAGATGGTGAACCTCCTCCTCAGCAAAGGAGCAAACATCAATGCCTTCGACAAGAAGGATGGACGCGCGCTGCATTGGGCAGCGTTTATGGGTGAGGGCGGAACACACACACACTCACACTCACTCACACACACACACACACACACACACAGTGCATGTCTTGACATGAGTAAATGACGGAGTGGATCGCGGCGACGTTAACATAAATAACACCCAGTGGTTTTACGAGTTCAACAGGAAACCACCACAAAACAGGTCTTGCATACAGACAAACGTTACAGAACAGGTTGGTTTAAACGTCGCTGTGAAAACTTTCGAATCCTTACTAAAGAAATACGCTTACTAATGAGCCACAAATATCAGGAATGTACGTGTCGGGTATTTTTGTGGTTACCTACATGTCTAATTAAGAATACAACGAAACTTTCTTTTTGATTTGCTCCCCCGCAGGTCACCTGGATGTGGTGTGTCTGCTGGTGAGTCAGGGGGCGGAGATCAGCTGTAAAGACAAACGTGGTTACACCCCACTGCATACGGCGGCCTCTAGTGGACAGATTAATGTGGTTAAACACCTGCTCAACCTGGCCGTGGAGGTCAGAAGACTTTTTTTTTTTTTATTATTGGCCTCAAAGAATACATCGAATCCTTTCGATTTCTAACTTTTTTTTTTTATTGCTCCAACAACAGATTGACGAGTCGAACGCGTTTGGCAACACGGCGCTCCACGTGGCCTGTTTCAACGGCCAGGACGCCGTCGTGAGTGAGCTGATCGACTACGGCGCCAACGTGAGTCAACCCAACAACAAAGGCTTCACGCCGCTGCACTTCGCCGCCGCGTCCACACACGGCGCCCTCTGTCTGGAGTTCCTGGTCAACAACGGAGCGGATGTCAACGTGCAGGTACTTGCGAACGTTTATAACCGATGTGTAAAATCATTTCAAAGACTTCCGATCCTTCGTTTCTTCAGATCTGCTTTATCTGTTCTGACTTTCAGAGCCGGGACGGGAAGAGTCCTCTTCACATGACCGCGGTCCATGGACGCTTCACTCGTTCACAGACCCTCATACAGAATGGTTAGACCTGGTTATAAAGTAAAGAGTTCAACGTTTTTTTTTTTTTTCATTTTTCATCACAAACTCTTTTCATTCCAGGTGGCGAGATTGACTGCGTGGACAAAGATGGTAACACTCCTCTTCACATCGCCGCCCGCTACGGTCACGAACTCCTCATCAACACGCTCATCACCAGTGGAGCCGACAGTACAAGGTAACAATGGACTCGTAGATCAAATTTAGAATCACCGAGAAAAAAAAAAAAAAAAAAGAAGGATTCACTGTTGTTTTTTCTCCCTAAAAAAGAAGAGGAATCTACGGAATGTTCCCTCTTCACCTGGCTGCTCTGAACGCTCATGCTGACTGCTGCAGGAAGCTGCTCTCCTCAGGTAAAAGTCGACACTGTTTTTAAGACCATTTCATTGATAATTGTGTGTCAGATTGTTTAAAGGAGCTCTTAAAAAAAAGTTAGTAAAGTAAAGTAAAAAAAAAAACTCTTTTGGACTCTTTTAGAGTCAAACATGGCTGAGAGGAAATCTCTCGAATAATTTCATGGCCAAAAGCAACAACTAACCTTTTCAGAGTGAAGTAAAACACGACACTGATGCAGCGACCGGAGGAACTGACACAGAGCAGGCCCTTGTGCACGGTCGTCCCATCAGCTGAGTCACAATCGGGCTGTTATAAATTAGAGTGTTTATTTCTAGAGATTCTCCACTGGGAGCGAGGAGCAGCGTTAGAGATAAACAGACTCGCAATGAATCTCTAGGCCCTGTCGTTTTTCAGAGACTTGGTCAAGACCCGTGCACGGGGAACAAATGTTAGAGCGTGTCTGTTACTGGACTGGATTATTTTTTAAGATTTCACGAAGATTCACATCAAAACAACACCACATCAAATTAAAGTTAAATTCAATTTTCTTTTCAAAACAGAAACACAAAATGTTAACAAGTAGTTAAATTCAATTTTCTTTTCAAAACAAAAACAGAAACATCGAATGTTAACAAGATAAATTTCCCTACGGGGGAAAATAAAATTCTGTGGTTTCACACTGTAACTGCTGCTGCTTCTGTCCCTCAACGTCTCCGTCTCCTCACTGTGACCGCTGAGCCAAACGCATCAGCATCGCCCGACCTCCGTGACTTGGTTGTCCACCTCCTCACCTGTCACACTAACACCTGTCTTCCTCCTCCCCGTCTCCCTGTGTCTCTGTGGTAACGGCCCTGGCCCCTGCACTTGCCTGTGTCCTCCCCGTCTCCCTGTGCTGTCCTGTCCCCCCCCCCCCCCCCCCCCCCCCGCCCCCGCCCACGCTCGC
>NC_024322.1:2401176-2500375 GCF_000523025.1 Cynoglossus semilaevis | reverse complement strand
CCCCCTGTGTCCCTGTGGTACCGGCCCTGGCCCCTGCACTTCCCTGTGCCCTCCCCGTCTCCCTGTGCTGTCCTGTCCCTCCCCCCCCTCCCCCGCCATCAGGTCGTAGGTTTATGATGTGTGTTGACTCGGTCCTGTCTGCAGGATTTCAGATCGACACGGCCGACAGTTTGGGGAGAACCTGTCTTCACGCTGCTGCTGCTGGAGGGTACGAACCACCTACGTGTTATATTTCTATACGTTTTACCTGTCATTATAGTCATGTTTCATGACAAATGCATATAATTACTAGACAGGTGACAGTGGAGTAGCGGTAAATACTCTTGCCTTACACCAGTGGTTTCCAAACTATTTTGCAGATGAGTCTATTGTGAAGTCTGATGTCGACAAATTCACGTCGTGATAAAACGCCACTGAATTTCATTGTACACTGTAATTCCAATTACAGTGTCACTACTTCCGCGAAGTAGTGACACCATATTTATGCGCAGTAAAATAATGACGAGCAAGGTATTGACGACTTTGACTGCGCAGCCGATGATTGATTTTACGTCTCTCCAGAGGGTGGCGCCATTTCTTGGGTTACCTCTTCCACGGTTTCCGAAGGTGTATCCGTAGTAGTAGCAGAAACCGGCTCTTTTTTGCGAGGCCTCAAAAACATTTTGCGTGATTGGCAGTTGCTTCCGCTGCTTCTTTTTCCAGTCGAAGAGTAGCTAGTCGTATTTCTTTTTCCAGTCGAAGAGTAGCTAGTTGTATCGACGTCGTCAATTTTGTTGCAAAATTGGACCGATCGAACCATATCTCTTGCAGATCCAAATCCAGGATACGGTATATTTTATATATACAGTTTTCAAAAACCGAAATATCGAGGGACAACTGTATGTCTAAAAAAATACCCTGTCTCAAATAGCTCGGTGCCCCCTAGGGGGCCCCATTCCTCACTTTGAGAACCCCTTCCTTACAGCAAGATAAAAAGATTAGATTTGACCTCTAATCTGCCTGTGTGTACTCCAGATTACCGTACTTTGCGCAGTCCAAAATGAGAGGATTCGGATTAGAGAATGCTAATGGCTAACGGTGCGTTTTTGTTTTCCTGCGGCACAGCAACGTGGAGTGCGTGAAGTTGCTCCTCAGCAGTGGAGGAGATCACAACAGGAGAGACAACTGTGGCAGGTGAGAGAGAGAGAGAGAGAGACAACATTTCATTTCACGTGGTCACAGGAAACAACAACATCAGGGTTTTGATGATTGGTTTTTACTCCAGGACTCCGCTCCACTACGCAGCAGCGAGTCGCCACTATCAGTGTCTGGAGACCCTCGTCGCCTGTGGCACCGCTATCAATTCTACTGACCAGTGGGGGCGCTCGGCGCTACACTACGCTGCTGCCTCAGACCTGGACAGAAGGTAAAGTAATGGGAAAGCTACGGAAATGAACGTGTCGAGTATGACATTTACACTTCCAAAACAAAACAAAAAATTATTGGAGTATTTGACTCGGGAACACTGCACCCTAGATTCCTGGTCCTAAATATAGAAAACTGGTGAGTCACTCCTCACTGCAGCCGCTGCAGCAGTTGTTCTTCCGCATCTTTAGACTTCACGTTAACCCTTAGTTCTCCTGATAAATATATTGGGTGATTTTTTTTTATAACTCATCTTTCACCTCTCTGTTGTGTCGCCCTGAATCTCCAACCTTTTCTCCTCACCTCTTGCAGGCGTCGTGTTGCTCTGGAGCCAGAGCTTGAAGGAGTCCAGGCTGAAAGGGAAAAGGAGGCGGGGCTGTGAGTCCAACACAAATAAGTCTCACACATGAGAGAGAAAAAAAATCACATCAGAACCTCCTGATCTCACTGGATAAATTATTACTATTGGGCCCTGAAAGTCTAATTCTTCCAGGTCCAAGTGTTTTAAGATTAGCTGGACGTTTCACCCAGCTAGAGGTGTATAGTTCTGCACAGGACGTTCCAATGGCATCTGAAGGTTCTGCGGTTTCTCTCTGCCTAATTGCATCTACAATTGTTGGACGACTTCTCCAATGTTAGTCGTGACGCACGGTTTTACTAACATCTGACATCGATCTCGCCGCGTTTGTGTCGCAGATGTTTGGAGTTTCTGCTGCAGAGCGGAGCGGCCTTTACGCTCAGAGACAAACAAGGTTACAGTCCGGTCCATTACGCCGCCGCCTACGGACACAGGCACTGCCTGGAGCTGGTCAGTTTGCGTCCCTGAAATCTCTGAAAATTCTTTCAAATTACAATTTTTGTTTAAAGTATAGAGACGATACTGAATTTTCCTTGTCTTTTTTTTCTGTCATTTGCTTCGAAATCAATGCATTTTTTTCATGACCCTCAGCTGTTGGACAGAGACGACAGCCACAGTGATAACCCAGAGTCTGTGAATGCCAAAAGTCCGCTGCATCTAGCTGTGAGTTTTTAGTCAAATACTTAAAATTTTATTTAAATTGTATTACTTTTATTATTACATTTTAAAATTATTATTATAAAATAATAATAATAACAACAACAACAATAATGATAATAATAACGATACATTATTAAATAAAAAAAAATAATAATAACAACAATAATAATAATAACGATACATTATTATTAAATAAAACAAATTTTATTTAAAATTTTATTAAATTTATTATTAAATGTTATTTAGTGAAAGAGTGATGGTTTCATTAAAATGTTATTTTGACACAAAGGGAAAATCCAAGTTCCTCTGCTGCAGCTTCTGAAAAACCTCATTTGGATTTGTCGCCCTCTGCAGGCTTATCACGGCCATGCTCAGGCTCTGGAGGTCCTGCTGCAGGGACAGGGGCAGAGGCACGTGGACCAGGGAGACGACGTGGGCAGGACTCCGTTGGCCCTCGCCGCACTGCGGGGCCACAGCGACTGTGTTCACACGCTCCTCAGCCAAGGGGCTTCGCCGCACACCGCTGACAAACAGTACTGTCGAACGCCGGCCCACTTGGCAGGTGAGATCAGACTCTGAAAGTTTGAATCATTTCATCCAATTGTTCGTCACACTTTCTTTCCTTTCTTCCTCTTGTCAGCAGTGATGAATGGCCATACGACGTGTGCTCGCCTCCTGCTGGATGAATCGGACGGAGTGGAGCTTGTAGATGCTGCGGACTCTCAGGGCCAGTGAGTTCTTTATATATGATTTTTTTTTTTTTTCTTTACAACTTTCTTTTCATTACATGTACACAAACCCATGCATGCACCTTATCTTTAGAACCCCACTGATGCTGGCGGTGGCAGGAGGACATGTAGATGCCGTGTCACTGCTGCTGGAGAGGGATGCTAATGTTAACTTCGCCGATAACCATGGCCTCACTGCGCTGCACCTGGGGGTAAGATTTTATTAAAAGTATTATATAAAAATATATAAAAAGTCTTCAGAAACTTGGGGGTAAGATTTTATTAAAAGTATTAAAAAGTCTTCAGAAACCTTATAGCAGTAGATGCTAATCTCCCTGAAAGTCAAAGTATATTTATAGTGTCATTAAATGATGTATGTAGGTTTCTGTGTGCACAGCCTGCTAGCTACTAGCAGTGACAGCGGACCGTCTTTGAGAAAGTATTTTATGTACATAACTGAACAGTACCAAAAATGATAGACAAAATCAGCTATTTTTTTTTTTCACAGCATCAAAAAATGGCGGTAGTTGACCGCCTACTTTGCTCGAGATTTTTCTCTGTTTACAATACTACGTGTGGATTTACCTCAGATACACAAACTTGCAGGACACACATAGTCAGTGCTGCTGCCTAACAGAAGAAGAAACTATTTTACCAAGTTGCGTTTGCAGCTATAAAAGGTTCCTAAAAACACACTAAAACGTATGCTTTAATGAACGAATCCTCCAAACTCCACCTCTCCTCTGTGCAGCTGCTGTGTGGTCAGGAAGAGTGTGTCCAGTGTCTGCTGGAACAGGAAGCCTCTGTTCTGCTCGGAGACTCCCGGGGTCGAACCGCCATCCACCTGGCCGCGGCCCGAGGCCACGCCTCCTGGCTGAGCGAACTGCTGAGCATCGCCTGCTCTGAGCCGTCGTCACTGCCGCCCCTGAGGGACAACGGCGGATACACACCGCTGCACTGGGCCTGTTACTACGGTCAGTGAGGATGTTCTGACGGAATTATTCATTTAAAAACATGTTGTACATGTGAAGCTAGTCCTGCTGATGTCACTTCCTCTGCTCATTTTGTGTGTGTGTGTGCGTGCAGGTCAGGAAGGGTGTGTAGAGGTCCTGCTGGAGCAGAAAGGCTGTCGCTGTATCGATGGAAACCCCTTCACTCCTCTGCACTGCGCCGTGTAAGACGCACATACCAATGTTTATACCGTACCTGTTTCAACGTTTCCCGACATCCACTCTCTGAAATCGATTACTGCTGTCTGACAGGGTGAACGATCACGAGGCCTGTGCGTCCCTGCTGCTGGAGGCCATGGGCTCAGACATTGCAGGCTGTAAGGACGCCAAGGGCAGGTGAGGCACAACAGGGGGATCGGGTGACGTTCGTTTACTATGAGCTCACTGTAAGACACGGAAACCAAAGCTGTCAGACAAACCCGAGTGTCGTCTCCCACAGAACTCCTCTTCATGCTGCAGCCTTCGCGGGTCACGTGGACTGCGTCCAGCTTCTTCTGTCACACGACGCGGCCGTGGATGATGCCGACCAATCAGGTCGCACGCCGCTGATGATGGCTGCAGAGAAGGGCCGAGTGGGAGTTCTGGGTACATCTTGGCTTAAGTACTTTGTGCTTCTGTGGTATGTTTGTGTACAGATCCACATGTGATTTTTTTTTCCGTTCAGAGGTGCTGTTGGGCAACGCAAACCTGAGCCTGACGGACAAAGAGGGCAACACAGCTCTGCATCTGCCTTGCAGTAAAGTAAGTGACCACAAGGGGGTGTTTTGTGGACTTTTGTGGTTTCAGAAAGGGGAAGGTCACTTTAAGAAGTTTGTGGTAATTCAAAAAAAAGTATTTAATTTTTCTGTCAGTCAATGCCACATAGACACAAAGACAAATTCAGTGCATTAAATAAATAATAGTTCTCAGACCAATTCGGTGATAATTGGTCTAAATAAATAATAGTTTTTAGACCAATTCGGTGATAATTGGTAATTTTTCACAGCACACCTGATGACCCCTAGTGGCACATCAAACACATTAGTTACAGGTTAAATTTATCGGACAGTTATTACTAACAGATGCTGTTTTCTCGTGAAATTACTTAAACCAATCTCCTCCGTTTCCTCTCCTTCAGGGAAAGGAAGACTGTGTGTTATTGATCCTGGAGAAACTGTCCGACATGACGCTCATCAACGCAACCAACGCAGCGCTGCAGACGTGAGTGACGTTTTTGTTTGGTCTTGGGCTTCGCTTAAAAACGTGAAACTGTTTCAGTGGAACGAGAGCCTTTTCTTTTTTCAGTCCACTGCACCTGGCAGCCCGTAGTGGCCTGAAGAAGGCGGTACAGGAGCTTCTGTCCAGAGGCGCCAACGTTCAGACCGTAGATGAGAACGGTAGGGTTAATCTGGTTTGGTCTGGTCTGGTCTGGCTGCTCAACCCGTCCATGCCGAGCTTTAAATGTTCGCCTGCACTTCGGCATGAGCATTTTGGTAGATTAGCGTGGTTTTTATCTGTATCCAGCGTCGTTATTTTTCATTTCTATTTTATTAAAAGTTTAGTTTAATTGTTTTTTAATGCCGTTGTTAGAATAGAATAGTCTTTATTGTCATTGTTCCACGGCGGTACAACGAAATAGCGGTTAGCTTAGCTAATTTACCCTGGATAACAATGGATTTATTTAGTGAGAAGGAGATGAGTCTGATATTGTCTCATTTGTAATTTACTGTCTTTAAGTGTTTGAGCTTTTATTTAATTTAGGTGTGAAAAATTATAAAACATATGTTTTATAATTTTCTCAAGTTTATGGTTGTTATTTGAGATAAATTTATGCTGCGTGTGCTGGTTTGTCTTATGTATCAGAGAATTTAAAGTCCAACTAGAACGTATATTAAAAAACATTTTTTTTAGACAAAAATACTAAATGTTTGCATTATATTGGTAAGTTTCTCTGTGAGAAATTATAATTACAGTTGGACTTTAATTTAAATGTTGTCGTTTCTGCCGCACTGATGATGTCACCAACAGTCGTAGCATGCGTTGTCCCGCACTTCCTCTCTGTCAGCTGGCTGAAAACTAATGGAATGCTGCTCCGTCCCTCCCTTTGTCTCCCGCTGTTCCTGCTTTGCCTCCTCCCGGCTTCCTCCATGTCCTTCCTTCTCTCTCTCTCTCTGTCTCTCTGTCTCCCTCTCTCTGTGTCTCTTTGCCTCAGGTCTGACGCCTGCTCTGGCTTGTGCTCCTAGCAGAGAGGTGGCTGACTGTCTGGCTCTCATTCTGGCTACCATGATGCCTTTCTGCTCCCCTTGCAGCTCAGGGGCGCCCTCCCCAGGCTCCCTGCTGAGACAACTGCCCCACCCGGGTGGGAAAGGCCCAGGCGTTGGCCCTCGGGTGCCTCGAAGCCCCAGAAACCGATCTGGACCCTCCAGTGAGGGAACGACAGAGAACGACTCGGAGGACTCTGAAACTTTCTGACGACTCTGAAGTGACTCTCTGCTCTTCTACCTCCCACTGCTCACCTGAACGTGACGTTATTTAAAACAGAGAAACTTCTTCCTTGAATACGATGCAGCATTTTAATTTTTAAATTGTTTTTGCGAAAGTCAAACTGCAGTCAAACCTCAGACCAACTCCTGAAGCTGAACAAGTTGAAACTTCCATAGACTTGGATCCAGACCAGTTCTGGGATCTGCATGTTTGTTCAAAAGTAAAAGCACAAGGTTTGTTCTTTCTGCTCCCCGGTGCTTCAATCAAAAACCAACCTCGGTACTCATTGAGTTGTCACTTGTTTTCCACACGCCACCTTCCACTTGATAAGTCTGATCTTCGAAGATATTTTTTTTTTTTTTTCCACACGCCACCTTCCACTTGACAAGTCTGGTCTTCAAAGACATTTGTACTAAAGTTAAGTTTTGTTTTCAGCTGTTTGCACTTTAATGAAAGTGTCTGCTGAAGCAGAGTGTGCCAAATTGAGTGTAGGGCGCTGCAGTTTAAACACTGGTGCTGCCTTGCCCAGGTGTAGAGGCATTAAAGCTCCACTAAAGTCAAAGGTGGTGTATTTTAGTTTCTCTAGAACAGACGACCAAGAAATCATTTTCTGGTGCCTGGGTTTTGTTATAGTCCCTGGAGCTTCTTTGGATTTAAAGTTAAACTTGAACGTTTGGATTGAAAGTGACAGCTGTGGTGTTGGTTTGCAGATCTGCTCAGAGATTTCAATAGTCTTAGAAAAGAAAGAGAAAAAAAAAGCCATTTTTAACTGTTTGTTCCGAGTGAAGTTGAACATGCGGAAAGAAGAGCATAATTGTTTTTTTGTTTTTATTTTTTCTTCTCTGATTTATGTTTTTCACAAACATCGGACTTCCACAGCAGAGGTCACTTTTTCAAACACTTGACACCTCAAGCACAAGTTTTGACTCTGAAGTCACGTCGAGTTCCCCGAAGCACAGTGACGTTTAAACGTCCCGGAAATCTGTCCCTCCTGAGAGTGCAACAGTTTTATCGTTAGCGATGGGTGTCACTTTTAGGCGGACCCCGACACTGCCCTCCTGAAACTGAGCATAGAAATGGTACTGGGAACAATCAGCGTTCAACGCAGGGTCCACATGCAACAGTTCAAATGTTTCACCTTGCCTTTGTGGAACTACTCACGCCGTCCTACGAGCTACATGGATGCAAATCTTCTGAGAAGTGTAAAAAACGGAGGAACTGAGACGTTCCCCTCACTGATTAAAAGCAACTTCCTGCAGAGCAGACAAGATAACAGCCTCAGGTTTATGTATTTAACCCTGTGGTCCAGTGTAGCCTCCTGCCCTGTTCTGGCTCCGTCTTTGCCCATTTGTTGTTGTGCAGTTTTGCACATGTCGTAGACCAGGGGGACAAACTCCCACCGGGATTCATCTGTCTAATGGAGTACAGTCTTCACTCAGATCAAAGTCGTGCCATATTAATGATGATGTTGATATTTTAAAGGATGGTACAAATACTGCCAGCAATTAAATGTAAAGAGAACATAGACTGTATAAAGAAATTGACTTTTGGTTCCGTTAGGTGGTCTGGTTCCCAAGCTGTTTTTATTTTGACATTTCAACATCTATCAATCAAACGTGATACTCCCTGGTGTCCCTACTTTTAGAAAAACGAAATTTCCAATTTGCTTTTATTAAAAACGTATCTTTACTCTCAACCAGGTGGCTAACAGTATTTTTTTGGTTTTCACTTTTGAAACCAGAAGGCTGCGTCTGTCCCTTATTAACGGTCTATGAAGTAAAGCCACGGCATTGACCTCCTGCTCCTGCTCCTCCTCCTACAGCTATGTGCCATCGTCTCCAGTGTCCAGTGCCTTGATGTTGTTCACTGTTTGGTTCTCTGTTTCTTTTATACCAAATACTTTCGGGTGGAAAAAAATCCTGCTGTATTATTCTGATCGTGTTTAGGAAGCCGTTCACTAAAAATACCGGAGTACGAGTCGGTGGTGACACAGCAGAGGTTATTTGTCCAGGTTTTCACTCATGTTTTTGTCCTGAAATACAGAGTAATAGAGAAGAAAAGAAAGCACAAATAAAATAGAAAAAACTAAATGGAAATCAGGGTTATTGTAATTTTAAAAAAATTCAGGTATTTTCTAAGATTTACAGATGCTGATTTTTTTTGTGTCGTAATTGGTGCGGCCCTATCGGTGGAAATGGCTTGTAATTGGAAGGATGCTAGTTTGAATCCCGGCTCTGGCAGGACTGTGCCGTAGTTCTTTTTTTTTTTTACTGACAGTTAATCAAACTTGGTCTCTGCAGCGTAACAACTGGATTTCAATTCTGGAAAACCTTGACAAACAAAACCAAACGTGTGTCACATTGAAATGACTTAGTTTTTAAAATATTTTTTACTCTCCTGTCGTATGTTTAGTGAACAGCGTCCTTTTGAATCTCCAGTGTTTGTGGAATTTGGACACAGGTATGTTTATGAATCTGATCCTTTGTCCTCTAATGTCCTTTAAAAATAACCAATATTAATAATACGTCTAAGATCTAAAAGACTTGACGTTGACAGGTGTAAACCATGTGACCCTGGCTTTTTTTTTTTAGAATTTTAAATATTTTTATCAGAGAAAAAAAAATTTCTTAGTGCTTTTGAAAATTGTCAAGAATGAAAAAATATTAACGAGCCTTATCCATGTATGTGTGTGTGTATGTGTGTGTGTGTGTAAGAAAAGCTGAGGTACTTGTGTACTTTGTGTATTTTTTCCACATTGAACATTGTTAGGACATGAAATGTTTTTCAATTTTAATAAACTTGAACTAAACCCACAGTTAAGAATATTTCGACCTGGTGTCTCAGAACTGATGAAGACGCACCATTTACGACACGTGTTTCTCTTTGATGATATTGACTGTTATTGATTAACTATTAATTGATTACTGTTGTGAATTGAAACGCATAAACCATGGGGTTTTTCAAGTCCTGACAATCGTGACATTGGCTGATGAATTATGCATCAGTTAGCGATGCAGTAGAACGTACACACACATAATTCAGCTTCACGTTGTTTTACAGAAATGTAAGATAATAATAAAATGGTTTGAAGTCACAGACATTGAAGTTTTTCTTCTACAAAAAAAAAACAACCGGAAAGTGCAATAACTCCAGATGTTGCTACGTTAACAGTTCGACTACTAATTAATCTAGGTCGCACTGGTGCACCTGACGCTGCCCATCTGACACTCATGATAGACTCATATCATGGTTTAAACCAATAAGAGACAGGGCATGGGCGGGTCTTTATCTCTGATTGGCTGTGCTCCTGTTCAGTTGAGTGTGTTTAGCGTCAGCGTAGCTGAAACGGGAACAAAGTCGTGCGTAACAAAACTAGAGAAATTAAGAGAGTTAGAACAATTTGTTTTTTTACTGGGAAAACTAAGCCCACAACCAGCCCTGCTACCGTCTTTCCATCCATCCCCGCTGCTAAGAATCCACCCAGCCAAGTCACGAAGCTCTGGTAAGTGGCTAAGCCCCGGTCCTTCGGCGATAACATTTATTTTAAGTGAAAACACGCGCTGTCATAGATTAACTGCATTCTAGAACTTTACATATACACTATTTGCCGAATTCACTGTTAAAATTAATGAAAGGTAAAAGTTTTTCATGAAAAATATTTTTTTCCAGGTGTATACTGATTTTATGGGCGGGGATAATTGGGGAAGAGTTTTCTTTGTACGCATGCGCAGTACACAAACCATACAAATTGATAAAACACGGGTCCCAAGACGTAACGCACTGCACTGCGTTTACTGTCAAAAGTGCGGTCAAAATATGCCCGGTAATAGTGCATTTGTAAGCGGGTCAACAGTTTCATACCGAAACTTAAAAAAAATTAGTATTTTCATATTTACTGAATAGATGAATTGTTTTGACAAAACTGCAGTCAAATCTTTTAAATCTTTGTCAATAATATTTATTTAGTTACATCATCTCTGTACATTTACAAACTTTAATTTACATCCATCTGTTTGCCTTAAAACATAATCATGTGACTCTTCATATTTTTGAAACAGTTGGACTCTAATAATATAAATGATATTATTAACAACATAAAAAAAACAGGAGATAAATTACTAATCTGTTGATTAGAGAAAAGGTCCCTGCTGATAATAAAAAAAGGATTTTAAATCTGGTTTGCCGTAATTTCTAATACCATTAACCAGCTGTAGTGGTTTCTGCAGAGAAGCCTCTGTGTCTGTGGAATGATTCTGTGCTTCAGTCTGAACTTCAGTCATATCTACAGTCCAGTTCAGTCCATGTGCTTCACGGTCAGTGGTTGAAATGATGCGGTCTTGAGCCTCAACACACACACACACAGTCTGAGGGTGGGTGTGTGTGGGTTGGAGTCTCTTCACTTGGACTTCCTGGAGATCAACAGTTGACTCCCAGGCCGGTCCAGTGATCAGGAACCATCAGAAAGTACTTGTCCATGGCCTCGCAGAATCGAGCTCGGTACAGTTCTGGAGACACCACCGTGGGCATTTTTCCTGGGTGGGAGGGGAGTAAAACAAAGACAAATTAATTTTTAACCTGCTTAAACAATAGTAAAAGCTAAAATCCTGTCCAAAGATAAACATTTTTGTTTATAAAACATTTATAATCCAAAACATTAATTTTTAACCTGCTTAAACAATAGCAAAAGCTAAAATCCTGTCCAAAGATACATTTATAATCCAAAATGAGTCTTAGTCTTAGCCAACAACAAAGACAGGACTCTGCTGATGCTGGAAATAGTCTCTGCAAGAGATAAAAGTTTCACCATCCTGAATGAGATTTTCCTTTTCCCAGTCATCATTATTCCATCAAATTTAAAAACAAGACAAAAATGGCAGCAGTCTGCAGGTATAAACACTGCTTTAAAGAAAACCTAAAAAACTCATTTTTTGACAATTTACAAACAAACAGGAAGGAATGTTTTACCTTGACCTCCCAGAATTCCAGTGGATTTTACGACCATCTCCAGTCTTTTGTCCCACGTAAATGTCCTTATGTAATCTGCACAGATGAGGGGAAAATGGAATGAATGTCTTTCTGTTATTTCTAATTATTATCCAGAGATGGAGTTGCCAGGGAAAGGGAAGAGGAGAACACCAGAGGAGATTTGAGAACATGGAGATGGAGGCGGTTGATCAGCGGTGGAGTCCCCTGAATGGAGCAGCTGGAAGAACGAGAAGAAGAATTCTAACAGTAGATGGCGCTGATAACAGAAATATCTCCTCACCTATGATCCCCACCACTAGCTGATTGGTGGCGTCGTCCCGCCCTACCAGCAGGGAGTAGTCGATGATTAGGTGACTGGACAAGAAGTAGGCGTCGCTGTGGATGGCTGCTCTCAGAATGGCTTTACAGTGTGAGCGGATGTACAGAGGGTTGTCGTGGATCAGCTTCAGGAGGTTCTCGTCCAGAAGAACCACCTCACAGCTCTCCTTCCCTGAGTCGGTCTTCACGTTGCGGTTCCTTAGCGACCCCTTCAGGTCAAAAACCTGTAGAGGAGCAAACTTTTTTTAATGCTACCATGTTCTAGAAGCCATAGTTAACATGTTTTTTTATAAAAAAAAATAAAATAAAAAAAAAAGCAGTCTGACCTGAGCCATCTTACGTCCATAGAAGAGATTCTCCATCACCAGTAAGTCCAGTTTTTTCTCAGTGTTGTTTTGAGAGTTCTTGTAACCGATGCGGTAAACGCCCAAGATCTTAGCCAGAGCCGTCGGACGCTGTGGTGCGAAAAGGTGGTTATTTCTAAAAACTGTGACTCATGTCCGGAAACTCTTTTTCTCAGGACATCATGATTCATTGGCATGTACCTTCTGCTGCACAGCTCCAGTGATGTAGGTGAAGTAGTTGGGAGCAAAGTCCAGGAAGGACTGGACCTCCAGTCTGGGCATCTGCTTCAGGATGAAGCGATGATCTGACGCGGGGCACAGAAAAAAAAACAGATCATTTGACGTTCAATTTAAACTTCTATGGTTCGGATACAGCAGCTCAGAGCCTGATGTTCAGGACGGAGACCTTCTGTGGCGTAGAAGACTGCTCCAGATTTCCCGCCTCTGGCCTGCCAGTTGACGCAGTGAGACAGCGAACGGACAAAATCTTCCTCACTGCTCTCCATGATCTCCTCACGCATCTTGTGGAATTCCTCTGCGTAGTATATCCGGCAGTAGAACTTAGCATTAGCATCGGAGAATTCTGCACAAATGGAAAGGCAAGTGGAAAAAATCTTAGTTGTAAGATACATTTTTTCTGTAGTTAAATTTATATATTTGAGCCTTAAAATGTAACCTTTGACATTTTATAAAATAATTCAATTACCTTTTTAAATTAGTGTTATTATTTCTGGATTTTTTTTTTAGCTTTTAAGACTTGCTTATTTCATTACTGTTGCATTTTTTTTTTCAAACTGAGACAATTAGACACATTAATTGTTACAGATATGGGAAAAAAGAATAAGGCAGATCATATTTTACCTGAAATTAAAGTAAGAAATAATTTAGGTGTTTTTTACAGAACAAACTGAGGGAAACTAATAAAGTTGGCAGATCATATTTTACCTGAAATTAAATTAATCTTATATAAATTAGACTAAAAGTGTATCATGTAAAAATCTAAGTAAGAAAGCAGTGGAAAGACTCACGCAGTTCAATGTGTGGATTCATAGTCTGTTTCTTCTGCTTGTCCGTCAGGTCTGTATCTTCTGAAAATCATCACAAAAAAGATTGAAATCATCTGTTGGTTGTATCCTGTGATCAGCCAAAGGTCCGACTGTAGAACGGAGGGCAAACTCACTGAGTGGATCAGTGTCGACGCTGCTGCGGCTCTGGATGGACTCGGTTGGCCTGGCGGGACTGCTCTTGGCTCGACTCTCGGAACTGGTGAGGAGAAATCAAAAACAAAAATGTGTTTCTGTGAAAAGTGTCTTTTGGGTTTGAATTAGACAAATTATTATTTAGTTAACAATTTGCTCGTTAAAAAATGCTTTAAAGGATAAACGATAATTATTATAGCCAGCGAGCTGAACAGAAAGTGAGCAGAGCTTTAATCCAACAATGCCTTTTAATTGAAAACACTGTCTCCTGGTGGCAAAGCAAACAAAGTGTCAGTGTCTTAAACTGCACTATTCCATGTTTCGATTGGCGAATGAACACCATGTCGGTTAAATGAGTTTCAACCAGTCCTACAGCTCCTGTCTCTGCCCCTGATGTTAAAATTCCTCCAAACTGTTGACAGTGTTGATGTACTTAAATAAACCACCAATGAGGAAAACACCCAATACTTACATTATCAGAGAAACATTTTATTTCTTACCTGACGACCTGTGGAGTTTCTTCTGCTCCTGTGTTTGACGGCTTAGACAGATCTTCTAGAGCCGTTTTATATTCCTTACAGCTGCAATGGAAACCAATGTGTTAAGTCATTGCCATTTGGTTAAATACTGTTTATAACAGAGACAATTTAAACCGAGACTCAGACTGACCTGAGAGCGAAGGCGATGATGGAGCTGGGTTCTTTCTCACACACTGCGATGGGAACTCGCTCGTGTTCGTACATCAGATAGTGTTTGTCTGGATCACTGTCAACACGAGTCACAAATACACACACACATCAGACCACACCCCCGAAGAGACCAGTTATTTAGGAGGCTTAGACACTACAATTAAAGTGATACATCACATTTCTAAATTTGCGTATTTTTTTCCAGTATCATAAATAAAAAAATTTAGGAGGCTTAGACACTACAATTAAAGTGGTACATCATATTTCTAAATTTATGGTTTTTTTCCAGTATCATTAAAAAAAAATGATACAAACATAAGTATTTTTATTTTTTACCCAGTACCATATTGACACTTTAACATGAAATGAAATGAATATTTTTCTGTGTTGAAGAAATTATATAAAGAAAAATGAGTCAAAACAAGATAAACAATATTCAACTTTCCTCATAGTTAACACAGACAGCCGAACAGAAAATAAATTATAATGTTTTCGAGAATCGAAAGTGTCTCTTACAATGGGAAGGGAATGGGGTTGTAGCTGTTTCCGGGAAGGAAGTTAGCAAGGATGGCCTTCATGGTGGACTTTTCCTTCACCTGACTGTCAGTGGAGCCCAGCAGGTGTCCATCAAAAACATCTGAAGACAAAAAAAAAAACAAAACAGAAAACATTCACAGCATCTGCAATAAAAGAATAAGGAAAAAAAAAAACTAAACTCAAAGATGGTTGGTTCTCCTGCCTTCTGGGATGCTGACGGAGTCCTGCTCGCCAAACGATGGACCAGGCGTGAACGGGTCTCCTCCGGGTTCTCCTGGTGACGGTAGCAGGGAGGAAGAGGAGGCCGAGGTCATGGCACTGAGGAGACGGTCCTCTGTGGCAAAGATTGAAAAGTTTTTGGTTTTTTTTAAATTTTTTTATTTTAACGGTCAGTTTTCAGAGACAGAAAACGTACCTTTTTCACTGTTTTGTACCACAGGGGACGGGTTACGGGGGGAGGAATCAAGAGGACCCTGTAAAAGAAATCCACATAAATGGAAGCCCCGAGGATTCATCGTGAAGTAAACTAAGGCATGGCCCGTTGACTGACCTTGCTTTCGTCAGTGGTAGCCTGTCTGTGCCTGCCTGGACTGGGGGGGGCGGGCAGACGGTTCCCGCCTTTTTCCTGCTGAAACAAATCCTGCAGCCTGAGAGGAGAAAGACACGTCTCACCTATTTGCTCTTATGGGGATCATTTACAACTCCGTGTTGAATCTTGATGCGGACCTGCTGTTCCAGGACTGCAGAGTCTCACACAGACCCTGTTTCTTCATCACCAGTGACTCCAGAACCACCTGCAGCTGCTGCGGAGAGTCCACGCCACAGACCTGCAGCCGCGCCTGAAGCTTTTCAATCCAGCTGCGAAGCTCTGCCTCTTCCATCTGCGAACACGCAAACGTAAACAGTGACATCGGCTGAGGGACATTATCAGCATTGGAGCAGCGGAGCGATGGAGCAGAGCCTACGTCTTTCTGAGCGAAGAGGTCCTCCATCTTTTCCTCTCTGGTCTTACTGAAGGTGTCAGTCTTTAGGGAGGTGAGCCGGTCGTCTACGGCCGCGTAGACCAGTGTTACTCTGGGGGACAACGGGGAGTTCAGAGAAAGGAGAGTTACTATATGTCAAACTCAAGCCCCGGGGGCCAAATGTGGCCCGCCAAGCCATTTTCTGGGGCCCGCGGGAGTCTTAAAAGCATTCAATAAAGTACATGAAGCAGAGTTTGAAACCTTTTTTTGTTCCGAGGACTGGTCAGCCAGTACCACCCTATGTAAATTAGTACAATTAAGTACATTTCTTCACTGTGTCCCAGTGCGGCCCAGTACCAAATCACCTATGGACTGGTACTGGTCCACGGGCCAGGGGTTGGGAACCCCTGATCTATATAGTCTTCCATTTACAACCGGCCCTTCAAGTGGAACTGTTTTGCTGATGTGGCCCCCTGGTGGAAATTTGGAGTTTGACACCCCTGCCCTAGAGGATCCACATAGTAAATGGCGCCTCCTGTGGCAGCCTGTGTGGGTTGCAAAGACTCGCACTCGGCCTGTGCGGGTTGCAAAGACTCACACTCGATTTCCCCATTGTGGAACGAATAAGGGACTTCAATTACTACCAAATATTATAATTGTTGTGACAGTAACAGGCAGAACAATAATGTACTTTTCCACTAGGTGGGAGCAGATGGCTAAAAAAATGAAGAAAAAGAAAAAGCAACCCAGATCAGGGTTGTGTTCAACTAAAGAGGCTGGAATTTGATTTGAAACATTGTATTTCGTTTGTGATTTGATTTTTTTTTTTCATGTGAGTCCAGGTTTTGCTGATTGTTGCAATGTATTCCCACAAACTCAACCAATCCCCACATGAGCACTAGCAAGTTTGCACAACACCCACCACTTTATCGTGACTTCCTGTTTTGCAACGTAGCAACTTCCTGTGTGCACAATTACAGTCTGGGACTCTGCAAGGCAGTTTTTTTTTAATGTTTTGCATCTTTTGTGTGATTTCTCCTGTGGAAACAATAGTTTGAAGTCTACGTGACATTTATGTATATATAAAAAAAATGTATCTTTGTACTTTTGAGAGAAGTCCTTCAGGTCCTGCTGCAGGTTGGCTTTGGAAGGTCCCAGGTTCTTGATGAAGAGCTTCGGGCGAGGTAGACAGATCTCTAAGAGCCTTACTGAAGTGTAGCTGCAAAACAAGCCAGAAACGTTGGGTTATTTTTTTTCATCTCTGCCTTGTGGGTTTCGATTTTACAGTTGTTTTTTTTTTTAGATAGCGAGTACACAGACCTGAAAGACGCCACCATTTGGTTGTAGGAGAAGTACTGATGGTAATCCTTGTGCATAGAGTGTCCGCAGGGCTCAGCGTTGGCCCGTCTGGTGTAATGATGTCCGTAGAAGCGAAGCTCCAGGTATTTGGAAAAAGACATGGACCAGGAGTCGTTGGACAGAGGCACGACAGGCGTCACCTTAGAGAGGAGAGGAGAGGTCAAGTGGAATGACATCATTTATTGTTGCATTTTCAGCCGCGTGATTCCGCTCTTCACTAACCTGCTTGCAGATGCGGCACCAGGAGTAGTTGAGGATGGTGTGTTGATACCCAGGCACAGGGGAGTCCAGCTCCTTCAACACTATCTGCACGCAACCGCTGCCGTGCACGAAGCGCCGGATGTGGTGCACCATGGGAGTTTCACAGAACATGCTGGGACACTGGTAAGAAGGTCTTGGAAATAAATAGGAATGTGAAATCGTGATCAGATGAGAAATACAAACTCATTCAAACTAGTGAATTTTAAAGAGTGTAAAACATGTAAATGTAACTTCTTTTCTCACCTGAAACAGTATCGTTCCAGGAATATCCCCAGAGACAGGTCATTTTTGCCGTAGAACTCCATGGTGACAATCCTGTCGGCCGGTTTAAAATGGTTTAAAAATGTAAACTTTTCTTGAAAGATGATATAATTATTAGTTATTAAATGGTATGATATTATTGGTTTACCAGGGGCTGACACAGGGGTTGGGTGCGTTGTTGGACTCGGAAGAGGAGCTGCTAAAGAGTACGCAGAGTCTCTGATGGTTGACAGGGTTCAGACAGTCCAGCTAAGGATGATGGGAAAGCACCAAAACATCAGAGAAAATGCCCGGAATCAAAAACAACAATTAAAATGAAAAAAGTGATTTCGGCAGCTGACCTTCGGTGCCCAGGTCATTTCATTCAGTCTGTTTGGTTTCTCCTCCTCGCTGTCGGCCTTTACCGGGTGTTTGACCACCGACGCCTCTGTTGTCCTGCTGTGACCATTGACACCAGCTGCAGTGCTGTTAGAGCCGGTTGCACAGAACGGGTCACAAACTTCCCTCTGTCGGATGCGTCCACCCTTTGCTCTGAAATCCGCCAGCATTTTGGCCAGATCGTGGCTGCTGCTGAGCTGCTCTATGATCCGAGTGCTGGTCAGACTGTGATTTGGCAGGAAGTCGACGGGTCTGGAAGCGACGGTGCCGTTGGATTGACCAACGAGCAGGGAGGACGGTGCTGGGTCTTTGAGGAGCTGCCGCTTTCGCCGATCATCCATTTCCTTCAGGTCTTTGTTGAGCAGCGGAGACAAGTAGACCTGTGGGACAGACAGAGGACATGAGATGGAATACCACGGTCAAAACGAAGCAGAAGAGACTTTTTCGGTGTCCTGTTGCCGTTGAGCACAAAGCTTTAACACCTGCTCGGGGAAATAGTCCCTGCTGGGACAGTGCATCCCTGCTGGGGTCAGAAGAAACGGTTCTTTGAAGGTGATGAAAGGTGAAATGCACAGGATGATGTCCTTCAGTTCCTGCTTGAAGACACTCGAGATGGATTTTAGACGGTCGTCAAAGGAGGCCACCTGCTCGGTCACGAACATTCCGGTGTCGTCCTGCAGAGGATCTCTGAACCGTCGCGGTGTGGGGGTGTCTGGACCGTCGTCGTCGTCCCCCGTGCAGAGCTCCTGCACCTCCTCCCCGTCCTCCTTTACCAGACTTCCCTCTTCTCTGGTTTCACCCTCAGACGGTGGGACGAGTGTGTCTGAAAGCGTCATCTCCTGGTCCTCTTCCAGCAGAAATGGAGGTGACACCGCGAGAGGAAGTGCAGGTGGACTGGAAAACGGCGAAGACGAGGCGACGACCATTTCTGTGTTTCCAGAATAAGAGGATCTGGGTTTTGGGGGTGAGAGACTTTCTAGCTCAGCATCTTTGGACAGCGCCTCCATGTAAAGCCCTTCCTCCTCACTTTGACCTGCAGATTCCTCAGAGTCTCCGTTTGTCTCCTTCTCCTCGTCCTGCCTTTCCTGCTTCTCTGTAGAGGCGCCTTCCAGCAGGCAAGGAAAGGAAGCGCTCTGGGCCAAACTGGGCGGCATGGCGAACTCGTCCATGAGGAAAGAGATCTCTAACTGGGAGTGGTAGGCCACGCACACCATGAGCATGATGATCTCCTTCACCCTGGCCAGCTCGTACTCTGAAGCTCCGCGCAGCTTGATGGAACATCCCAGGTGCGGAGAACAGCCCTCGAAGAACATCAGAGTCTTCACCTCATCTGAAATAAGAAAGAATTGGAGAGCGGATTGGAGAAATGGTGCCGACTCTAACCAGACCCAACAAAGAAGACAGAACACGGATGATCTTCTTACTGTTGGCCAGTGTGAAGGGCTGCATGTAGAACTTGTGGCAGGTTCCCAGACGAGGTTTGGTGAGGAGCTGGTCCATGGACATGACCAGGTCTCCCTGCGTCATTCGGCGCACTCTGTCTAGGACTTGCTGAAAAACAGTTGGGGAAAAAACTAGTTGACATTGATGACATTAATGATTTCTCAGCTGACAAAAAATATGACTTTTGTGTCTCATGTTTTAATCTTCAAACTCAGGAAGACTAAACCGTTGTGCGTAACAATAAAGATTTAGAGCCAGACGGGGACATTTACAGGTTTGACATTGACGACCAGAGTGATGCCGTGCTCCAGCAACATGTCCTGAGCGATACGCGACACTGTCTTTTCCACCAACACCAGGTTGGGACGGACGTCAACAATGCGCTGCACGTAGTTCTTCAAAAACTCCCGCTCCTGTAGAAGAGAGACAAAAATGTTGTGAATTGGTGAAAAAAAGAAAAAAAAAAGTGTTAATAAAACATTGTTTGCTTTTTACTCCTCACCTGCAGCACGATGGGATCAATGCTGGTGAACTTGGTCTCCTCCCTGTACAAATACTCTATGGAGCACTTCAGCAGCAGGATCTTTGGGTTCTTGATGTGAGCGTTCATCTTTACACAGTGACAGTGAGGAAAAGGTAATTATAAGAAGTAGAATCGTCTAAAAACAGTACAATAATATTTTGAATTGAGTTTGACATTACCTTCTTGTGAGCAATGTTTTTGGTGCACACAAACCCATTCACCACCACGGAGTCAAACTTCCTGCCTCCTGGAATCTATACGAACAGATTGAGCGTTAAGCTAAAACAAAATCGTCATCAAATGGTTATGAACAACACGAAGACGTCAGGCTGAATTTTTTTTTTTAAATAAAATGGTTCTTCGGAATCCTCGGTCAGACCTTCTTAATGTGGACGAACTGTCTGATGTCCATGTCGTCGTCACAGTTGCGGACGTCAGGCCTCACCGTCTGAACCACCTGTCGAACCACAGGCACGATGATGTCCCGCCAGGACAGAGACAGAGACTCACTGTAGAGCAGCTGCTGCAGCAGTGCCATCATGTGGCTGTGGTTGGCAGAGCTGATGGACGTACAATCATATTTAAGGTTTTCTGGCATTGATTTGAAACAAAGTATCTCTTTTTTTTTAGTTGTCATAATTTTGTACTTTTTTGTAATTTTTTTTTAATTGACACCAGTTGAGACTGTAATGTTTTGGTTGGCTGGATGAACACTCACAGCAGTCTCTCCATGGCCTTCTTCTCTCCATTCTCCTCTCTCAGCTGGTCCAAAGAGCTGTGGTGCCAACCCAGAGGAGTGAACAGCATCTCTTTGGCCTTTTCTTCCACACGTCGGTTAAACAAAGACTCTAAAAAAAAATAGTAACACCCAAAAGAGGAAGAAGTCCTTTAGCAACAAGGTAAACGTCGTATTTCTTTCACTGTATAGCCAAAAGCTAAATGTTTTTTACCTTTGATGAAGGCGTCGCTTATGATGATATTCTGACCTCCGTCCTCAGACACAAGAATCTCAGCTAAAAAATAGAAGAAAATAACAAGGGTAAAATACAGTTCTCTTACATCTTTAAGCTTTATTTAATTTAATTTTTATTTACTGAAGTTACGTCAATTAAATTAACAAACCACTTTCTGTTTGCTCACATTGACAGTTAATATCTGTTAGTGTGCACTTGAGAACTCATGTTTTAGAAAAAGTTAAAATACTGTATAATTCAACAGTTCAAACAAGTACAAAAACAAACAAAGCAATTGAAAATAAATGTCTAAAAAAAAATTTAAATCATTATTGACATCTAGTTGTGGGCCAGATTTTGTGGGGTTTTTGGACCAAAAGTGGCCCACGGGCTGGGTGTTTGAAGCACAGTGCACGGCGTCTTCCGAGACCATGTTTACCTTTTTGCTCAGTGGCGGGAGGCACGTGTGGATACGTGGACTGTTTCTTGATGTGGAAGTTGACGTTGTTTTGCTCCATGTTAAGGTTGATGGACGCGGCTGAATCGCTGTCCACCACCGACTGGAAGCTGCTGACGGACGTCCTCTTGCTGGGGCTGGCAGAGTCTAGGCAGACAGACAGGAGTTTGACTTAAACCACTGCAGCGCGACTGTGTGAAAGGCCTATTGAACCCCAGTGTCCTTTCTGATCCATTAATGTTAACCACGCTTTATCCTTTACATAAACCCTACCATCAATGGTGTCCCATCAAGACATTTTATTCCATCTATTTGTATCCTACTATTTTTCATCTATCATCTCCTATCTAACATAACCAGACACAGTTAATCTAGGAATGTAACCCATACAACCACAACATGTTACTTTGATTGGCTTCTTTGCATGTTTGCATTAAACACACTACGTTTCAACATTTGCTCTGATGCCAGTTATATTTTAAAAAGTCACAAACAATCGCGACCCAAGTCAATAGACATTATTCGTAAACTCCTGGGAAAAATGATGCAAGACGACCCAAAAAAAAACCCTCTTGCGACCCAGTCTTTGGGAAACAGTGAGTTATAGCATACGGCAGTGAATCAGTATTTATTTTCACTTCTTAATCTCTCATTTTAGAGAAAATGTCTGATTATTAGATTAATAATATTCATGCATTTTCCAGTTGTATTACTGGCTGCTAATATCCTTAAAAAAAACATGTCTCATGTTCATAAATCGCAAAATTAAATTCCACATTGACAGTTGTCCATTTAACCACCGTAGCTTTTCTGTGTTCTCTTCTCTCACTGTCCGGCGGCTGCACAGCTCCAGGATAGAGGACAACAATCGCTAAGCTGTTTACTTCACTTCCTCCGACACAGACAGACAGACAGACCTCATGTGGGACTTTATCTCAGAGAACAGCAGAAGTTACATGTACGTACTCGATGTGCCGTAGTCCGTCTCATCCGCCAGCTGCTCCGTGTCGCTGTCATCAAACTTGATGTCTTTGAACCAGGACGGTTCTGAATGTCCCTCCAAGGAGTTGACGCTGTCGCTATCTGGAGACGGCGTCTCCGAGAACTCTGTACTCTAGTGAGCGGACAGAGAAACATCGGCATCAGCACATTTCACCTGCCTGAGGAAAATCGACTGAGGCAGCTGAACAGCAGACTCGCTTGAATCAATCAATGACAGCACATGATGTGTTGCAGGACACGTGCAATTACCAGGCAGTGCATAATGGGAAATACATTTAAAGTGACTTTTTTTTTTTTTTTTTAGGTGGCTACGCAGTGTTTGATGGATTGAATATAAAGCTGAAGCTCACCTGTAGGGGGCGGTAGAGAGCGTACTCATCCCGGAACAGCTGGTCGTGGTGAGTGACACAATCAAGCCAACGGCCGTCAACAAGGGCCTGACCAATGGCGATGGCCTGCGCCCTGGAAGAAGAAAGAGTCTCAGGAACTCAAAACATGTCTCTCACAGGTGAGTACAGATGATTTTTTTTTCATTAGTATGTTCAAAGCTGTGAAAAAGACTTTCTTTTTACATTGCATTGAAATTTTAAGAAAAAGAATTAAGCAAGTTCTCTGACCAATCAGAGAGCTGAATGCTACAAGCCCCTCCCTCTCCTAAGGGACGAATTTCATTTGATTTGCCAACATAAAAAATACTAAATAATAAGAAAAAGAGTTCTACCTGGTGGAGATCGTGCCGTTCCTTAGCAGCCAGTTGACAAGCTCCTTTCCCACAATGCAGTTGGGGTATGTCCTCAGCCAGTACCTGTGGTCCTGAAACTCCATCCCTGTGCTGTTGTGGCAAATTTTCTTCCATAACTCTTTCAGTTGGGAGGAGTCCTGCGAGAGTTAGAGTCACCGTCTCACAGCTCGATTATGTAAGTTGATGGTTAAACCACACAAAGAGATAGGAAATATTAAAAAAAAAAAAAAAAAAAGGCTACCAGCAGAATCTTCCTCTCCTCCTCGCTGTGGTCCAGTTTGGTTCCGCTCTTGGTGACTGACATGGATCTGCTGGTTGGAGGACTGACAGAACTGTCATACGAAGGCACCATGGAAGAGCCGGAGCGGTCCAGGGACAAGTTGGTGACACTGGCCGATCTGGGGCGAATGGAAAAAAAAAAACAGGGATCATTTAAACATGGAACTGGATTGGAAGCTAATAATGAATAGTTAGTTCAAAGGATGACTTTAAAAAATGAAATAATACGTTCATATTCCCATAGAATTTTATATATCGGTAATATAAATGTCCATTTGCCAGGACTGTTTAGCATTTAAACCGCAAAACTACATTGTGTCACCAGGGATGTCCGATATTTTTGTTGAGCTTTTTGTTGGGTTAAAGCAGTGTTTCTGAGTTATTCTCTGCCATGCCCCCCCCTAGTGGACAGACGGTTTTTCACTTTTACTGCAGGTGTGTTTCAATTAAAAGTTCTTCAGAGCACTGAGTCATTAAACTAGGCATGGAACTCTTTGTAGGGCACACATAAATTAGCGAAACAAAGGCATTGCGATATAGCGTTTTCAATATCGGAAGAAAAACTGATAAAGATTCTCACCTATATTACAGAATTATGCTAATATTGGACTGGTAATATTGGTCGGCCGATATGATTGGACATCCCTGTGTAACTTGTTGTGTTGATGACCAAGAAGTCACGCGGTGCTTATAGCGCTCCCTGCTGGATAATATGGTAACTACGTCCCAAACTATTCAAGTTTGGGACAAAGAGTTGGTTAACCAATTTTTCAAATCAAGGAAGTCTCGTTTGATACATTATTCAGTTCTCAGTTACTGTTAACATTTCAGTTGTCACTTTTTCAGACCGATACTGAACTGAATTGGTTAATTAACCTGCTCTACAGCCAGTTGTTAGAAATATCTGCACTGTACTGTCTGACCTTTTTCTCCCTTGAGATTTTCCAACATCTTCCTGTAGCGTCGACAGTCTGGACGTGAGGCCACTGCTCTGAGGCTCCTGGTGAATCATACTAACAAACATGGACAAAACGTTTAAGAAAAGAAAACGAAAACGAGAAAGAAAGTGCACTTCCTGCCCTGATCTCCTCACTGCCTACAGCCACTGTGAATTCAAGCATGCAGAGGACCGCTCCCACTTCCCGACAGTCCCAGAAAGCATTAGCCTTTACCTTAGCCAGCTACTAAAAGGCTCAGACAGAGGTCAAACATAACAAACAGCGAGAGACTCACTTCTTCCTCATCCCAATGGGAGTTTTTCTACGCCAGGAGAGAGAAAGAGAGGAAAAGACACGTTTCTTTAAGACAAGTTGACAGAGACAACGAGCAAAAGAGAGCAAACAAAAAGCTCAGACACGGCAGTAAAACAAGCGTGCGGGTAAACAAAGCATGACCTCAAAGGATTTATGTTGATTTTACAACAAACATGCTTTGTTTTACTTTTTTAACCCTGATCACAACACTGTAGTGAAACACGCTGCTTTTCTTTTCTTTTTTTTTTTTTTAAACATGAAGTTATAAAATGCTGAATTTAGACACAATTCTGTCCTTTTCGAGAAACATCCACAGCGTCACGGCTGTGTCGCGTTTCACACAGGGACTTTAACGCAGTCTCAAACAGCTGGAAACCGCTGCAGAGAAAATGCAAGCAAAGGTTAGGATGACTGGAAAATGGAGGGCAGTTTGTTTCTCATGTTACTACACTTCAGTTAAAAAGGTTAAAAAGTTAAAAAGACATTTTTTTTTTTTTTTTTACAATGGAAATATCTAGCTTTAGAAAGGAGATTTAGAAGCACACACACACACACTAAGACACTCAGACAGACTGACTGACCGACCTCTGCCAGGTTAGGTCCTCCTCCAGGAAGATGTTCCTGTTGGCCTTGCGCCCTCCCACAGGCGTCCGCGGTTCGTTGGGCTCCAGCACGCACACGGAGCAGGGAGAGTCTGACAGAGCTCTCAGGTCCTCACCGATGGAACCGGAGTCTGCGGAGTGAGTGTAGCTCAGTGCTATTTTTCGACAGTACGTACAGGCTCGCAGATCACCTGGTCACATCAGAGGGAAGAAAAAAACGCGAAGTCTGGTTAGAGGTTTTTCTTTTTGGTGAAATGGTTCAAGTTATCTGGGTGACACCCACCGGTGTAGCCCATGGACTTTCCGGGAATTTCCTGGTTGCAGCAGCGACTGCAGAAGATCTGACCGCAGAGTCGACAGTGGTGGCGTCGGCGGAAGGTGGTGAACTTCTCGTTGCAGTCGTAACACTCCTTGCACTGGCTGTCAGGCATCCAGTACTGCTTCAAGTCGCTGTCCTGGAGAGAAACAAGTCGTATGAATCTCAGCCACGAACAAGCGAATGTTCCAACGAAGGAAGGACAGTTTGGACTGTTGGACGGGGAGGTGCAGTGGTGTGTTGTGTCACAATGACAGGTACTTCACTTTTACTTCACTTTTATAAACAAGTGTTCTTCCTGTTTTTGTCGTTTTAAGTGAGGTAGTCTCTTCTGACCGACAGGGACTACAGACGGGGAACTAATGAGACGACTCCCAGATCGCACTGAAGTGTTAAGGAAGGGGACTTGTCTCCGGAAGGTTGCAGGTTCGACTCCACCAGCCACCAGGTGCCGAAGGTTGCAGGTTCGAATCCACCAGCCACCAGGCGCGACTGAGCAAGGCACCATCCCCACATTTCTCTCTGAGCAGCTCAAGCTGAGCTACTTACTAAGGTGATGGGTTAAACCAGGCAGGGGCAAACTAAGGCCCGGGGGCCGGATGTGGCCCGTTCAGCTTTTTTATCCGGCCGTCAAATTTTTCCAAATTATATAATTTATTTATATTATCGTTATACTTTTGCCTTTTCCATGCAATACCCAGGTTTCCCCAATAGATGGCGTAGCTAAAAGCATGACATTTACATTTACATGTCATTCATCTTAGTTCACACGAACGCTCCATCTATCTGCTCCTGCCCTGGTCCACAATAGATGGCGTAGCTAAAAGCATGACTTTTACATCATTTTATCTTACAATTGTGGCCCGCAAGTTAAATTTAAAGGCAGAGGACAAATTTCATTGCGATTAAATTAACATTATGTATGTATAAAACAAGGTTTCTCTTAGAGCACTTGAACACAACACGACACATGGAATGTTCCATTTACACTGATTATACAAGGGCTCAGACTGACATTATTTTATTCTCGGAACATTTTGACATTAATCTTGTAATTTTATTTTTTTATTCTAATACTTACTGATTGTATTAAAGGGGCACTGGATTACTGAATGTTTTTTTTTATTCTCAATGTGGCCCTAATGCTTACTGATCGTATTAAAGGGGCACTGGCTTACTGAATGTAAATGCCGCTTAGTCGAGATGAGTGCTTGTAAACACTGTACCTGACTCTTCCCCTCCATGATCTCCTTCAGTCTCTTCAGTGCGGTACGGAGTTGGACAGCGGTGCGAGGATCATGGTTGCTGAGAGGAGTATCGCTCTTTCTGCTGCTCTCTACCATCAAAACACACACACACACACACACACAAGCAGTTTAATAATCATGCTTCACTGTCTAAGTTGAAAATATACTGGATTCATAATGTCATGGTTGCCATGCCAGGTTTTTGCGATATATAAAAAAGAGACCAATCACTTCGACCTTTACGGTGACCTGTAGACTTTACAATAATCTTTTAAAGAGGCTCAGTAAAAACAAACCACTGAGATGATGTGGTTACACATGTTCTCACGACCTCTTATAACGGGGGCTGTGGCTGTGTTCAGAATTAACCAATCAGATTCAGCTGTTCTAGTAACCTTTTCTTTTTTTTGTAGTCACGGTCTGCAGAGAGGTTCCACAGCAACAGACGGATCTCAGTGTTCCAAGGTAAAACGTTTTTTTTTTTTTTATCTCCTTTCCCCCTTAAAATATTTAAATTTCTCTCAATTAAAATGTACAGGTTATAGTTGAAATTTTGTTTGTTGTACCATAATACAGGGTTCCTTGGTTTACCACGCCCTCGTATGCCGTTTCATGGTTACGTCGCCATCTCCCATAGATTTATTTAAAAAGTCTCGTTCCGTGATTCTGACATACGATGTTGAAACTATTCTGAGACACAGAAACTGGTTAGCGAGCGCAACGGATGATTACGTCGTCAAGCGCCACAATACGTGGACGATGGCTTTGTTTACATCGCCGGTAGTACGCCGTCCATTGGATTGCGCTCCATTCCCTTTTCTTCAGTTTGTGTTGGAATTTCGGGAACTTTTTGCCCTTCATTATGGCTCGCAGGCATAAGTCAGACTCTGCCCTATGTACAGTATGTGAATTCCGACTTATGACAAAAATCAAGTTACGTTACACCGAATTCCGACGTGAGATGAGAACCCACTGTTGATGTATTGACACTAAGGAAAACTGTTGCAGGACAACAAGAGACTTACATGCAAGTCCAAGATTACTTTCGATTCAAGGGACCATCAAAGACGTCCATGCCCTTTTAGACAAAGAGGACACTTGGCAACCACTTGGAATGTGTACTGGAGCTCAGTGGTTCTCAAACTGTGGTACGTGTACCACCGGTGGTACGGTAGTACACGGGGAAAATCATATTTTCACATTTACATTTTCAATTGAATAAATCTGAAACATACCATGCACAATTAATTCAACATTTAAACATAAACATCTTTATAAACATCTCTCCTGTGGTTGAAGCTAACAGTGCTGCTATATTCTAATGTTGGTCATCATGGTGGTACTCAGAGAGCTCAATGTTTTCTCAGGTGGTACAGAGTAGAAAAAGTTGGAGAACCACTGCTGTAGCTCAATTCGGGTAGAAAATAAATAGAAAAAAAAAAAACACAAGAGTCATCAATCTGTGACGATGGTGGCGTGGCAAACATTTCACACCAACATAGTGACGGTCATATTTCACAGGTCTACATGAAATTTTGGTGCCACACACACACACAGAGCGTACATTTATTGCCTATTAAACAACATCTTGGTGTGAAACCCATCTCGTCAAGGGACGTTAGCAGCTCATGTCCACGTCAAACACACCTCATCTCACAAAAATATTAGAAAAAACACACGATGCAATATAAAAAAAAAGTAGGGGGAAAAAAGGAGGGGAATTAAAAGGAAGACGCGTTCAGCAAACTGTTAGATTTGACAAAGGAAATCAATGCAAACATTATTATTATTATTATTATTATTTTCCCCCCACTTAGTCAAAAATGCAAATATGGAAATAAAAGCAGACACGAGGTAAATACTGTTTGTGAAAAAGCAGTAGTTCAGAGTGAGTTTTAAAAACAAAGAGCACGGGGCCACTCACCTGGCCAATCCACTGGAGTCGGAGAGAACATGAAAACAGACGTGAATCACTTAACATCCAAGAGATTCTCAATGTCATGTTCCAAGAAAATAAAGTTTAAAATACCATCTTGTATTGTGACACTAATTATCCTTTCCTTATTTTTGAAGGAAAAAAAAAAAAAAAAAGTCAGAGCAGCTGGACGTGACAGTGTCCACGTTGTTATCAGTGGTCTCTGATTCGTTTGTTCAACCTGACAGACAGAGGCTCGCCAATCAACTTACAGGTAATTTAATCAACATACGTTGCGAAGCAACAGTCAAATAGTGGTTCGACCAGAACTGAAGTATTTTGTGACTATTTTGAATACAGCGTTAAGACCAACCTAGCTTCGAAACACCTTTTAACGTGTCTGTGTGTGTGTTTACCTGAGGCAGTGGAGGGTCGTCGGAGGTGTTCTGCGTGCTGCTTCCTGTGTGATCTGGAGCTGTACAGTGAAGGACTGGACGACCAGCTCCTGCGATCCGACTGAGGGGACGGGGAAGGAGTGTCTGCTGAAACTGGTGTGGAAGGACGGCCCTCCTCTGAACACACACACACACACACACACACACCAGCACCGGATGACTTTGAGCAGGTTTGTAAACACCACAAAATCTCTCTAACTTAGAAAAATGTCACATTTTTATGCATGACTTTTACATGTCATTTATCTTAGTTCACACCGACGCTCCATCTATCTGCTCCTGACCCGGCCCTCCCTGTTCAATTTTAGGACCAATTGTGGCCCGCGAGTCAAAGTTTGACCACGCCTGACCTTGGGGGTCGCCTCAAACGTCTAGTAATTGATAAAATCTGATTAAAAATAATTAAATTTTTAAGTAAAGGTCTCAAACTCAAATGAGCTAAGGATGACATCTATATTTTTTAAAAATGATTTTGTTTAGTATAAATATAACATAATACTACAGTATAAACAGCTGGTAAAAAAATATTTTATTTCTCATTCTGTAATGACTAACTAAAGAATTTGTATTTGTAATTGAAAGTACACCTTGTCCTGGTGTCAGATGTGGGGGGTAGGGGGTCACAGGCCTGAAGTGACCCCCAGGCTGAGAACCCCCCGTTTCTGACAAACTAGTTTCTACAAACCTGGGGCTTTTACATGACGTGTAAACTGTAAGTGTTTAGATCTCTGAGGGCAGAGCTTCAGAGGCAGGACCATAAATGTGTGAGTCATGTGGAACGACTGCTTCTCTAGAAGACATCCATCACATGACCTCACAAGACGAGGGCTAATTTGCCCTCCTTCCTTCAGACCGCATGCCCTTCGTCCACACTTAATGACCGAGTTGACACAAAACAACATTAACAGGAATAGTGTCCCTTTTTTTTGGCATTGGTAAAACTGCTTCATTCAGTTTAAAGGTCAAAGGTCACTTCCCTTGTATGTTTATAAGGTTGTAATGTTTGCAATTATGACACGGAAACTGTATTTGTGTTATTTGTGCGAGTTAAATAGAGCTATAAAAAGCAGGTTTGTCAAACATACAGCTCGTGGGCTAAAACCGGCCCACTGGGGGGGTTCAAACTGGCCGTCTAGATGAATTTTGAAAGTGAAAAAATGCACAAACACTTCATGTTCGTAATGACTTGTCAAATTATATTTCATTAAATATGAAGATTTTCTGATAAACTTAGAATTTTTTGCATGAGAGCAAAGCAGAAAAACATGGACTTATTGTTATTTTAGGTTATTATGTTATGGTGTACAGGTCGGCCTGTTTGACATCTAATTAGGCTGTATGTGGCCCGTGAACTAAAACGAGGCCCCTGAACTAAAATGAGTTTGACAGCCCTGGTAATCACATTACCCATGAGCTTTTTAAAAACGTGATAGGACAGGATCTGGTACAGCCATGCAAATTGGCAATTTCACTTATTGACAATGGGATAATGGGTTTTAAATTAGCTAGGCGGTTAAAAAAGGAAGTTGAAAATTCTGAAAAAATGTCCAGAAATTATGCCGTGTAACAATTAATCAACCGCTTCGGTGATTCTCACAAACAAATGTTTTTTACCATTTATTTATTTATTTTATAAAATACTTTACGCATGTGTCCTTACCTTTGTTGTTGAAACGAAACAGGCTGACGAAGGAGCTGTACGCGGACCGGAGTGGCGGCTCATCCTGCTCTGGAGTCAGTGGTTTGAAGTGGGTCAACTGGGATGGGCTGGTAGGTGAGACGGCGGGCAGCTCGGCGCTCCACTCTGTTGAGGATGCGAATGACGACTTGTCATCAGCAGCCATGATGCTGTTACTTCAGCTGGACATGTGAGAGTGATATAAAGTCATTATTTAGTCATCTCGTACTGTTTCCTTTTTTAAATTTTTTTTTTTTTAAATTTTTTATCTATACGTTTTGGACTTTGCCAGATAACTAGGATAGCCGGGGGGGAAATGCTCAATTTATAATGTTATTATTAACAGTGAATTATTGTTGATAAATGGCTGCATTAACGCAAATCACCAGAAATTATAATAATTATTAATAATAAATTTTAAAAAACAGATTCCACTTTCAGGAAGTACACCGTTTAACACAGACACCTTGATCAACAACTACTTTTTGACCTGATGATCAGATCATATGAAGACTTAACAGGACACGTGTCTAATCACGTTGCTTTTTAGCAAAAAGTAACTGTCCAAGTCGGGCCTTTGGATTGTACCTTTGTATAAGAAATCCATATGTTAGATATAAGAGAAAGTGTTTAACCAGAAGACACGTTCCATATCTGATAAAACCGCGGCTCAAATCGGCCCTTTTTATTCAATAACTTTAATAACAAATACTTCAATATGAATCTTGGCGGAAACGTACCTGCTGATGACACACAGTAAATGATTTAAGGTATTTTCACGATGTTATTTAAAAGAAAAAGAGGGAATTGAACGGCGACAGCAGCAACAGCAGAGGCTGAAGCGTAGTGAGCTCCACCTCATCATGTGACCATAACAGCATGCCACGTGACTGCGTGACTCCGGTTTGACAGCACACGGAAGTAAGGCTCTCCTTCCTTCCTACATGTATGCACCTGTATACTACACAACGTAGTTCACCACACATTGGAAGCAACTCGGAAAATGTCTACATTAGTTTTATACTTAGTTACTTTAACGTCAATTAGTTTTCAAGGCCAAATTTACGCATCTCGGTCACCGTAATGAAAAAGACGAGGTGTACAATTCAAGTAAACGACCTTAACATTTAGCTATTTATTGTGGTGATATCAGAAGATGTTTTCACTAAACCACATAATTCACATAAACCTACGCATGAATAAAATATGTAAAAATACATACCAATAAGGCATGTTATCAAACAAGAACCATATAACAAAAAAAAGTTTTCACTTATTATTCATTCATTCATATTATGTTATTCAATCATGTACTATTATGTCCAATCCAGGTTCATCCTGGTCAGAAGACTAATAAATGTGTGCGAGTCTATTCTATCCAGTGGTAAAATACTCCATAATCCCCGCTTGTTTCTTGACACAAAACCGGTTTGTAAAAGTCTAATTTGAATGAAATACATTTTGATGATTGTTGAAAATTGTTATTTTATTGGTTAATTGTGACACCATTAACTAATTGACACAGACCTTGTGTCAACGAGAGAAACATTAAGTAAATCGTGTTATTTTTCCAGGACGCCGATTAGCTTTAGCTTATGTACAGTATAGTGACTGTTTGCTTTAGCCGTGTAAGCCATTTAGCCGGCAGGCTGCTATATATAACAAAACACATATACAGATGTCAAATGTTAAGCTCTCGTTTACCTGATGATCGCGTGGCCCTCGCATCACTGTCTAAACATTTACAAGCTCAGACGAATGAAACGATGTACTTACAATCACATAACACCCAAAAAACAGTCATTAAAAACCCAAGGCAGAACTGACCGATCGAAGCATGCGCACAACTATGCTGTGATGAACGCGAGTGAATGGAGCTCAGAAAAATAGATTGAATCGCTGTCATGTTGTTGTCATAGAGAAAAACATTTCTATTTAAGAAGGTATAATAGTCCAGGAATCAAATTATTTTTTATGAAATAATAATAATTTACCATATGCTTTCGTATTAAACTCCCCAAATAAGATATATCCCTGCTATTTAAGATGAAAAAGTGCAAAATACTTCCACACCAGTGTGAGGCAGCAATGTGCGGAACCTGACCATTTTGCTGCAAAACAGGAAACACGGTCTCCCTGCACATGCGCAGACGCTCGGCGGTTTCATCGTTGTGTTTTTGAAAAATAGAAGATTTGACGAGCGGGAAAGTATTATGAACTTTAATTTTACCGGTCACGCTTGCCGTGGAAGAAAGCTGAAGATTATAACTATCGTCTGTTTTTAAAACTTGAGTTAGGTGAGTTTGTTGAACTATGGAAGCAAACTTATAGTCAACGGATATACTGCTATTCAGGTAATGCTAACTCCAAGTAACTGACAGCTTAAACTTTATTAATAAACGTCCGTTGTCTCATTATCGTTAAATTGGTCCAAAAACCCGTATACCATGCTCAGTGTAGTTATTGAAGCGTTTATTGTTTTGTTTTTTTAGCAGACTTTAGCAAAAACATTGTACATTATTCACCATTCCTTTTTCCATTAGGGCTTATAATTAAGAATTGTGTATTATGTATTTGGAAATTATACTTTTGCTAATAACAAGACCAGATCAACTCGTTTTTGTGTATTTCTGAGTTGAGGAGAGAGGCTGTAAGTGCATTACATCACTAAAACAATTCTTCAGAATATTTCAAATTAACCCACTGTCCTTTCCTATGCCTGCATCATTTTACTGGAATTGATGCAGTGTTACGCTGACAGAAGTTTTTGGCAATTTTCATTAAAAAAGAAGAAATAAATGAAGCTAATGTGATCATTTTGAATTCCGCTCTAGTTTCTGACCTAATTCACGAAGATACAATTGATTTTTTTTTCTTCTTCAGGTCACCAATTATTCATCTTCATCATCTGAAAATGCTTACACTACAAGGTAGCACTATGGCACCATTAAAAGGATCCAAGCGCTCTGCAGCTGCGGCATCAAAGGTCAAGAACAAGATGCTAAGTAAGTCGAAAAATGTCACAGAATTAAACTGAAATCCAAATCAGTGCCAGACCAGAAAAATGAACTGTAAAGTAATTCTTCTAAATTTGTCTCTCCTTTTTAACACAAAACCAGACACCTCATCATTCTTCAGGGTCTCCTTAAAGACCAACAACAAGGCCTTGGCTGTTGCTCTGCAGGCTCAAAAAGAGCGGAGGCAGCAGCTGGAGCTCGAGGTCATGTGCCTGCATAAACAGTTACAGTCTCTGTGCTTTGAGTTGGCCACCAGGAAATACAAGGACCGAAAAATGGTGTGTTCTTTAACACAGGAAATACAAGGACCGAAAAATGGTGGGTTCTTTAACCATAGACGCATTTAACATGCTTGAGGGTTGATTAAAAGAATCAGAATAAAATAAAGTGTCAGTATTACTCTGTATACGTAGGTAATTGAATGCTAATGACTAAAGTTTTTTGGTTGTTTTTTTTACAGCTCCTAATTTGGAAAAACTTGTACAAAAACACTATGCAACACTTTGAAGCAGTGACAGATCTTTTCTCTGATACGGTGAGGAATGACAAGTTTGATTGCTAATTATATATCTAAGTCTGTCCAGGCTCATTACAAAAATGAGAAGTATTGAAAACATGCTTATTTACTTAAGAAATGATTTCTTACCTCCCAAAGGACCTTTTTCAAGAGCCTGAAGAAAACAAGGGCCTTTTTAATAACGTCAACAAAGAAAATCTTGCAGTGGACAGGTGAGAAAAATAGAACATTTGAATGTACTTACTGAAATGCTTTTTTGGATTGACTCCCATGTCCTATTTACTCCTCTTCCCAGTGTGACAGATCCATTGCCTTCTCAGCCAGAAATCCGAAACGATTTTGTAGTTTCCGCCCAAAATTTAAACGCACGCCTGTCTGAAAAAAACAGAAATGAGAGAGACATCTTCCAAGAGATAACCACCAAGTCACCTGGTGCACAACAATGTAGGCAGCCATAGATTTACATTTTTTAGTATCTATATTTATTTATTTTGTTTTAATGTTTTTGAAACAGACATATTAATTTGTCCACTTTTTTTTCCCAATTGAAACAAAAGTAAATAAAAGGGAATCAGGTCAGCGTCCAGAAGAATCCCAGACAGCAACTTCCCGTCAGTCCACCATCTCCAACGTCTCTCGGCCAGAATCCGACACTAATCCTGCACTTCTTAATGTATGTGACATATCTAGAGCTTCTCTGAATCTAGCTACAACAGCGAATCCAAGTCCCAAAAATAAAAACGATAAAACGCTACTTCTGGACTCGACAATGGAGATGACACAAACCCATAATAATGAGGTCATCATTGTGGAAACCAAAGCCAAGAAAAACACAGGGGGCGTGACAATTCCGAGCAATAAAGCAGACTCCACCCATCGGACAGGTGTTCCACACGTGAAAAGGTCTACAGTTTCTAGTAAGAATGAGATTAAGACTTCTGCTACCCCCCACACAAATGAGCCTGAGAATAACAGAGACCAAGAGACTAAAAAACCTGACTTGTTTAAAACTGCATCTGGTCGTGATCATAACTCCCGCATCCCTAAATTGGGCAAGGCTGTTGTGGAAAACTGTCAGAAAACATCAAAGAACAAGTTAAAAGTAGTAGTCCACGACACAAAGTCCAAGTCCTGCGAGGTTTCGATAAATTGTGAGGATTATTTTAAGGATTCCGAAAACGCCCTTAACGCTGTGAGCCAAGTACAAGTAGCATCAGAAAAGGACATGTCCAAAATCACATGCAGGAGGACCAGAACTAAAGGACGGGCTGTGACGTCCATGACCAAAAGACAGTCTTCACTGACTACTCCTAAAGAAAGCAGTCAGTCAGAACAGGAACAGCTCTGCGGTGATGCCGTCGTGGCCGAGTATGAAGAGCAAAAACAACCCGAAGAGTTTGTGTTCCTTGCAGATAAAACTGTTTGTCCGAGTATCTTTAAACCCAAGGTTCCACCTCATTCTGGAGGTGGTCATAAACCAAGATGCAGAGGGACATTTGTTATCTCCGTCACTTCAGGTTCTACCTTCCTCGACTCCCCTCAAGCATGTGTTGAAAAGCAGGGAAAACTGACACTGCCTCCAAGTTCCCCTGACAATAAGACACAGGCACCATTGGCAAACACAGCCCAAGTTCTTGATCCCCAGTATCCAGATTCTCCTCAGAACTCTTGCAAAAGACGCTGGTTCTCCACTCAAGATATCGAGAGTTCTCAGGAGAACATGAGTAGCGAAAATCAACCTGAAATTCTGCTCCAGGACCGAGATGAAATCACAGGCCCAAAGTTTAAGAAACCTAAAAAAGCCAGGAAGGAAGAGGGCGGGAGGCCTGTTAAAAAGAGAAGGACACACAAGAAAGACAGGGATGCATTTTTAAATGATGGAGATAATGCAAACAATAAAAGTAACAAAGGACTTGAATCTGCAGAGAATCAGAAAGCGACAGATGTGTGGCCTGGTTTTGACGTCAATGACTGGGAAGGAGATCAAGACCCAACAGGAGATGTCCACATATCTGAAAGCTCATATTGTGAAAAGACCGAAGATGGCGACATCTTCGAACAGATCTGCAGTTCAAAGTCCAAAAAGTCAAAGTCAAAACCAAAAGACCGTCGAAACAAATCCGAGCTGCGCGCACCTCCGGAGCGCAGGTCCCCGAGGAAGACATTTATCATCAGACGTACAACTCAAGAGAAGGTTTCGCTGAACAACACGAGGACGTCTGATCTGTTGGACGTCAACAGTCCTTCAGCAGACACAGGTGGACAGAAAGATGGTCATGGTTTTACTGACATGCTTACAGAGGAGATGCCTCCATGGTCCAGCCTGGATCACAGTATCGCAGACACGGAGATGCAGTCTTTCCTGAACAGTCCTGGAAGACCAGCGTCAGTCACTGAGAAGTCAGTTATTTCAGTTGAAACTTCACCAGGTATGTTTCTTCTCCTCTTGCGTCTTTTTTTAAAAATTCTTCTTGTCAAATGTGAATGCATCAAATCTTTGCGATATAATCTAAGTTTTTGTTCGATTTGATTTAACCTTTGTGTGAAGAGCATAATTCATATTTGGACAAAATGAACTTCCCACGATTGAGCCAATCAGCAACTGCAACAGGATTTAATGTAACACTTAAATTCTCTTTGAATTGAAACTCATTTTAAGATGTTGGTTTTTGATATGGACAAATTATGCTTGGGAATTAAGCTACAAATTTCAAAAAGCAGAACAATAGAAGTTTGTTGAGACTGACGTTTAAAATTTTTTAATCACAAATCATGAAAAATGACAACACTGGAATTTGATCCCGTCTGAAAGTTAGTCTCTTCTCTTTTTGTCACACAGACCAAATCTTTTTCATGAGAATCACATGACTGACAGGCTTCTCAGCCGCTTTGGGATAAAAGCATCTGCTAATTGTAATGTAATGGCCTTGGTACTGAAAAAAAAATCTCATTGAGTGAATAACTGTTTATTAGGCTAAAACCACTCAAATTAATTTGTTGGTCAATGTAAACACATTATTCAGCAGTCTCAGAGGGCTTTTGAACTTGTCATGTAATTTGAGGTTATTTAAATGTCAACTAAAAGTTGTCTTGAAAGGTTGATTTTGTGTCATAAATTTGTCTCATTCAACTTGTGATTTACCTGGATACAGCAAGATTTTTAAAAAACCAAAAATAAAACCGTAAAATAGATAGAATCCACAAACAAAGTTTATTTTATTTGTATTTTATTTGTATTTATTTTATTAATATTTTTTAATTTTATTTATAGCCAACAAATAAATTATTAATTGAAAATATATTCAAAATAAATAATTAAAACAACTGAACTTATTACTAAAAAATCTGGCCAATAAAAAGAAAAAAAAAAAAAAAAAAGGAAACTGCTGTGAGTATTAATTCAACTTTTCTCTCTTTCTCTTTTTTTTTTTTCTCACCAAAACAGCAAAATCAGACGAGGAGACAAATTTACAGACACAAAGTTCCTGAGCTCACCAGTGTTTAAAAACAAGAAGAAGAAACACAAGAATGCATCTAAAGAGATGTCGGGCACATTTACTGTGGACAAATAATAATTTTCTCTGATTTATTCATATGTGATATTAATCTTCAAACCCTGCATCATCACATGACAAATGGTAACGGTAAACCCGATCTGTGTTAATCTGCGAGTCCACTGCTGATGGTGGCTCTGGGAGAGCGGTGGCAGGTTGGTCATAAATGATTCAGTGCAGACAGCACGCTGTAAAAAGGTTCATGTTCCTCAGAAAGGTCAGTTGGCACAGCCAGCCGCTGAAAGACTGCACACTTGGCTGGGATTTAAGAAGCGTTGTGTAAAGTTTTCATCTACAAGACTGTGTGGTGAGTACTGATACGCCTCTGTCTGAATTCTTTTAAAATTATTGTTTTTAATTTTTTTTTTTTTTTTTATCAATTAAAGGGTTCAGACCGAAATATTTTGATTCACTTCTGAGTCTGATTTTCAAGGAATATATTTCTTTGTGTTAGTATCATGTTCATTGCCTGGCAACAGCACTGCAGCCAAGCACTAAACCCTGTCTGTTTAACAGACAGTTCAATGGTAACCCTGTGTTTAAATATGTTTTTGAAACCAAAAAATATTATTGTTATACAGTCAGTTGCCTGAAGAAAAAAAGAAAATGTCAAGTTATCTTTAAGGAGCTTAGGTGTAAAAAGTGGCTAATGTAGTTTCTATTGGAAAATGTTAATTGTTATACTTTTCCGTTGCCTGGTTTTACTCATCATCCCTCCGGTATTTTAGATAGAGAGTCTGACCTTAAGAGAGTTTCTTTAAATTCTGTGACTGTTACAGTCCGCTGATGAAAAAATGGGCTCAAAGAAGCTGAAGAGAGATGTTGAAGCTCTAATGTAAGTGGACATTAAAAAAAAACAGTCACAACCAACTATACTGTAGGTCCAACTATAGTAAATAATTTCTCCCTGCTCTTGAACAGTGGTGATTACATCGGTCAGAAACTCCGAGAAAATGCGTTCGATCCAAAGGGAAAGGGAACGTCGACGGTGCTGGACGATTTGGTAAAAATATCCCAACTGGAGCGACGTGAATGGCTGACATCTGGTGTACATGCGGCTTCAGTGATTGTGTGCTTGGAAACGTTTCAGGCTCATTATGATCTTGCCATCAGCGTTGCCCTGTGGTGGTTGGACAGAGAAGAGGGACGCCATGTTCTGGACAACCACATCGTGTGAGCAATTTTTTGTCTTGTCTGCTCTGTACAAGCCTTTTGGAACAGTATCCAAACTGCATTTGGAAGGAAAACAAAAACAAAAAAACAACACATCTACGTACGTGTCACATGACTATTTGTGTTAGATACAGTGTTTTAGTTTCTCTTTGTTTTTCTCCCCGTACAACAGACCATCTCGCAGTTTAGGAGGATCCCGTTATCCAGATCGATTAGAGCGCGAGGCCATGATCCTGTCGGCCTTCGCTGGAATTATTATGGTAACAAGAGCCACTGTGGTTTCAAGGATGCCATTTTGTTATGCATGGAGATGTATATATTTGTATATATGTGCACATGTATGTATGTGTATATAACCAATGTGTATGTATGTACACATAAGTATATGAATATACGTATATATGCGCACACATTCTAAACAGTACATATATATAAGAGGCATGTATTGGCAAGAACCTGGCAATATGATGTATTACAATACAGAGGCAACCATACAATATATTGTGATATATTGCAATACTATACGATACAATGATATATACATATTGTTTTGCAATTTAATTGTAGGAAAATTGTCATCACAGTAAACACAATGCTGAATTATTTTTCTACTCTGAATAGTACAATCAAATACTTAAATTATTCCCGTGTACTACCTTTCTTATCTTTTGAACGTGTCTGGGATGTAGGACAGTCTTCCAGTGGAGGAGATTTTGACTCTGTACCAGTGCAAACCCGCAGCTTCATTTCCCAACTACCAGACCAAGGTACAACCGCCATCACTCTGTCGCGTTTTACTTCAAACTTGTAACTCAAAATATACCTAAAATTTAAGTAATAATACTACTTTATTTTATGATAATTAATTTATTTGTTTCACTGTTTCTATATGGATGTACTGTATGGATCAAAGAAACCTTCACATTACCAGATTGATTGAAATAATAGTAGCAGCCGGCAGATGTCACTATTGAGCGATAAAAACAATTTAATCTGTCATATTCAAAACCATAGCTTACATTTCTGCCTTTCCAAATACTTGAGTCTAGATTAGTTTGTTGTGTATTAGGCAGTACTATTTTTACTTCAATGTCTTACTTTGTATTTTTTTAAATATGTATTCAAACGTCTAGTCTTTTGAAAAATGTATCATGTATTCCCCAGGCCTCCATCGTGTATCCCTTCACCCTCTCCTACCATCCGTTTGCAATGCTCGGATCATACAAGGCTGTGGAACACTCCAAACAACACAGTGAGTCTGTGGGCTAAAGGGCGTCCTCTAGTGGTTAAACCCTGTTAATTCATTTAATAAGTGTTTGGAGTTGAGATTTTAGGAAACATTTTCAACCTTGAGAGATGCATATTTCTCAAAACTACATTGTCATATCTTTTCACTCATTTCCTAATATATAGTTTTACAAATAAAGCTTGTATATTGTAAATTCTAACATTCATGCTAGAATTGTTTTGTGTTTATTAAGGTCAGAAGTTGAGAAGATGGTTGTCAGAGCGGGCGAAGTCCAGCGCTCCCCCACATTTTATTCCACGACAACCTTCATCACTCCCCTCGTCCTCGTCTCAATCTTTCCTCAGTGTGAGTTTCCACGGAGACACATGAAAAAAAAAACCATGTTCTAAAAGGTCAGAGATGTTATCCAGTGAAAAACAAATGACACCAACATGAAAAGTTACATCAAATTACCAGAGAATTCTCACAGTATTGTGTTATTATTTAGGCCTCATGTAGAAACACTTTATAATTACACACCTAATACGAACTATTTATCGATTTTACTATTACTGAATCATTACTTTAAGATGTAAAAAATAAAGTACAACAGCTAAAGTTGAATTGAACCAAAAACCAACCTTTTCCTGCCCTCAGGACAGCAGTAACGAACAGGAGGAAGGAGCTCAGAACTATGAAGGATCGAAGGAGTCTCTACAGGACTGACGTCGACCTCCGCCATTTCAGATAAATTATTTCATCTTTTTTTTTTCAATAAACAGCTCATTTACTTTCTTTTCTTCTGTTTCAGTTTTTTTTTTTTTTTTCTCTTTCAAATTTCTCCCCCATTTAAAAGTTTAGCTGTTTTGTGATGACTACTGTATCTCTATGTATAAACCTTGATCCACTCCAGGCTGGATTAGTGAATAAAACATTGTCAATAAATAAAGAGGTCACAGCGGGTCAGAAATTTGCCCGGTCAGACTTCTAAATTGCAGTGATGATTCACGGCTTTTCGCTCTGTTGTTGGATCAAGAATCTTGGCAGCAAACGCCGGTCTTTTAAATCCCCGCTCATTGAACCAACAGCTAATGTTGGCCCGGAGGGACCTTTGACAGAGGTTTATAAAGCTGGCGTCCTGCTGTTCTGCTCTGTGAGACCACCAGCTTCACTAGGTGACCGGGTCCAGAACTCTGTTCAGGATGAGCAGTAAGGTAAAACAAAACAAAAAATCTTTCTCCACTTTTTAAAAATTCTGACGATTAACAGCGATTCTAACGAAGTGAACCCTCTTTGTAGATCATCTTCTACGAGGAAAGAGACTTCCAGGGCCGCGCTTTCGAGCGCGACAGCGACTGCCCCGACACTCAGCCTCACTTCAGCCGCTGCAACTCCATCAAGGTGGAGAGTGGCTGCTGGGTTCTGTACGAGAAGCCCAACTTCACTGGTCACCAGTACGTCCTGACCCGGGGAGAGTACCCCAACTACCAGCACTGGATGGGCTTCAGTGACACCATTGGCTCCTGTAAAACCTTCTCCTATGTAAGTACATGTACATGTGGATTTTGTCTGTAAAACCTTCTCCTATGTAAGTACATGTGGATTTTGTCCATCCGTGTTGTCAACATAGAGAAGCTCCTCTAAAGGACATGTTAGACTTAGATATAAAGTTTTTGAATAGTTGATATTTGCAAAAAAAACCTTGAAGCAGAATCGGCGATACAATCTGTCCAATCAAAGTGTTATCAGGGTTGGAAATATCTGAGGTAGATAGCCGAGAAACAGGAAATAGTGAAAAGTCTGTTTTTTTTTGTGCGTGTTAAAAAAAATATTTGGCCAAAAAAAAAAAGTATTTTTGTTGATTTTCTTTCTTCCCTGTAAAATTCTCACACTCCTCCAGACCACTGGGGGGCCCCACCGCATTCGCATCTACGACCGACCCAACCTCCAGGGTCACATGATGGAGTTCAGTGAAGACTGCGAGTCGGTGCAGGATCACTTCCGCTGCCGCGACATCTACTCCTGCAACGTGGTGGAAGGATTCTGGACCATGTATGACCAGCCCGGATACCGAGGCCAGCAGTTCTTCATGAGGCCCGGAGAGTACCGGAAGTTCAGCGACTGGGGGTCCAACAGCGCCATCAATGGATCATTCCGCAGAGTCACAGAGTTTTAATTGTTTTTTTTTCCATCATCGTGAAAAAGTTCAAAAGAGTGGAGAATTTCTGAAGAAAAAAAAAACCACGATGATATTATTTAAAAAGGGCTAATAAATAGATTCATTATTGATTCTGTTCTCTGAGCCTTTGTGGGATTATTGTAAAATTGACACCAGCGATTTATGATTTTGAAATTGAAAGGACCAGGACCTGGACTGTGTCACAACTTCGCGAGTCCTGAAGCCTGGATGACGGTTTAGGCCCCTGTAGTTTTTTGTGTCACGTCTCCTTCTTTCTTAATACTTTTGAGAATTTCAAAAACTTCCACAGTTTCTTGAAACTTGCGAGTTACAATCATCTGGTTCTCCTCTTCGTGATGGTCCAAACACTTTAAATAGAAGACAGATCTGGACTGCAGCAAGAGTAAACAAACACAAACCCTCATTTCTTATGCAAATTATTCACATTTAGCAGCAGTTTCCATCCTTGGCCACATACAAATACAGAGACTCTGAAAGATCTAGACCTGAGGTCCCTAATCTGTTTTGTACCAGTCGCCCGTATCAGCCGTTAATGCGGACCAGTAACACTGCACCATCATTGAAGGATCACTAGATTTTCAAAATAAAACATCTTTTAGTCTTTATTCTGGATTCTTTTGGAATGAAGTAAATTAGTAAAACTGAAGTACATTTTTTTTACTGTGTCCCACAGTACCAAATGACCTACGGACCGGCTCCGGTCCCCGCACGGGGGGTTGGGGACCCTGCACTAGATGACAAGAAAGATAAACTGTTATTGGACAATTCAGCAAACTCTTTCTAGCGACTCTTTGTGGTGCCTTTTATATATTGGACAATTCAGCAAACTCTTTCTAACCAATGTGACTTGTTGTGGTGCCTTTTATGTTCTTTATACTCAAACCTGTCACTAGTGAACTTAAAAATTGAGGAATCTCACAGTTACTTAAATGACCAGTTTGAAGTGAATTGTGATGCTGCATACGTTTACAAGGAAGTGTATTAATATCAATGTATATATATATAATTTTTTTTTTTTTAGACAGTCATCGATCAATGCCTTTCAAAAGGACTTTTCCAGCTGCTCTCTATGCTGCGGTGGTTTCTGGACCCGTGGTCTCCTGAAGAATCTCTGCTGACGCCAGACTTCAGTCAGAGAACAACACATGGATTAGCCTGAGTATAAAGGCCCACCTCACCTTTGGTGGTGGAGAACAGAGGGAGCTGATCCGCGGACTACAGCAGCCATGATGGGAAAGGTTCGCGTCGACATCACAGCTGTCAGTCGTCATTATTTGAAACATGAAAATTACATGTGTGTGTGTTTTTTTTTTTCTTCTTTCCCTCAGATCATCTTCTACGAGGACAGGAACTTCCAGGGCCGTCACTATGAGTGCACCGGCGACTGCTCCGACCTCCACTCCGTGTTCGACCGCTGCCGCTCCATCAAGGTGGAGAGCGGCATGTTCATGGTCTATGACCGTCCTGGTTTCACCGGGAACCAGTTCTTCATGAAGAGGGGCGAGTACTCAGACTACCTGAACCTGGCTGGTATGAGCGACTGTGTCAGGTCCTGTCGGTTGATCCCCATGGTGAGGCCCTTTTACATAATACAATATCATACTAAATGTGATTTTTAATATTTTAGATTTTTAGAATCAATGACTTAGTGTGAAACAAATGTATTATCCGATTTGTAGTCAAATTAATTAGACAAACTAGAATTACATGTTAGACCAGGTGTGTAAACCTTTGACCCGCGGGACACAATGGGTCCTAACATTTGACACGGGGGCCGGGTCAGGAGCAGATGGATAAAGCATTTGTGTGAATTAAGACAAATGACATGTAAAAGTCATGCATAAGCGCTAAAATGCTAAAATGCTTTTAGCCTTTTCTACACCATCTATTGGGGAAATGCAGGTACTGCATGGACAAGGCAGAAGTATAATGATAGAAATCAATAACATAATTTAGACAAGTTTAAAAAGCCAAGCGGGCCACATCCGGCCCCCGGGCCGTAGTTTACCCACGCCTGTGTTAGATGTTAAGAAAGGCTAGCTTTAGTACCAGAGATGCCCCGATTGCGATGTTTTGAATTCTGATACAGCATATACAAAAAGTAAACACAAAATAACTTCAAACAGTCACAGGTTCCCTCTTTCAAAATAAAGTTCTTGGTGCCTGGAAATTAGTTCCTGTGCACCAAAAAAAAATTTTTAAAAATTAGCCAAAATTTACTGCTGCTGTAGGGCTGCTAACGTAGCTCAACGTGGCTTGAAACAGCTTCGTTAATGCTACGTCTACTTTTGTCCTATTGTTAGCCTCTTGTTATCTGGCATGTTTGGATCACAATGATTATCTTTAAATGTTACGTTTGGTCCGAAGCACCGCGGCGGTTTCAGGATGAAGCTGTACGAACACACCGACATGAGAGGCGAGATGATGGAGCTGACAGACGACTGCCCCAACGTCACGGAGCGTTTCCGGATGACAAACTTCAACTCCTGCAACGTGATGGACGGCCACTGGCTCCTGTATGAGCAGCCTCACTACAGGGGGCGCCACTACTACCTGAGGCCCGGTCAGTACAGGAGCTTCGGTGACTGGAGTGGCGGCAGCTCCAGAATAGCTTCCATCAAGCGACTCATGGATCTCTAAAGATGGAAGGATGGTTCTAGTAAAGTGTTTGCTCTTCGCCTTGTTTCACACCCTGAATAAAATGGCATCTGTGATCGAGTGTTATTAGATTTCTTCTTTCTCTCTGGGACTTTCAGGGTTCCTTTTAGAATTCTTTGGTTTGGTTTCCCCCGACCTACACCCCCGCGAATTGAAACACTATTGAGAACCTGATAACATGTATATTTTTTATCTGTACAAACCACTGTATGAGGTGCTGCCACCTAGTGACTGGAGGCTTGTTATCACTCAAGCATTACAGCAGTGGAACACTTATGTCCAGCGTGCCATATTCCATTGGAAGCCCCTCACACCCACTGGGCCCACCCCAGTATTTGAGAAGTACTGCAACCTTTTCTGAGGCAGGGCACATATTTATCACCAGGAAAAACCTCACGGCACAACACCAAACAAAACTCTCACAATACACAAAAAGTATATGTAGTTAAATAAAATCCTCTCACAATACACAAAAAGTATATGTAATTAAATAATAAATATCACTTTTTACTGACTTGCTGATATTTATGGCCAGTATTTAGCAGTAAGTACCTTATCATTTTTAATTCAGTTTTTTTTTTTTTTTTTTTTTGTAGTTTTCATAGCCATCTGCTGCCACCTAGCAGAAGAGGATTTAATTGTTCTGCCTTTCAGGCTTTAACGAGCAATAGATGAATAATAGTTTTCAGCCCAATTAATTATCTATCTGATTGAACTAGTCGTTACCACAGACATTAGGAGGGTTATTGAAAATATTCAATTGTAAAAAAAAGGGCTCTATTTATGTAACCTCCTTAAAAAACAGTTCACTCTTCAGATCATAAATGATTTATATTCTGTTTCTGCTAGTTAAAATGGATCAGTTATTATTTCAGTTATTATGTTTTGTGTATTATGTGTGGATTGTTTTTCAAACAAGTGACAAAAAAACAACCCACCACACTCTCAGTGCAGCTATACCATTCTTAGACTCACCTGCACAAACACGCCGCATCCTCCGAACAATGCAAAACGCACAAAAGCCTAACTATTTCTCTGCAATTTAAATATCAATGATACAGTATGTGCAGAGTCTGCACTCCAGATTCTTTATATATATGGACCGGGTGGGACTGTCTTGAAAAGCTTCATTCATGGACACGTGTCCGGGGCAGGAACAGAGGCCATCATGGGGAAGGTAGTGTTTCAGCTGTTTGAATGTGAAATATTGACGTGCAGTAGCGTGCATGCAGAATTCAGAAACTTTAGTAGATCCTATGAGAACTTGTGTATTTTTCATTAGTTGTATAGTGAAGTATGCAGTTTTTATGGTTTGGCAACAAACTTGCTGCAGGTCTACAAGGGATGTTCTATACCCCCAACCCCTGGTTCGGGGGCCAGTGCCGGTACGTAGGAAATTTGGTTCTGGTCCGCAGTGGGACACAGTAAAAAAATGTACTTCAGTTTTACTAATGTACTTCATTCCAAAATAATTCATTCATATCACTTTACTTTTTCATTTAAATGTTTCAAAACAACAGGTCATTCCGACTGTGATACTAACAGAAGTCTAAAAGAGGTTTTATTTTGAAAATTCTAGTTTTCTTTCTAACTGCAGATTATCTTCTACGAGGACCACAACTTCTCTGGACGTCGGCACACGTGCACGGATGACTGTGCCGACCTGAGCGGCCTCATCAGTCGCTGCAACTCCATCAGCGTGGAGAGCGGCTGCTTCATGATCTACGAGAAACCGAACTTCTGTGGTAATCAGTACTACCTGAGGAGAGGGCAGTATCCAGACTTCCACCACTGGATGGGCGTCAGTGACTCTGTCAGCTCCTGTTACCTTATACCTGAAGTGAGTTACTGGCTAAATCCAACATGTACCAATGGTTTCATTACTACGTTGGTACCAAAAAAAAAACGTGACCCAGTCGTTCCCTGTCCAAACCAGGACCCCGGCTCTTTCAATATCCGCCTGTACGAGCGAACCGAATTCGGAGGCTTGATGATGGACCTGACGGACGACTGCCCCAGCGTCATGGAGCGTTTCCACCTGAACAACATCTTCTCCTGCCACGCCGTCAGCGGCAACTGGCTCTTTTACGAGCATCCGCATTACAGGGGCAGGATGCACCTGATCAGGCCCGGGGAGTACAAGAGGTTCACGGAGTGGGGGGGCAGGAGCGCCAGGGTGAGCTCCGTTAGACGCATCGCTGACTACTGAGCTTTTGGAGGATGGTTCCAGAACTTCCGGAAGTTTTAAATTGTTACTAGAGATGTCTTAATTAATTTGCAGATTAATGAGATTTTTACATTTTTAAATATTTTTTACATACCTAGATTGCTTAAGACCTGATTAGCATTGTTGAGAACGAGGGTTTAATTTTGAAAGAAACTCTGAATCCACCAACTATATGTAACAAAATTTGTACTTTTACATTGGTATATTTTCGGACAATCATTTAGATTAGTCACGAATAAAAACAAACCTCAAGCACAAACATCTACCTGCTGTTATTTGTCTTTCTGTTCCAGCACCACATATTTTTGTCATATATATATAGATCCTTATTTATCAGAATTATCATGTTTAATCATGATCGACTAATCATGATCAATTAATCCCGATTAACAAGCTCCAATATATAGAGAAGAAGTCCGTCTTCTCCTCTAGGCTAGATGTAACAAAACATATGGAGAAGTTTTTTAAATCGAAGAAAAGAAAAGATACAAGTTTTGCGTTTTGCGTAGGTACAATCCCAACTTTATGGAATACGGAATATATATAATAATTATGCTCCTTATTTTTAATTGTAAGTAGTAGATTTGGTTTCTTAATAAATACAAATCAAACAGTGAGAGCTTCAATCAAACCTCAACAGTATTAATATTTAATAACTTTGTACTACAAAAATTGGGCCTCAAGGTCAAAGGGGTTAAAAACCCACTGATCTAGAGAACGCTGCATTCACTGTCAAAAGAAACTGACTTGTTTAAATTGTTCTAAATTGTTCTAATTTTGGAGTTGGATGTAATTGTATACCATCCAGTTGGTACTGTGCTGGTACAAAAAAAATATGTAGCACTAGAGGCCAGTTCAGTATTGTTCCGCGGCCATTGTCCAGTGGACGTGTGGACACCATACTAGTCTTTTCCTGTGTCGAGTTAAAACAACAAACCGCTCATTGATATAATTCACCACACGCTGTTTTCTGGGCTCATTTACAAATCCATACTTTTCACTTCAGTGCTCCACCAAAAAGTCAATCATGTGACAGTAGCGTTCGGCTGTTACCGAGGGGTTTTAAATAACAATACTTGTTGTTTGAGAAGAGATGATATAAAAAGCCTGGAAAACATGGGGGGTCTCTCCAGTGGAGAACATGGGGAAGGTAAAGTGCTCTGTTTGGTGTTAAAATGTCATTTTCCTTTTTTTTTTTTTTTTTTTTTTTTTAAGTCGACATGTACATCACACGCTTAGCTCAGCTTAACCGATAATCACGTGAGTGTGTGACATTTTCTGATTCCAGATCATCTTCTACGAGGACAAAAACTTCCAGGGTCGCAGCTACGAGTGCAGCAACGACTGCACGGACCTTCACTCCTACTTCAGCCGCTGCAACTCCATCAGGGTGGACAATGGCTGCTTCATGATCTACGAGCGACCCAACTACATGGGCCACCAATACTTCATGAAGAAGGGAGAGTACCCGGACTATCAGAGGTGGATGGGCTTCAGCACCTGTATCCGCTCCTGTCGCATGATTCCAGCAGTGAGTGACTTTGGAATAGAAATAGAAATTTAAAAACAGGGACATAAATGTATCTGTATATATATTTTATATACTTTCCATTCATCTATAAAATTTCCATTCATCTTAACTAATCAAGTAAAGTATACGTTTATGTACTAATGTGTTAAATTGTGTAATATAAATGTATTCATTTTAGTAAAACAGTTTTTAAATTCCTTTAGTATCCCTTTAAATTATTCTATATTTAATTATTTTTTCCATTGGAAATTGATTTTGTCCATTTCGCTCCACAGTACCGAGGCTCGTACAGACTGCGTATCTACGAGAAGCCTGACTTTAGCGGGAACATGATGGAATTCATGGACGACTGTCCCTGCGTGTCCGACCGTTTCCACCACCGCCATGTCTACTCGTGTAACGTCATGAACGGCTACTTCGTCTTTTATGAGTATCCCAACTACAGGGGGCGACAGTACTTCCTTAGACCCGGGGAGTACCGGAAGTATCGGGACTGGTGTGCTACCTGCGCCATTGTCGGCTCCTTCAGAAGGGTGACTGAGTTTTGAGCTACTGAAGAATTCTTGCTGTAAATAGAAAGCCCTCTGTTTTATTAAAGATGTTACATTTTTAACCCGCCATGTTGGTGTCTTTCTACATTATTTTTAAAAAATAGTGACATGGAAATGTGTAATTTTGTCCTGTCATTACCTGGGAAATGTTTGAATCCGTAGTATTTATCTGGTTACTATGAATAATATGATTAAAATATAGAACAGTTTGGTTTATTTGCATATATTCGTTCATGATATATTCAAAATACATACATGATACATTGTTAATATATATGTATAAATACATAGAAATATACACGTATGTATGTTTTTTTATTTTTTTATTTAATTTTTATTCAGGCATTTATCATGCATAAGTGCCTGATAAATGACCCCCCGCGTCACTTCCGGGGTTCTGGTTAGCTTTTGGATATTGGCTAATAACGCGAAACCGGAGAGAGTAATTGTTGTTGTTTGCTACAAAGGTATTAGGACAATTCAGTAGCCTTTTGCTTTCTGTGAGTGACATTAGTCAAGCGGATGACTACAACTACGACTGGAGAGTCGAGAAGAAACCAACGTACGAAGGAGAAGATATTTTGTGTCTAAGGAAATTGACAGGACAGCAACCGATGTATGGTTGACAGCAAAACAGTGGCCAAAGGCTACTGCTGTCAGCCCACAGCCAGGCTGCACACAACAGGTCAGTTTTTTACCAAACATAAAGTCGATAAAAACAGTTTTAATAGTTAATCTTACGGGATTGCCAGTTACGTTTAGCCCGTAGAGAGGACAAAAATGAACACGTCGGAAGCATAAACATGTTGAAAATGAATGTATTGGGCAACAATTTTTTAAGGCAAGGCTAAGGGACGAGGGACAGGAAGTGCTCGTCATAAAACACGGGACGTGATGGTAAATTGTCAATTGTGCCAATAGATGGTTTGCCGTGAGGTTTATATTAACAGTGACGTGGGAGTTATTTTGCAGTCATTTGAAGGGCATAAATTTTGGGACACATCATTAGTAATACCTTTGAGTCACTGGGTGTTAATGAATTTGACAATGAATAAACTAAGAAAACCGAATGTAAACTTATGTACCTATCATTTCCTGTAACCCCAAAATGAAAGAAACACACTTAACCTAACCTCACCTAACCCTAAAATTATGAAAATGTATCCTTCTAAAGAATTGCTTAGACTATGTTTTAATATTGGTAACTGATCATGACTCTGTGAATAATTTACACATCATAGTGAGTATGTGTGTGTTTTTTCTTATTTTCTCTAAACCGTTTTTGCAGAACACCCAAAGCTGCAGGTTATCAAAGAGAGGAGGTTCTCCCTAAGCAGATGGAGTGCAGACGCAGTGTAGAAAAGAAGGAGCCACACAGTCCTATCATTAAAGATGAAGAGGAAGAAGTTTGCATCAAACAGGAGGAGATCGATCTTTCCATTGCAGTGAAGACGGAGGACGAGGAAGAGAAACCTGACTCTTCGCTGCTTTATCGTTTGACTGAATGTTCAGGTGAACATGTAAAACCGGAGACTGAGGATAATGCAGAAGACTCTTGTGAGACCGAAGACAGTGATGATGAACGGACAGAGACCAGTGAAGTTATAAACAAACCTTTCACAGTAACGAAATGTGTGTTCTGGGAAACTGAAGAAAACATGCGTGAGAAGCTGAGCTTTCCCGAATGTGGACAAAGGATTTCCAAGCCAGATCTGCCGTGTCTTACGTATCATAACACGGAAAAAAGAATCATTAAGAAGGGCACTCTGATGAGTCGTGAGAAATTTCATACGAGCCATAAATCATTCCGTTGCTCAGAGTGTGGTAAGATATTTACTAATAAGGCTGTATTAACCATACATGAGCGTGTTCACACAGGAGAGAAACCATATACATGTCCTATTTGTGGGAAAAAATTCTCCCAGAGGGCACATCTCTGGGGTCACCAAAAAACCCACACAGGAGAGAAACCCTTTGGTTGCTTTTATTGTGAAAAAAGATTTGTTTCAAAAAGCAATCTTAAAAGACACGAGCAAATCCACTGAGTCAAATAATTTAGTTGTGCCAAATGTGGTAAAATATCTATGTCAATTGGGAATTTGAGGAGCCATGGGAATATTCGTAGCAGAAAACTTTTGCAGGTCAGAGGCGATTTGGTTGCAATAAAAAACAAGCATATTGTGAAAGAAGTATTTATAATAAAAACCAATCTGATCAGACATGGCAAACTTTCTATTCCACTGTGGAAAAACATTTACATTACAGTGGTATAGAAAAGTTTGGGCCCTCCCTTAGGCCAAGGGTCGGCAACTCGCAGCTCCCTATCAGTCCAATTAAGGTCTTGCACCCCTTTAGCAAGTATCACAGCTTGGGGGCTACTAGGTATTAACTATGCAGGGTGCCCAAACTTTTGATGTGGCCCTTTTCTCTTTTCTGTTATTTTGAAAAAATGTCAAAGATGAAAATAAAACCTGATTTTCTTTAACACGTAGAGGGAGTGTGTCATCCATAGCTTGATTCCCGGTTGGAGATCATTTCATCTTCCACTTGCTTAATTGTTCACAATAACAGACATTTCGACCAGTAGTGGCCAAGCTTTTGCCCACCACTGTATATCAAAAAAATATTATTTAGTAGTACCTCATTTTGTTGCAAAAACAGCCTGCAGATGCCTCTGTAGATAAAAGTAACATCCTAATTGAATGTCTTTAAATATAGAACATCTAGGTTTATTTGCATATATTTGTTTATAATACATACATGGTACATTGGTAATATATATGTATACATAGAAAGAAATATGTATATCTATATATATGTACGTACGCACGTATGTATGTATGTTTGTATTTTATTTACATCAGGCATTACCCTGCAACCACATCCTTCAAATAAACAACTTCCGGTGTCCTGGTTAGCTTTTGGATATTGGCTAATAGCGCGAAACCAGTGAGAGTCATCTTTGTTGTTTGCTACAAAGGTATTGGGACAATTCAATAGATTTTTGTTTTCTGCGAATGACGATAGTTGAACGGATGACTACAACTACGACTGGAGAGTCGAGAAGAAACCAACGTACGAAGGAGAAGATATTTTGTGTCTAAGGAAACAGACAGAGGACAGCAACCGATGTATGGTTGACAGCAAAACACTGGCCAAAGGCTACTGCTGTCAGCCCACAGCCAGGCTGCACACAACAGGTCAGTTTCTCCCACATAATTTCTCCCGTCGATAAAAACAATGTTACTAGCTAAGTTTACGGGATTGCCAGTTTACGCTTAGCCCGTAGAGAGGACAAAAATGAACACGTCGGAAGCATAAACATGTTGAAAATTAATATCTTGGGAAATAATTTTCAAGGCAAGGCTAAGGGGCGATGGACAGGGGGATATAGTTTAATTTTATGCCCAGATATTATGGAAGACCATTTCTGGCAGTGTGTTATTTCATATTCCTAAATCAAAGTGATGAAAAACGATGCCTGCTGATTTCTGCGCATGCGCTTTGAGGAGAACGGAAACGGAAGTGCTCACAATCAAAAGCTAGTGTTGCTACGGAGTTAGCTCGAAACTACAGTACATCCATAAGTGTGCCAAGTGTGTCATTTGTGATTTATGTAACAGTTAAATTATGGTGGAGCCACCGCGTACGTACGTACAGAACGACGCTCGGTATGTTGTTCCCAGATATTTTAGGAAAAAATAATAAAAAGAAAAAATGTCAATATCACATTTGTTATTCATTATGTAGAATACGCGCATTGTTTCAGAATCAATCACGTATTAAAGGAATTAGATTTAAATAATTGTGGCTATAATTTATTAAAAATAATCAAGTCAAGATATGTCACTTTTAAAATTAATCCAGTATATTACAAATAATTTCAAAATAAATGCCGCAATGTAAATTAAGTGAATATATGTATATATACAGTATACAGCGTGTATATATATGCACATAAAATGCATATGGACATATTATGTTACGTTTGTATACCTTCATTTGCTTATTCATTTGTCAGACACTTATATATATATATATTCGAAACATTTATGCCTTGTGAATTTATTCCAGAACACAACCATTTCCCTGTATATTACTTTTTAACAGTGTTGGTTTAAACTATTTCACACTCATTTCTACACTCTCTAAACCTTTTTTGCAGAACACCCAGAGCTGCAAGTTATCAAAGAGAGGAAATTCTCCCCAAGCAGATGGAGTGCAGACGCAGTGTAGAGAAAAAGGAGCCACACAGTCCTATCATTAAAGATGAAGAGGAAGAAGTTTGCATCAAACAGGAGGAGACCGATCTTTCCATTGTAGCTGTGAAGATCGAGGACGAGGAAGAGAAACCTGACCCTTCACTGCTTTATCGTTTGACTGAATGTTCAGGTGAACATGTAAAACTGGAGACTGAGGATAATGCAGAAGACTCTTGTGAGACCGAAGACAGTGATGATGAACGGACAGAGACCAGTGAAGTTACAAGCAAACTTTTCACAGTAACGAAATGTATCTTCTGGGAAACTGACGAAACCATACGTGAGAAGCTGAACTTTTCTGAATGTGGACCAGGAGAGACACCATTTAATTGCTCCGAGTGTGGTAAAAGATTCACCTTGGAAATAGAGCTAAGGAGACATGAGAGAAATCACAGTGAGGAGAAAACAGTTAGTTCCACTAAATGTGGAAACAGTTTGACTGAAACAGGAGGACTGAACAAACCTGAGCGAACACATACAGGAGGGAGGTTATTTGAATGCTCTCTATGTGAGAGAAAATTTGACAGGAAAACAACTCTGATGAGACATGAGAGAATTCATACAGGAGAGAAACCATTCAGCTGCTCACAGTGTGGTAAAACATTTTCTGCGAAGGGTTCCTTAAAAACACATGAGCGCGTTCATACAGGAGAGAAACCATTTGGTTGTTCTTACTGTGGAAAGAAATTTGCCCGCAGTACACGTCTTAAGGATCACGAAAGAGTTCATACTGGAGAGAAACCCTTTGGTTGCATATATTGTGGGAAAAGGTTTATACTAAAAGGGAATCTAAAACAGCATGAGAGAATCCACAGAGTCAAATAATTTAGTAAAATTTTGTAAAATGTGTTTTGCGTGGATTTTATATGTGAAAGTCAATACTTGAAAAGACAGGAAATTATTGTAGACGGTCAAACGTTTGAGAAGTGTGAACTGAAAAAAAAAAATAACGTCCTCACTGAATGTTATAAATATTTTTAAATATAGACCAGTTGGGTTTAGTTGCATTTATTTATACATTTTGTTTATGACAATAGGTAATGATTGTGCATAGGTCAATTTTTAAAATATGCTTGTTTGCACAAATGTTTTATACAAGTTTCATATTCACACCAATGTGTTTTGTTTTTTCTCTTTTGATAATTTTTGTAAATTCTTGTCAACATGCCGTCTTCTCGCCTTTATTCATCCAACTGTTTTTGTTTAAACACTGATTCACCTAGGGCGTTGCCTACAGTTTGTGTATATTTTGACATTTGTTATTGTTATATGTAAATGCCTGCTCATAATAAAAATGTTTAAATAAAAAATGATTTTGTTGAGTTTAATACACCAAGTTTTTTTTACTAGTTTATTTACATGAAACACAAGGAATAAAATCAATACAAGTGGAGAATTCTCAAATCATCAATTCATCAACCCACAATAATAGAAGACTGGTAATGGACATTATTGAATATAGAAAGTTCTTGAACATTTAGTTCTTTTAGACAATATTTAATTGCCCTGTCATACCTTGTAGCATCACTCCCAGTTATAACATTAACGTAGGAATCCGAAAAGGTTGTGCCACTTCACCATATTATTTATCTGACATTAATGTTTATCTTGTTTATTAATATTTATTTATTAATTTTATTTATTAATACTTTTGTATCGATGTTGTTGTTTATTTTAAATTACCTTTAATCTGCTGTGTACTTGTTACATCGCAGCATTACTGTGTACTGTTATTTTGAGTTATTTGCATTAATGCTGATAATTGTTCATCTGACATTCATCTACTTATACAATATTTGTAAAAAATTAAACACAGGGCGTTTATTTTTGTGCCTTTTCAATAATGCACTTTGAGGAGAAAAAAAAAGATTGGCGGGCTACCTTTTGATATTTTTGGGGTCCTTCAGGGGGTGGCTACGTCTTAGCCGTTGAAGAATTCTTGTTGTAAATACTGTACAAAGCCCTCTGATTTAATAAAGATGATACATTTTGAAGCTATTATGTTGGTGTCTTAATATAATATTTCCTAAAACAAGGACGTTTGTATGATATGTACAAATATGAATAAAACACTGATTTACATAAAATTACATTAACGTGTCGAGATCGTCATAAATGTTCGCTGCTGTATGAGTAGCCTTATTGTATAACTCTTATAAGTGAACACCGATATATATATATTCAATACATATACATATATTGAATATATATGCACACATACAAATACATAATTGTATTTATTTTACATTTTATTTTATTGTTTTTTATTCAGGCATTACCATGCAGCCACATCCTGCTCACAACACACTTCCGGTGTCAGCTGTTTGCTGCAAAGGTAAAAGAAAATGCACAAAATATTTGTTAAATTTGCCTTTTGTTGCTTTCTGCGAGTAACGCTGGATGAGCGTATCAGTACAGCTACAGTTAGCGAATAAAGAACACAACTTACAAATGAAAAAACCCCAAAAACCTTTATTTTTCAGGAAACCTGAAGGACAACGACGGATTTGAGTGGTTAACAGCAAAACACTGAGCAAAAAGGCGACTCCATTCAGCCCACAACCAGGCTGCACACAACAGGTCAGTTTCTCCTAAACAAAGCTGATAAAAGCTAAATCTACTGGCTAAGCTTACCGTTTACGTTGTTTCCTTTTAGACCAGAGATTACCACTTACGCTTTGCTCGGACATTAAAAAAAAACCCAAAACGAACAAGTGAGAAGCATAAACATGTTTAAAATTAAGGTCAGGGGAATTTTAGTTTTAGGGAATTTTAGAGTATTTTATTTTATATATCTAATTACAACTAATAATAATATTAATAATAATAATACACTAGGCTATCTAATTTCCAAAATAAGATTTGCATTTCATCAAAATTATATTTACCCATAATTCTTTCCTCACAATTTAACCTCTCGGACTAATAGAGTTGTTATACGTCATCAAAAATGATTGGTTTGAGAAAGAAAATGGATGATGTTTCCTATGTAAACAATGTAGTTGGAATTTAAAGAGAGGTTTTCGTGGTTGATAATTTCCAGTTATGTTATTACAGCTCCCTCTCCTTCCGTAGTTTTTATCACACACTGACTTTTCAAAACACCAATGCCAGAATGCACCGTACATCTCTAAAAATAAATGCGGAAGAGTAGGTGTGTAAATCATTTGCGTTCGGCTCAGTTTGATTGGGTATGTCGTTTTGTACAACTACACTGTGGTCCTCCCGCAATTAACTAAAAATGACACATCACAAGGTTGGAGCTTTTTTTAACTTACTGTAATATACTTTCAATGAACAATGTATTATCTATCTACCTATGCAGATGGCGTGTCGACGCAGTGTGGAGAAGGGACAGACACACGGTCCTATCATTAAAGATGAAGAGGAGGAAGTTTGCATCAAACAGGAGGAGACCGATCTTACCATTGTAGTGAAGACGGAGGACGAGGAAGAGAAACCTGACTCTTCACTGCTCTGTCGTTTGACTGGTGAACATGTAAAACCCGGGACTGAGCATAATGCGGAAGACTCTTGTGCGACCGAAGACAGTGATGACGATGACTGGACAGAGACCGGTGAAGTGGCAAGTAAACTTTTCACAGTCACAAAATGTGTGTTCTGGGAAACTGACGAGAACATGCGTGAGAGCTTTTCTGGATGTGGACAAAGATTGATTAAGGAAATTCATACAGGAGAGACACCATTTAATTGCTCTGAGTGTGGTAAAGGATTCACATTGGAAACAGAGTTAAGGAACCATGAGAGAAATCACAGTGAGGAGAAAACAGTTAGTTCCACTAAAGGTGGAAACAGATTGATTGAAACAGGAAAAGTGAACAAATCTGAGCGAACACATACAGGAGAGAAGGTTTTTGATTGCTCACTATGTGACAAAAAATTTGACAGTAGGACAACTCTGATGAGACATGAGAGAATTCATACAGGAGAGAAACCATTCAGCTGCTCACAGTGTGGTAAAACATTCGCTGCCAAGGGTACGTTAAAAGCCCATGAGCGTGTTCACACAGGAGAGAAACCATTTGGTTGTTCTTACTGTGGGAAAAAATATGCCCGCATTGCACGTCTCAGGGATCATGAAAGATATCATACTGGAGAGGAACCCTTCAGTTGCATATATTGTGGGAAAACGTTTATATTAAAAGGCACACTAAAACAACATGAGAGAATGCACAGGGTCAATTAATTTATTTAAACTAAATGTGGTCAAATATTTACATCAGCAGCAGATTTGAGGTGTCATGGAAAGATTCATAGCAGAGAGAAACCATTTAGTTGTTTTTTACAATTTATAATAAAAAGCAATTTCTTGTATTTGCTCAAAATGTGGTAAAAGATTTGAAAAAAACAACTAATAGTTCATGAAGAAATCGATTCATTGAACAAACTTTTGTAAAATATGTTTCACTTGGATTTTATGTGAATCGGGAGATTCCAAATAATTTATTGTAGATGGTCAACCTTTGGAGAAGGGTGAACTGTTGAAAAACATAGCATCATCGTTGAATTTTATAAATAGATTTAAATATAGAACAGTTAGGTTTATTTGCATTTATTTATACATTTTGTTTATGAGAATGGGTAACTATTGTACATAGGTAAATTTTTAAAATATGTTTATGTTTGTACAATAGTTTTTATTCAGGAAGTTGTATATTCACACAAATGTGTTTTGGTTTTCCTTTCTTTGATAATTTTCCAACTGTTTTTGTTAAAACACTGATTCACCACCAGGGGCACACAGACCCCTAGTATCAAGGGCGTTGCCTACAGTTTGTGTATATTTTGACATTTGTTATTGTTAAATGTAAATGTCTGCTCCTAATAAAAATGTTTGCCTTTGTTATACATTTGTTGAATTTAATATATTGAACTAGCCGACAACACAACTGTATTTGTACAAGACAAACACAAACTCCAATAACTAAAAAAAATTCTCCAAAGCCTCAGGGTTTGAACTATTTGAAATTCATGATACATTTTTAAAAGACATTGCAATATACCTTTCAAAAATACAAACAACAAACAAGTGCTTGAATGTAAAAAAAAATAAAAGTGAGTAAAGACAAATTAAATTCATGAATTAATTTAAAATGTATATGAAATATAATATCTAACAGGAATGAAGGCACATAAATTATATGACAACTTGTGGGGGAAATTGGCGGGCTTCTTCGTCATTTTCGGGTCCTTCAGGAGGGTGGCTGAGTTTTAGCCGTTGAACTTTCTGTTTTTGCTGTAAATAGAAAGCCCTCAGATTTATTAAAGATGATACATTTTTAACCTGCTATGTTGGTGTCTTCCTACAATATTTCCTAAAACTGGCAAATGTGCGTAATATGTACAAATATGATTAAAACACTATTTTACATAAAATCATATTAATATGTCGTAATCATCATAAATGTTCGTTTTTGTATAAAAAGGCTAATTGTTTAGATCTTGAACACCGATCCTACGATATATATTCATTTATTAACTTATTTATTTACTTTATATATACTTTTATTGTTTTTAATCAGGCACTACCCTGCAACCACATCCTTCTCATAACCAACTTCCGGTATCTTCTGGTTGCAGTTGGATATTGTCAAACAGCGCGAAACTCGAGAGAGCCATATTTACTGTTTGCTTTAAAGGTATAAGAAAATGCACAAAAGATATGTTAAAATTGCTTTTTGTTGCTTTTCCGGTAGATGATCAGTACGGCTACAGTTGGCGAATAAAAAAACAACTTACAAAAGAGAAAATACTTTTATATTCTAGGATACCTGAAGGACAACGACGGTGTGACGTCGTTAACATCAAAACACGACTCCATTCAGTCCACAACCAGGCTGCACACAATAGGTCAGTGTCTCCTAAACAAAGTCGATAAAAGCTAAATCTACTGGCTAAGCTTACAGTTTCCACAGTTTCCTTTTAGACCAGGGAATACCACTTATGCTTAGCATAATAATATTTAAAATTAAGTTCTGGGGAAAGATTTAGGCGAAGTTAGGTGATGAGGAACTTGGATATCCAGTTCAAATCAGTGGGCAGCGATTTGATTGTACAGAATATCCGGAAATTATGGCCGCCTATCTCCGCCAGTCTTTATATATCTAATTTAAAATAATAATAAAATAAACTATCGTATAATAATAGTGGTGCTCTGGTAGCCTGAAATCTTACACACTTACATTACAAACAGTAGTATGTGAAGGTAGAAGTTTATGTTTATGGAAAACATTTACCCAGAATTCTTTCCTTATAATTTAACCTTTTGGAACAATAGAGTAGTTATACTTCATCGAAAATCAATCTTCAAAAATAAGACAAATTGACAATGGATGATGATTGTCATTTTAAGTTACCCATACTTCATTATATAGAATAATGTCATGTGTTACCATAATTAATCATTATTATTTTTGTTATTGAATTAGTGGTTTAAGTGATTGCTGTTACAATTTTTCTTTTGCAAATAGAAAAGTAACAGTAGTGATTTCAGGTCTTGTTGTAAGTCATTCAACTGATGCACACTTGACTGAATAAGTTTTACGTCGCAGTGAGTATGTGCTTTTTTTCTTATTTTCTCTAAAACTTTTTTTTGCAGAACAGCCAAAGCTACAAGTCATTAATGAGTGGAAATTCTCCCTAAGCAGATGGAGTGCAGACTCAGTGTAGAGAAGAAGGAGCCACACAGCCCTATCATTAAAGATGAAGAGGAAGAAGTTTGCATCAAACAGGAGGAGATCGATCTTTCCATTGCAGTGAAGATGGAGGACGAGGAAGAGAAACCTGACCCTTCACTGCTCTGTCGTTTGACTGAATGTTCAGGTGAACATGTAAAACTGAAGACTGAGGATAATGCAGAAGACTCTTGTGGGACCGAAGACAGTGATGATTGGACAGAGACCAGTGAAGGTACAAAGAACATTTTCACAGTAACAAAGTGTCTCTTCTGGGAAACTGAAGAGAGTTTTTCTGAATGTGGACAAGGGCTCTCCAAGCCAGATCTGCCACCGATTACGAATCACAACAGTGAGAAAAAAACATTTGATTGTGCAGAAAAATTGATTAAGAATGGCAATCTTACTAGACGTGGGAAAATTTGTACAGGAGAGAAACCCTTTGGTTGCTTATATTGTGAAAAAAGATTTATGTTAAAAGGCCATCTTAAACAACATGAGAAAATGCACAAAGTAGATAAGTGTAAGTGTACCATATGTGGCGAAAGGTTTAAATCGCCTGTGGATTTGAAGAGCCATAGGAAAATTCATAGAGAGAAACTACTTAGTTGCTCTGAATGTGGGAAAACCTTGGCTTCCAAGTCAAAACTGAAGCTTCATCAACGCATTCATTCTGGTGAGAAGCCATTTGCTTGCAGTAAATGTGGAAAACGGTTTTCAGAAAAACACAAGGTGACAAGACATGAACGAATACATGCACTTCCAGATCTGTTTCATTGCACTTTTTGCGGAAAAACATTTACCAGAAAGGTAAATCTATGTATACATGAAAAAACGCATACAAGTGAGAAAGGATTCCGCTGCTCAGATTGTGGTAAATCATTTGCTGATAAGTGGGCATTAAAAGAACATGAATGTTTTCATACAGTGGAGAAACCATTTGGTTGCTTATATTGTGAAAAAAGATTTATGTTAAAAGGCCATCTTAAACAACATGAGAAAATGCACAAAGTAGATAAGTGTAAGTGTACCATATGTGGAGAAACGTTTAAATCGCCTGTGGATTTGAAGAGCCATAGGAAAATCCACAGAGAGAAACTACTTAGTTGCTCTGAATGTGGGAAAACTTTGGCTTCCAAGTCAAAACTGAAGCTTCATCAACGCATTCATACTGGTGAGAAACCGTTTGCTTGCAGTAAATGTGGAAAAAGTTTTACGGATAAACACAAGGTGACAAGACATGAACAAATACACACACGTCCAAATCTGTTTCATTGCACTTTTTGCGGGAAAATTTTTACCAGGAAGGTAAATCTATGTATACACGAAAAAACGCATGCAAGTGAGAAAGGATTCCGCTGCTCAGAGTGTGGTAAATCATTTGCTGATAAGTGGGCATTCAAAGAACATGAATGTTTTCATACAGGGGAGAAACCATTTGGTTGCTTATATTGTGAAAAAAGATTTATGTTAAAAGGCCATCTTAAACAACATGAGAAAATTCACAAAGTAGATAAGTGTAAGTGTACCATATGTGGCGAAACGTTTAAATCGCCTGTGGATTTGAAGAGCCATAGGAAAATCCATAGAGAGAAACTACTTAGTTGCTCTGAATGTGGGAAAACTTTGGCTTCCAAGTCAAAACTGAAGATTCATCAACGTAGTCATACGGGTGAGAAACCGTTTGCTTGCAGTAAATGTGGAAAATGTTTTTCAGAAAAACACAAGGCGGCATTACATGAACGAATACACACACGTCCGAATCTGTTTCATTGCACTTTATGCGAAAGAAAATTTACTAGACAGGTAAATCTGAGTATACACGAAAAAACGCATGCAAGTGAGAAACATTGTACATCTAAGGGATCATGAAGAAATTTATACTGGAGAGAATCGACAGCAGATGTCAATTTTATTTTCATTTGAAAGACACCCATTGTCAGTCTTAAAAGCCTGTTTTGTGCATGAAGCAAGAAGTTTGATTTTGAAATTTTTTTTACAAAATTTTACATGCATAAATGCAAATTCCAGAAATGTAATCTCAGGTTTTGTTTGTTTCATAATGAGTGTTATTCTTTCTTTTACTAAAGTCCATGTTATAATAAAGAATAAGAAATAAATAAAACTGATTTAATTGAAAAGTTTGATCTGCTAAGAAAATCTTAGCCAATTTCTGTTCATTTTAGTTTTTTGAGGCCTTATGTATAAGCATGTTTGTAAGTATGGAGGTCTGAAAGTGCAACCATTTAATAAATAAATATTTTTAATAATTACTTAAATGTGGAATTTATTAATTAAAATTGGAATTAATTTCTTAAACGTGTCATTTAAATACCACTTTGCCGAGTTCCTCACCTGTGTTTTGTAAATGTTTATTTGACTTTTTTTTCTCAAATTGATCAATCAATAGAAAAAGTATTTGATGACGATGAGAAACTGCTCCACGTCAAGCACCGACTGGCGGCTACTGGCAGAAACCACTAATAAATGCCTAAAACACAACTTCTGTGCAAGATTTCTTTATTTCCAGATTCAATTAGTATTCAAATCAATAGAATTCAATTTAGTAAAAAATAAAACAAAATGTCCCTTATTGTAACTTTTGTTTAACTTGAGACACTAATCGTTTCACCTGTGTCATGTGCAAGGTTAGTAGATCTCTCTTTTTTTTTGGGCTCTCTGTGTGTTATATATATGTGTGTATATATATATATATATATATATATATATATATATAATGTATATATAATACAAAATAAAGACAAAATGATATCAGCCACAAAGTAAAAATTAATCAAATTAACAAATTGTTGTCTAATCACCCCAGATTGATTTGCTGTGTCTGTCAGAATGTTCCCTGGTTTTGCACATCTCTGCCCATCCACATGTGGATAAGGTAGAATTTCAGAGAACACACCCAAACAAAAGGCTTTTTATAGAAGACAATGCTGGTGACCACTGCCAGAAATATATGGACTGAGAACTTTTGTCACACATTTGTGGACACCACTCAGCAAAAGTCATACTGCCAGTTCATCAGTTCTCTTTCACATTTGAATAACAACACACGGTCGGCCCCAGGCTTTGGTATAAAAGGGACCAGGGACCACAGAGTGAGCAGAGCAAGTTGAAACATCAACTGGAAGAAACCTAAATCACCATCATGGGCAAGGTAAAAAAAGTTTCATAATATTTTTACTGCATTTGCAGTTTAATCTATTTTTTCTGATTGTAATTCAAGTGTAAGACAAAAAAGCCATCTAGTTACCATCAATGTTTATCATTTCCAGATCACCTTCTACGAGGAGAGGAACTTCCAGGGTCGCTCCTATGAGTGCATGAGCGACTGCTCCGACATGTCCTCCTACCTGAGCAGGTGTCACTCCTGCAGGGTGGAGAGCGGCTGCTTCATGGTCTACGACCGCACCAACTACATGGGCAACCAGTACTTCATGAGGAGGGGCGAGTACTCCGACTACATGAGCATGATTGGATGGAGCGGTGGAATCAGGTCCTGCCGTATGATCCCCATGGTAGGGTGACAAGTGAACTACAGGAACTCCAACATTTATTCGACCAAAAATCTTTGAGTCTATAACTGAACCATTCTGATGTCTTCTTCCAGCACCGTGGCTCCTACAGGATGAGGATCTACGAGCGTGAGAACTTTGGCGGTCAGATGTACGAGCTGATGGACGACTGCGACAACATCATGGACCGCTACCGCATGAACGACTGCATGTCCTGCAACGTGATGGACGGCCACTGGCTGATGTACGAGCAGCCTCAGTTCAGAGGCAGGATGATGTACCTGAGGCCTGGAGAGTACAGGAGCTTCAGGGACATGGGCTGGAGCGGCATGAAGTTCATGAGCATGAGGCGCATCACTGACATGTGCTAAACGTCTGTATTTGACTTTAGTGAATCAAATAAATGTGTAATTCCTAAACATGGTTGTCCTTTATTGTTGGAACTTGCGTCGACAAAATAATAGTAGGTTAAATTTGACACATTAAGTGGGATGCGGCCCACTCCCTACAGGGACTGGTCAGGCCTAGGCTGGAGACCACTATAAAATAAATGAAAGAATGAAAGGGAATTACTTGTCATTGTGACACAGCACACAGAGTGGTGGAAACAAGCCTTTGTCTTCATTATTTATTTCAGTGCCTTGCATATGGATCTTTTAAACATGATCTAAACAGCTACATTTCTTAACATGACACAACTGAGAGCTAAACAATTCCTGTAGATATACTTCCTTCTTGCCCTTTTCATTTCATTGTAGCACCTTTAGCCTTACTGAAGGGAAAAACAATTACACTTACGTTCACTCTATACTGTAAAGAAAATCCTTTATTCAACATTATTTCTTTTTGCCAGTTCATTTGACTGTTTTTATTTTTTCATGTATTCTTGTCAAAAAGAAAATATTCATAAAATTACAGGGATAGACTTATAAAAGATAGATTTATAAAATAATAGACTTATTTTATCAGTCAGACATAAAATAACAGGAAGTCACTTACTGTAAAAAAACGTAATTTTAATTTTTTTTAAATAAAAGAGGTTTTTAACAATTACATACCATTACAATACAGACATTATTATATCTGGGGGTTGAAAAAAAAACTACATACACCTGTGTAAGTGAATGTTACATTTTTTATTTGAACTTTAACTTCAAGTCAACTTTAACCTTCGGAAGAGGTCATGACAAGGCGTTTTATTGGACAAAAACGAAATCACGCTGAACACCAGCCAATCATTTTTAAAAATAACAGTGACGCGTCAGTTCGCGGTAATGGCGGTAATGGAGTGCGGGGAGCCTTTTCAAACTGTTCGCTGGACTTTCCAAACATGAAATTACGACTTTTGTCATTTTAAAACGGGAAGTCGTCGGACCCTCTGTTCGTTTGTTTTTATTTTATTTTGTTAACTTCTGCTCAACATACTCGGAAAACCCGTTACTGTGCTTTATCGAGGGCCGAGGAAGGAACATCCACACGCTGAGGTTTAAGGCAAGTACACCGAACAAAAATTAAGTGCGTCATTAATTAATTAAATTTTGAATTACATTAAAATTGTGCGGTTAAGTGTATTATTTATAATTGTATGTAAATGTAAATGTACCAATTCATTTTATGTTAAAAATATACATGGTTATTTAACTATTTTGTTTTCACAGTCCTTTGTTCCTCCATAGCTTTGTAGCATTAGCATTGCTAATGGTGCTTTAAAGTGAGCTATCTACAGCATCTATTGAGATACAACTGTTAATGTTAAGACCTTTTTTTCTTCATATCTGCTGAAAAGACGTTTGATGGACTCTAAAAACCCCGATAAATATAAAATAAACCCTGGTTCTTTCTGTGTTGTGGTTCTGACCTGTATGACGTTAAGCAGTGCTCTAGGTGTATTCAGTAGGAGACTACAGAAGGGAGAGTTCAAAAAGGTTTTTTAGACACATTTTTATTTTTGTAGGTATCTACATTTTACATGAAAGATCTATTATACCACAAAATAGATAAGTAAAGTTAAATGTTTAATAATAATAATGTTATAATTTGAGTTTTGAGTCTCTGTTTTTTATTTTACCCCTATTTTTTCACCATTATTTCTTTGCCAATTTAAAAGACTTGTTTAAAATGTATTTCTTCTATATAAATAAACCTCAAAACACCCCTCCCTTGCCCCCCCAAAAAAAAACATGTGACTCATGGGATTTGTTTAAAACAAATAGATTAAATTTTATTTGAGGTAAAGTAAGTCTCTTTCATTTTACTGGTGACCTAATAAAAGGAATCCATGATGCGCCTCATGCTCATGAACTTCATGCCGCTCCAGCCCATGTCCCTGAAGCTCCTGTACTCTCCAGGCCTCAGGTACATCATCCTGCCTCTGAACTGAGGCTGCTCGTACATCAGCCAGTGGCCGTCCATCACGTTGCAGGACATGCAGTCGGACATGCGGTAGCGGTCCATCATGTTGTCGCAGTCGTCCATCAGCTCGTGCATCTGACCGCCAAAGTTCTCACGCTCGTAGATCCTCATCCTGTAGGAGCCACGGTGCTGGAAAAAGACATCAGAATGGTTCAGTTATAGACTGAAGGATTTTTGGTCGAATAAATGTTGGAGTTCCTGTAGTTCACTTGTCACCCTACCATGGGGATCATGCGGCAGGACTTGATGCAGTCGCTCATTCCCATGCGCTGGTAGTCGGAGTACTCTCCCCTCCTAACAAAGTACTGGTTGCCCATGTAGTTGGTGCGGTCGTAGACCATGAAGCAGCCGCTCTCCACCCTGCAGGAGTGACACCTGCTCAGGTAGGAGGACATGTCGGAGCAGTCGCTGCTGGTCTCATAGGAACGACCCTGGAAGTTCCTGTCCTCGTAGAAGATGATCTGTGGAGGGAAGAGAAAGCATCATTCAGACAAAGAGTGGACATCACACCTAAAAAAAAACATGAAGAGATTCTCAGAATGGCTGCTCACCTTGCCCATGGTCATGGTTTCAGTTGTTGTTCCTTTGGCTGAGAAGGTCTGCACACTCCTCTCGTGTCTCTCCTGTTGCTTTTATACCTGACCTCGTATCCCATTGGCTCCATCGACCTTTTGTTTAAAGTCCTGACAGTGCAACATGCAGTGGGCTTCAGAGGGGGTCCTCTCGTAGAGTCCAGGTTAAAAGGACATTCACATGAATATGGTGATTTGCGGTGGTTGCAGGTTGTTAGACAGGAGGGCCCCTGTTATTGTTCTGGGCTGCTGAACAATAGGAAGCATATTTTCAACAGCAATTCACCTCTCGTATAATACTTTTTAGGTCATTCAGCAGAGAAATGACATTATGTGCAATTTTTATTAAGGGAATTCTTAAATAAAAACAATAGGTTTGAAAATAAAAAAAGATAAAAAATATGCAGATCTAAGTCTGTACACTGTACTTGTATCTGTATCTAATTTTCTGGAAATTGTATTTTATGTAATTGAACTTGCCAGGTTAAATCAATTATATTCATATTTTGCTCAAATGATCAATGTTACTGCTACAAAAATGAATTAATGCAATTTAAGAACAAAATGCTATAGCTTTGCTAGCTGTTAATTTATTTATTTTTAATTTCAGCTAGAAAACTTCACTTAATTTGCTCTAATTAAACAGTGATTAAACTAGAATAAAGTCATTGTTTACATGTTTCTTATCACTAAAAGTTATTTAGCAACTCGTTGGAGGTGCCACATTGTAAAAACCATGGTGATAAATCATTCTTAATTAATAAATGCAGCAGTAACTGAAATCATCTCGATGCTTAAATGCATTATATAAAATTTTCAAATTGTAGCTATCTTACATTTTAATTTACACCTTAATATAATTTAACATTCCATATTTACAGTCATAAAACTGTTTCTTGTTGTAAATATTTCCTTGTTCATAGTACATGATTTACTGTCAATGAATTAATTCACATGCACATCACAAACAAAATACTTTTATCTGAGATTCATGAAAACAGTAACAACAAAACACATCTTTTGAATTGTTAAATTTATTGCAAAACAAATATGTAATCGATGACATTTAGAAGTTCATGTTGTCTACAATTTAATGCGTTTCAGCATCTCATCATTTTTATTTTCTATGTGGCCCCTTATGCTCTGCAGTAGATTAGAACTTTAATTACAATAAAAAAAACCCCAAAAAAACATTAAATGTATCTCTCCAGCTTCATCAACTGTAATAATATGTTAGTATTTGCTCTGTTTTTTTGACTAGCACATGAGCTACTTTACTTTGAGCCATCTTGGCCTGACAGATAATTTTAGTCTGGCACAGAAGTCTAAACATTCTTTTTACAGTGGCTATCACAGACTTTACTCAGTCGTAGAAAATGTTTCCATCAGAACTAAAGTATTTTTACCTATGGATGTAAAACAAAAGGTCACCATTGCTAAATGTTCAATTATGGTACGAATAATCTAACATTGCCATAATTAAGACTATGGGGCAGTGGTGGCGCAGTTGTGAAGGAAGCAGACTTAGGTCCAGAAGGCTTTAGGTTTGAGTCCACCAGCTGGCCCACACACTGCTGCCCACTGTTCACTTTGGTGATGGGCTAAAAACACAGGTCACCTTTGATTTTGTGCAGTGGTGTGCTGTGTCACAATGACAAGTAGTTCACTTTCCTTTCTTGAGTCCACCATTGGCTTTTGTTAACATTAAAATCCAGCACAACCTATTTATTTTAGTGACCATTTAAGAATTAAATTCAACAATTGTTAAAACAAAATAAATAAATTAGTAGTTTATAGCTGATTTGAGATTTTTTTTCATATATATTATAACCTATTAATAACTAGTGTCATGTTAAGAAATGTAGCTGTTTAGATCATGTTTAAAAGATCCATATGCAAGGCACTGAAATAAATAATGAAGACAAAGGCTTGTTTCCACCACTCTGTGTGCTGTGTCACAATGACAAGTAATTCCCTTTCATTCTTTCATTTATTTTATAGTGGTCTCCAGCCTAGGCCTGACCAGTCCCTGTAGGGAGTGGGCCGCATCCCACTTAATGTGTCAAATTTAACCTACTATTATTTTGTCGACGCAAGTTCCAACAATAAAGGACAACCATGTTTAGGAATTACACATTTATTTGATTCACTAAAGTCAAATACAGACGTTTAGCACATGTCAGTGATGCGCCTCATGCTCATGAACTTCATGCCGCTCCAGCCCATGTCCCTGAAGCTCCTGTACTCTCCAGGCCTCAGGTACATCATCCTGCCTCTGAACTGAGGCTGCTCGTACATCAGCCAGTGTCCGTCCATCACGTTGCAGGACATGCAGTCGTTCATGCGGTAGCGGTCCATGATGTTGTCGCAGTCGTCCATCAGCTCGTACATCTGACCGCCAAAGTTCTCACGCTCGTAGATCCTCATCCTGTAGGAGCCACGGTGCTGGAAGAAGACATCAGAATGGTTCAGTTATAGACTGAAAGACTGTCTGATTTTTGATTGGATAAATGTTGGAGTTCCTGTAGTTCACTTGTCACCCTACCATGGGGATCATACGGCAGGACCTGATTCCACCGCTCCATCCAATCATGCTCATGTAGTCGGAGTACTCGCCCCTCCTCATGAAGTACTGGTTGCCCATGTAGTTGGTGCGGTCGTAGACCATGAAGCAGCCGCTCTCCACCCTGCAGGAGTGACACCTGCTCAGGTAGGAGGACATGTCGGAGCAGTCGCTCATGCACTCATAGGAGCGACCCTGGAAGTTCCTCTCCTCGTAGAAGATGATCTGGAAGGACAACATTTGTCAGTTTAGATTTGTCGGTTAACAGATATGTTTATATTTTTGTGTGAAAAGGAAGTCTACCTTGCCCATGTTCATGTCAGTGGAGGTCATGCTTTTAGATGAGCTGCTGCTGCTGGTGTTGCTGCTGCTACTGCTGCACTGCTGTACTCTCTGCTTCAGATCTGGCTTTTATACCCGACCACAGTCACCGGGCCCCATTGATAAAACCCCTGACCTAGCATCATGGTATACAGAGCTGCTGAATTCATGTCGTCACGTGACTGTGCCCTGGAAGACTTTAGAAACATTGGCAGCTTTTCAGCAGGTAACACAAAGCTTCTGCATACCTTTTGTAATGCTGGTTTTAATGTATTTAAGTTCACACTATAAAGGCATGTCAGCTGAAACCGTTAATGTCACCTACAGTTGAACTAAAGTATTGTACATTATTACATGAAGCAGTCTCACCTAATGTTCATTACTGTGTGGAAATTATCACCATAGGGTTTAGATATTGGCAGCTTGTTAATAATATGTACCTAAAGTTTTTGAGTATATAACAATGTTACAGCTTTTGACTACCTTTTTTACTCTACATAAGACTAATTTAGTCACACATTTATGTACAATGCAGCTATAATTTCATAAATCTATCGTCACCATTATCCTTTAATCCAGGACTCTCCAACCTTATATCCTGTGAGAGCTACTTTTATAAAATAAAACGGACTAACAACAACTCATTTTATTTATTTTCATAGCTCATTGGCAACAAACTCAATCAACTTTCTTTGCCTAAACATTTACAATATCTTACCGTCCACATATCGCATTTTGTTAAAACATCACATTATTATTATTATTATTATTATTATTACAGAATTATTATTTGGCATTCTACAAAGAACAACCAGGTAACCAAGGCCTTTTTTTCCATTTTGTTCTTTTGTGTGGTTATACATTCATGTTCACGCACAGACACACATATAAGGGCTCTCACTCAATTCAAATGTTTAATTAATTGATAAATCGCGTTCTAGTTGTGTGGGAAAATGTCGTTAAAGTAAAGGAAAGTATTAAAAATGTATCAAAAGTGTCACATTTTACTCATTTTATTTATTTTTGGTCATTATCTTGTGACTAAATGTAGTGGTTTTTAATCTAGTGGTCAGAGAGTTAGTCTTCTAAGTGAAGGATCGAAGGTTCAAATCTTGTCTCTTGTACATTGCTGGAAAATTAATCAAATAAGCTGTTCCTATTTTCTAGTTTTCTTTTCCGCACAATGTCGCCGTCTGCTGACCAAAAGGAGCACAGCCGACTGCGTTTGATAATGACAGATACAAACGCAGCGTTCTCGTGCTGTAGCGAGTTTTCAATATTTTAGACACTTAAAAAAATGTTTTCTTTCGGCTTTGTCCCTTTTTTCAATCATTTATTATTATTAAAATAATTTATTTAATATTCACAATTATTTTGATTCGTATTGAAATTACAATTGTTCAAAGCAATTATTCGCTGGTTTGAAAATTTGCTATAATTGAACTTAAACTTTTTGTATGTTAAACCAACAAGCAATACATTAAAAAAAAGTGATAAAATATAAATTATAATTTTACCTGTTATAAAGTTTTTTTTTTTTGTGCTGCTATATTTCAAACATTGTTTTTGTAATGACTCTTCTTTTGTTTACTGCATTTTCGCACCACGGTGTAGCGCATGCGCATTATCTTCTCTGCTGTAGTGTTAGGAGTTGGTCGGTGGCTTGTGTGCGTTTTGGCCGTTTTTGATAGCTAACGGCAAATAATAATTTTGTGTTGGGTTGCGAAGGGACAACTGTCCAGTTTAATTCGATAAAAGTGTAAGCAGACTTGCCGACCGGCCAATTGAGTTTGTCAAATGTATATATGCTTCATTAGCCCTTTGGCGAGCTACTTGGAAAAAGGCGGCAAGCAAGTGGTAGCTCACAAGCCCAATTGACCTCGTACTGTGCTCTATATGGAATACATTCACTTTATCTTTTCTGACCTCAATGTTTGAAAGCTGTATCCTTGTGCTCTATATGGAATACATTCACTTTCTGACCTCAATGTTTGAAAACTGTATCCCGCCCAAAAGTAATACTAAAATTAGTACCCCAAAACATAGTAGAAGACAATAAATAGATATTGAAGCCAAAATAGAGATTACGTCTATGCTTGGAAAAAAAAAAGAAATTCTTATAAATGAATACATTTATCAAATGTTGATTATCAGCATCTTTTAATTGTAATTTTAAATATTAGAAGTTCAGTGGTGGATTTGTGCTTGTTTAACATATCAATGAAATGTGCCAAAGAATTTCACAACAAATGTAATACATTTTCATGAGCTTTTATTTGTTAAATAAAAATAGTCCATCATCTCGGCCACAGATGTTATGTGTGGCAAACGTTTGATTTACTCAACATTTTAACGGTTTGTCTTCTCAATAGCAGGAATCCGTGATGCGCTTCATGCTCATGAACTTCATGCCGCTCCAGCCCATGTCCCTGAAGCTCCTGTACTCTCCAGGCCTCAGGTACATCATCCTGCCTCTGAACTGAGGCTGCTCGTACATCAGCCAGTGGCCGTCCATCACGTTGCAGGACATGCAGTCGTTCATGCGGTAGCGGTCCATGATGTTGTCGCAGTCGTCCATCAGCTCGTACATCTGACCGCCAAAGTTCTCACGCTCGTAGATCTTCATCCTGTAGGAGCCACGGTGCTATTTGGAGCAAATTTAGCAACATTTTAGTTTAATTTAGGTCAGAATATCGTTATTCGGGCTATAAATAGAGTTATATGTGCAATCTTAATGCCAGTTGATCAATTTTGAAGAATTTGGAATCCAAAACTGATCTGCATCAAATCTGCAGGATGTATATTGCTGGTTGGGTTTTATGGTTGGCAGAGACTTAGCTAAAGTTAGCCAATAGAAGGGTACAGTTACCTAGATAAATAGATCGTGTGTAGCTAAATAGCTAGAAGTAACTTTATCTAGTGTACTAGATATGACATATAAAGCTTTTGGAAACAAGTATTTTTATATGTTTGTTCATTCTTCTTGAACTTTTAAAGACTTGGGCATTGTTTGTGACAAAAAAAATGTTCTGTCATTCTGTGTTAAGGTGCAGCTACTGCAACATCATCATCAAGCATATTTGTCCGATGAGTTACCATGGGGATCATGCGGCAGGAACGGATGCAGTCCCTCCATCCCATCATGCTCATGTAGTCGGAGTACTCGCCCCTCCTCATGAAGTACTGGTTGCCCATGTAGTTGGTGCGGTCGTAGACCATGAAGCAGCCGCTCTCCACCCTGCAGGAGTGACACTTGCTCAGGTAGGAGGACATGTCGGAGCAGTCGGTCATGCACTCATAGGAGCGGCCCTGGAAGTTCCTGTCCTCGTAGAAGATGATCTGGAACAAACAGTTTAAAACACCTTTAACTATCCAGAAGGAGGACTATTGAATTGAGTCCTCTAGAAATTCAAAAACCCAGACCCAAATACGCAGCTTCTTCAACTGTATGGTTTTCTGATCCTAAAACCAGCACACGTAATAAGATACTTTCCAAATATTTAATTAACATATTCCAGCTTGCTTGCTAACAGCAAAATACCAAAGCATCTGTGGTCTCTAAGGTCTTGGCATCATTATCAGGAGGTATTTCAATACCCTAATCCAGCTTGCTTGCTAACAGCAAAATACCAAAGCATCTGTGGTCTCTAAGGTCTTGGCATCATTATCAGGAGGTATTTCAATACCCTAACTATGAATACATGTGTATATATATATATAGTGCATATTTAGCCGTAGTTGAAGGTTTGTCAGACAGCGTTGGTTACCTTGCCCCTCATGTTCATGCCAGTGTTGCTCATCTTGGCTGGTGATGTGTTGTAGCTGTTGCTCTCGAGCTGCCTGTCAACCACGGCTGAACCTTTCCCTTTTATACCCCACCGATGTAAAGCACCAGCCTCTGACCCCGCCCTCTCAGAGAAACCCTGACTCATCAACTCATGAGTGAAGCCTATAGAACACAGTGGGTGTAATTTTCTTTTTGTCCAATGCACTAGAAATCTCACAGCAGGGAACTTTTTTCGTAATTAGAGATACGTTTATTATAGCAACATGTAATTGAGACATCAACAAAAAAATTATGGTGAAATTTAAAAAAAAAAAGTATATTATATAATATATATAAAATAATAAATATTATATAGAATATATAAAATATATATGTATGTACATATATAATATTTATTAAATAAAATATTTATTTAATAAATAACATATAAGCGATGTAAATAACACTACCTAAAATATCAGGAATATATAGCTAAATACCATCAAAATGTATTTCAAGAATCTTTGGATACTTTTTGTGTGAATACTGTGGTACAATTTCTGATTTTTATTGACCAGAACTCTTTCAATCCTAAAAACAATATTTTTTTGTATTTTTTTAGCTCCATGTCCTAATGGTTGGTTCTGTTAATTTACCATTTATAGATTAATTTTAGTTTTCTGTCTGTCTTTATCTGCAAATACATGATTCTGTGTAGCATTAAAATAGCCTAGTATTAAATACAGAACAAACAGAAATATTCCTATACTTTTTAAAAGCTGGTTCCTGCCGAAACAGGTTGAAGTTAAATGTACTTTCTAAGCACATGTAGGGTGATGTATTGTCATGTCTTTGTGACTTTTACGAAAGACAAAAAAAATAATGATGCCATTGTGTGGATTCCTCTGTTAAAGAGTCGTTTTAAAGTCACATGACGTCAGACCCCACCAGCAGACCCTGGGCTTCTATACCATGTTGCTGACGTGCAGCTTTGCAAACAAAGGCAGCCACAGGGTTTTGGGGAGGATGTTCAGGTATAAAAGTAACTGCAAAACCAGGACCGGCATCAGCATCAGTAGCAGTGACAACCGTTCTCTGAAGAACCTCAACCACCAACAACATGACCATGGGCAAGGTAAGCCACGCTCACAGATGCACCTCACTGAAGGATCTAGAGTTTTCCTTATGTCAAAGTATGCTGGTAAAAGATAAAAAAAAACACATCTGCTCTTTCCAGATCATTTTCTACGAGGAGAGGAACTTCCAGGGTCGCTCCTATGAGTGCATGACCGACTGCTCCGACATGTCTTCCTACCTGAGCAGGTGTCACTCCTGCAGGGTGGAGAGCGGCTGCTTCGTGGTCTACGACCGCACCAACTACATGGGCAACCAGTACTTCATGAGGAGGGGCGAGTACTCCGACTACATGAACATGATGGGATGGAGCGGTGGAATCAGGTCCTGCCGTATGATCCCCATGGTGAGGAACCTGAAGTCACAGCTAAATGTAGAGATAAAAATGAAAAATCGACTGAAAATAGATTGAGCTTTGACAAATGAATATTTTAGCCCTTTAGGAGCGACGAGTAGTTTAAAATGTTCAAAGCATAAATTGTAAATCTGATTTGAAGATTATTTCCTAGTATCTAGTCACGCAATATATACAGTGATAGCCAACATTAGTGCAACATCGGACAGCAGTCGGTCAATAATAGCTATTAGCTAATAGCTGTTAGCTAATAGCTCATAAGACAACACGTACTTGCGCTATTTAAATTTTAGTGGAACTTTTTATTTCATATTTACTGGAAGAAATGGAATCAAAAATAATTTGAATAATCCCTCACATCTGACAACGACATAGGTGAATCGATTAATTTTTATGATGAACCTAAACGAGACATAACTACTCACATCAGGAGCATTAACCAAAGGCAGCAATATTGGATCATCATGTTTTTGAAATCGGGCCTCAGAATTAGCCAGTTCTGTTGTTTCTTTATTTCCTGACACTATACACACACCTGTTCCCATAATTTGGTAAAAAAAATATTTCAAAACAAATTATGAAATCGAAATCTGTTAAATCCTGCAAAGTTATTGAAAAATATCTTCTTCTTTTCCAGCACCGTGGCTCCTTCAGGATGAGGATCTACGAGCGTGAGAACTTTGGTGGTCAGATGCACGAGCTGATGGACGACTGCGACAACATCATGGACCGCTACCGCATGAACGACTGCATGTCCTGCAACGTGATGGACGGCCACTGGCTGATGTACGAGCAGCCTCAGTACAGAGGCAGGATGATGTACCTGAGGCCTGGAGAGTACAGGAGCTTCAGGGACATGGGCTGGAGCGGCATGAAGTTCATGAGCATGAGGCGCATCATGGACATGTAAAGACTATGGTGAAGAACGAGTCGCAGTGAAAACGAAAAAATAAAAACCTACTCTTTGACGTAACATTTGTTTGTTGTCCAGTCACTTCCTACTCCTGTGTGCCACTATCAAAATCACACTGAACGACACAAATCCAATTAAATCAGCTGGATTTAAAAAATGTAGGCACTTAAAAAAAATAAAAATAAAGAGATCCAAACTTGAATAACATGAACTTTTAAGTTCATTAAAAACAAAGTCACATTTTTAGTAAATGGAACTCATTTATTATATTCATTTTAGCATTACCTGAATTTTATCATGTTATATGCAACTTAAACCTGATGAGGATTATCACTAGGGATGTTCGATATTAACTTTTTGTCGATATCTGATATGCCGATATTGTGCAAACACCTAATTTCTGATTTTGTACAAACCACTGTAAGAGTGACTGGTACCAGCATTCTTCATACAATCCCTTGGTTATCAATATAGATTAATAAAATACGCTACAATGCTGCCATCTAGTGACTAGAGGTTTGTTGTAATGATGAAGTGCTCATTATGTCTGCTGGATACATCAATATGAACTTCAGGTACAGAGGTGGAATGTTGCTTTATATTTAATTCTGTAATGTAAATACTTTATTCTGCACTTCTTTGGACCAGTACCAGGCCATGGGTAACTTTGTAGAGAGAAAAAAGCATATTATTACTGGAAATGAGTGCAAAAATGTTTTTTAAAGGACCAGATCATTTCCTAATTTGAAATTATTAGTGGTTCTCAAACTGTGGTACGCGGGGGAAATATTTTTTCACATTGGCATTTTCAGTTGAATAAATCTGAAACATACCATGCACAATTAATTCAATATTTAGAAAAAAATGTCTAGCTACTTGTGAGATTCTGAAATAGGACGTCTGGTCCTTTTATTTATTTACTTGTTTGTTTGTTTTTTTGTTTGTTTTGCTGCAATGCAAGTCCGTTGCTCACGTAAGCACAGGCAGCACGGAATCATGGGATCACTTGCAAGTTGAACGTGGAACGGGCCAGGGGAATTCTAATGTTGGTCATCATGGTGGTACTCAGAGAGATCGATGTTTTCTCAGGTGGTACAGAGTAGAAAAAGTTGGAGAACCACCGGTTCTAGATGTCTGGTATGTGAAGAACTGCCAGGAAAATAGAGCACCACTGAAACTAACAAACTTTGAAGTCTGTCTCCTCTTCCCTTCTGCTTGTGTCTGCTGTGCAGTCAGTGTCATCAATGATCACCTGTTCATTAGTCTCACTGCTGTCACATGGTGCTCTGGGTGTATATACCTCTCTCCCTCATTCACTCTTGGTTAGGCCATTGTTCTGTGTCCATGCGTTGTGTTCTGGATAGGTGTCCCTGCCATGTCTGGTCCTGTGTCGGGTGAGTTCCTGTTATTTTGTCTGGAGAGTAAACTCTCTGCACCTGGTATACGCAAAACGTTTTTTGGTGTCATGTTTATAAAGTCAGCCAGTTGTTTTAAATTGCGTCAGAAGCGTTTGTACCGCAAGCTAACTTTTATTCAGCTAGGAACACTAGCTTTACCAAGCTCATATTTGCCAGTGTTGGCTCCATTGTATGGAAACTCCTGGATGCTAACAGCTATGCTAACATATACAAGAATGTTCCACAGAGGTTCTATATGGTAACAGCTAGAATTTCATTATGTTGTTGGTGAGTGGCAGCAGCTAAATTTGACTCGACTTAAGCTAGAATTTCATTATGTTGTTGGTGACTGGCAGCAGCTAAACTTGTTTAATTACGTATATATTAGAAATATAATGAAAGCCTTCAGAGATGTTCATCTGGAATCCAACAGGTCACCTGTGGTATTCAGCCATTTTGGAAAAGCTCGCAGTTTGGGTCAATTTGGACATTTTGAATACCAGTGTACTAGTGGACAGTACTACTCCTGATTTAGTGACTTATGTTGCCAGTAGCTTTTGTCAATCTATGGACAAATCACATTAAATTCATTCTCGTAACAAAAATAACCACAAAACCAAAGGTTTACCATGAAAAACACTGATCAATAAATGATCAATATTTTTTTATTGGACATACATATTTACATTCAGCACATGTCAGTGATGCGCCTCATGCTCATGAACTTCATGCCGCTCCAGCCCATGTCCCTGAAGCTCCTGTACTCTCCAGGCCTCAGGTACATCATCCTGCCTCTGAACTGAGGCTGCTCGTACATCAGCCAGTGGCCGTCCATCACGTTGCAGGACATGCAGTCGTTCATGCGGTAGCGGTCCATGATGTTGTCGCAGTCGTCCATCAGCTCGTACATCTGACCGCCAAAGTTCTCACGCTCGTAGATCTTCATCCTGTAGGAGCCACGGTGCTGGAAGAAGACACCAGAATGGTTCAGTTATAGAGTTACTCAGTTAGTTATTCAGTCAGTTATTCAAAGAAGACATCAGAATGGTTCAGTTATAAACTCAAAGACTGTCTGATTTTTGGTCGAATAAATGTTGGAGTTCCTGTAGTTGACTTGTCACCCTACCATGGGGATCATACGGCAGGACCTGATTCCACCGCTCCATCCAATCATGTTCATGTAGTCGGAGTACTCGCCCCTCCTCATGAAGTACTGGTTGCCCATGTAGTTGGTGCGGTCGTAGACCATGAAGCAGCCGCTCTCCACCCTGCAGGAGTGACACCTGCTCAGGTAGGAGGACATGTCGGAGCAGTCGCTCATGCACTCATAGGAGCGACCCTGGAAGTTCCTGTCCTCGTAGAAGATGATCTGGAAGGACAACAAAAACAGAGTGTTGAAAACTTGAATTCACAGTTATTGTATTTAATTTAATTAGTTAATCCTGTTGTGAATGAATTACCTTTCCCATGTTGGTAGTTGTGGTTTTTCCCAGGGCTCTGAGAGAACTATGTGAGAACTGATGCCTGTCTGTCTGAACATGGGTTCATTTATACCTGGATGGGACAAAGACCCCGCAGCCCATCTATTGTTCAAAGTACTGACCCAGCATAGAAGCTGCTGTACAACCCAGTACAATTTACACTGTCAGTACACCTCTATACTAAACTCTTGTTGACCTGGAGTTCATATAATTTTTTTGACCTTTTTTAAATAGAAGTGCATGCGTTGTGTAGAAAAGAAACACACAAAAGTGTAATTCAGGTGTAACTTAAATTGGGAGAAAACATTGACATAATACAGTCGACGAAATAGCAAACTGATAGATCTGATAGAACTTTATCAATCCCTGGGGAGTTCCCTTTGGGAAATTTAGGCTCCAGCAGCAAAACAACAATAAAAACGCACAAATAGGTAAAATATATTAAAATACAAACATGAGTAGCAGCACACTATCAATAAATATGGGAAACCTGAGCAGTGGATGTTGGTAGATAAGTAGTTTAGTAGAAGTAGATAGATTAGTTTTAGTAGTATTAGTAGGTAATTATTGTTGCGGTGTGTGGTGTTGTTGATTTCAATCTCAATTATTATTTATTATATTTCAATTATGCCATTGTTTTATATATATATACATATATAGATAAATGGTCTATATGGTATGTATATGTATATTTAAGCAGAACTAGTATAATTATAACTATATATATATATATATACATATATATATATATATGATAGTACAATGAAAGTAAATATTATTGCCATACCTAAAATTAAGCATTAATTTAATTTAATTTTTTTGATAGTTATAAAGAAGCAGAATTTACCGTCAAGATATTTTAATGACTTGACTTAAGTAAAAGCCACATGAGGTAAACGTAGTCAGCAAGAGTACTCCAAGCTAAACGTATTTCAGTTTAGAAATAGTTAGAATAGTTAACGTTAATTAGAAATGTATAAGTGATAAGTTATAAAATATTTTGAATTCAGTGCAGAACACCGAAAACACGCAGAAAGATATTTTTCCCGCCACAGTGTTGTGACTAAAGTTATTGATTCGAAGAGCCTTTGTCGTGGATGTTTAAAGCCTTCACATACTGTACGGTGGGTGATGACAGACGCTGTAATTCTGTCTGGATGAATATCGATGCAGCAAATCAAACAGATATGAGACCGTTACACCCGTGCAGGTTTAATCTCCAACCGTCCAGTTTGATTTAAAGCATTATCCCGTGCAGGTTTAATCTCCAACCGTCCCGCATTATTTTATTCACCTTTGCATTTTTACTGCTCGGCGTCAGCAGAACTCTAATTACTCCTCTGATGGATCGGAATCCCATGTCACTAAATCTCACGTCCCTCCTGCTCTTCAGGTGATTAATAGTCCTTGAATAGGCCGTTGGATGTAAAGGAGCTGTCCTGGATATTGTAGAAAACGTCAGTCAGCACTGCAAATCCTCCTTGTTATTGGTCATCCTATAAAAGCATGCAAACCACGACTGTTGTCCACACAGAAGAAATGACCACTTGGCTCATGAAGAGCAATGAATTATGGGATATTAGTCACATTAATCTGGCATCCAGAACTTACTCTAGCCTAATAAGGTGCCACGGAAAGAGGTGCTTAAGTTTTGTTATTTTTTTCTGAGATGTACTCTAGCTCTACGTATACAACATTACACTTCCTGTTTTATTTTGAAATTATCAACTGCTGTTTACCTTCCTCCGTCCTCATTAACTCACGCTACGATCATGGACATAGACATAGACTGCTCACCGATTAAATACGTATTTCTATATTGGTTTTCCGTCCAGAAACAAAAGGAAAACTCATTTCCAAATTTCAACTTCCGGCTGTGGTTGTTAAGGTGCCTGTTATGATGTTATGAATGTAATGCTCGACTCTTGAGGGTAAGTTATGTAACAAACTAGATGTTAACACACTGACAGTGGCAACTAGCTTTACCTTAATGATTTATTTATTTCATTTTTAAGTTGAGATGTACAAGAAATATTTTAACTGCTACTGTGAGAGGGAAATTATCATTTTTAATTATATTTTAATTACATTTTTATGTTTGTTTAATTATAATAGGGCAATAAATGTGTGCAATACAATACTTTTTAAATTAATTTTATCTTTCCCGCAATGCCATTAATTGCATAATGGTGTGATTAGGTTCCTTGGAGCTTTTTAGACTCTCAAGTTCATATTTAATCACCAAAGATGTCCGTTTAGCTTCCCTGCTAACAGCAAACAACAGAGCTGACAGTTACTGGTGGATTGACTAGCTTATGAGAACTGCTAAGTTATAAATTTGACAAATTCTGGGTTCTGTTGTAGATTTAATTCCAGAACTATGTAAATGTAATATTTAACCAACATGCTGGAATTAGCATTTTTGCTAATCCCCCTCAAAAGCCAAACCAAACTAAACAAAACCTGAGGTGCTATTTTGTCACATAAACACTGGGGTGTGAAGTTGACTGGGGCCCTCTGCTGGAACCCACAGTCATTTCATCACTTTGGTTAGCTGCTAGACTACACCCGATGTTGGTAGCCTGTGTTTTGTAGGCCTTGACTCACTGATGAGCTGACGGTGGGGCAGGAGTGCGGTCGGACACCGAGATCAGCACATGTTGTTGGACAAAGACGGTCAGCCTGGGGCTGATGACTCAGTGGGATTTGTGAGACAGATCGTAGGGAAAACTGCTGACGACGGGCTCAGTTGAACAACACAACGAGTCCGTAAAACAAAGGGATTCCAGCCAGCAGGTTTCAGCTCAGGTTATTGAAGTCTAAAGCCTGTTCAGGATTTCAGAGGCCAAATGGCACAGCGATAGAAAGAGTGAGAGATTTGAGGCAGACGAGCACCCTCTTGTGGCACATTGTGGATCTACTTTTTTTTTTTTTGGTTTGTTTTATGGACTTGTGGATTTCATGAGTGGTTAGAGGGTCAAGTGTGGCTATAAATTACAGACCCCATCCTCTACCCTTTAGGCCAGGGGTGTACACACTCTTTTTGTTGTCTTAAGAATGGATCTACCTATATTGACAGTTTACTCATATGAACTGAACATATGTTATGTACATACTGTACATATGTGTACAGTATGTACATAACATATTGGGATAGTGATAAATACATGTAACTGTACGGCACAATATGATTCAATTTTTACAGTATATGGTCACTACTACACAATACTGAATCATCAATATTTTAATTATGTTTTTTGCGATCTGTTAGATCCCCAGCTACCAATTGGGAACCCCTGGTTTGTACGTTATGTTGGATTCATATGGTGAAAAAGGGTATTGAAAACGTATTGAAGTCAAACTAAATTCAGATATGTACTTAAATTATGTTCACATCATGGCTAAGGTGAATTGCGACAATGCTCGTTCATCATTCATTATCATTATTGGTCTTTATTTTGCTGCGCCCGCTTTACCTGTATTGAAGTCAAACTAAATTCAGATATATAATGCAGATAAATTTGCTCTCAGTCTCTCGTCACCTTCGTGTCCTCTGAGCGGTCGTCCCGCTGCGAGGTCGTGTCTCTGTGATGTGGCTTTCTGCCTGTGACACCTCCAGTTAGCCAATTTACACGCACACGCATGCAAACACACCTTTGTTCTCACCTGCCTGGTATCCAACAGGCAGCACACCTTGAGGCCTATTAGTGTCTAAATTTGGACCTTAGAAAAGTGCGTTGCGATGCAATTGGTGTTTTGTGGCTCTCTTTTTTTCTCAGCACTGGTTGACGGTGTGCCATTTATACGACATTTAAGTTTAGTTGCTAATATTTATTGAATGACACAGTCATGTGATTATGCTGTATTTTCAGTTACTTTCTTCAGTACTAATTTTCTTTTTCCTGTGTTTCCTCGTTCAACCACCAGGTGGCAGAATTGCACATAGAATTCACAGTCGGTTTACGAACCCACATCACGTGCAGCAGCTGATTGACATGGCTCATGATGCAGGTACGTCTGGGTATTTAATGTGTATTGAAACATTGAAAAAGACATTTTCATGTGAAGTCATGTAGTAAGTTAAGGGATTGGTGTGAAACAAATGTGTAAAATAAAAGCAGATTATTCTCTCAGTCAATACCTGATGGAGCAACCCCCTCACGTACACACGTGCAGGGCGCGCACGCACGCACACACTCAGATTCACTGAATTGTGACGTCAGGTTGTGGAGAAGGACAAGGAAACAGCATTGCCATGGAAACCCATCTGCAACACTTTTCTTTTTCCCCTGCATGATCGCTTTTTCAATGTTGATGCGAAGAAAATACAAACTCGACTCTTCTGTTTTTCCATACCATAGCAGAGAATCTTCAGAAAGAGCCGAAGGATACACACGACCCTGTTTAGTAATTCTTGTTTTTTTGTTATATATATATACGTATATATATAAAACAATTTAAATCATTTCCTTCTTCTGGGTTAACTTTTGTTACAAGCTTAATATTTGTTTTTGATTACTGAATTCCGGGTCGAAGAAGTTAGCTATTAGTTTGCTAAGCTAGCCTATCTAGCCTAAGCTCTTGGCTTACTTTAATAATTTTAATACGAATTTGACAGACTGCGCCTTAGAGGCGCCATGTATGTGGTTCATCTGGGAATCAAACGCAGGACTTCCTACATCTTGGGCATAACCTTTAAGGAAACGCCTCAAAGGTTAACAGAATTTCCTTCTTCTGGGTTAACTTTTGTTACAAGCTTAATATTTGTTTTTGATTACTGAATTCCGGGTCGAAGAAGTTAGCTATTAGTTTGCTAAGCTAGCCTATCTAGCCTAAGCTCTTGGCTTACTTTAATAATTTTAATACGAATTTGACAGACTGCACCTTAGAGGCACCAAGTATGTGGTTCATCTGGGAATCAAACGCAGGACTTCCTACATCTTGGGCATAACCTTTAAGGAAACGTCTTAAAGGTTAACGATCTTTAGCACTCCTGTTTATCTGCTTACTATGTTGTTATATTTGGGATACATTTTCTAGTTATTGGCTATTTTATATAAGATATGTCTTGCTAACTTTAGCTATAGCTAAGCGGTTTGATAGCATGCTCTCATTGCTTATAGCTAACTCGTGCTTGGGCTAACTTTTGTTAAAAGGTTAATATTTGTCTTTGATTACTGAATTCCGGGTCGAAGAAGTTACCTATTATTTTGCTAAGCTAGCCTATCTAGCCTAAACTCTTGGCTAACTTTAATCATTTTAATAAGAATTTGACATATCTGCTTACTAGGTTATTATATTTAAGATAGATATGGCTATAACTTGTGCTCCTTAAATTTTTCTTCTTCTACTTTTTTTTTTTTTAATAAAAATCTGTCTAATTTCAAGACAGTAGCTCAGATTGTACCTGAGGCTGAACACAGCACATCGCACTTTAGCACTCGTTGTCTGTTGTAAGACAAAAAGCTCGTCCCGTCTGCGGTGTTCCTGTCCCTTCACACTAATAGTTGTCACGTGTGCATTATGTGTCACACGTTAGTTTCCCTCCAACTTGACGTGAATTTGCTTGTTTTTGGTGTTAATTTATGTTTTTACCCGTGAAGGTGAAACCAACCAGCTGCGTATGGCTTTAATTGTATAGCAGCTCCGCGATGGAAACACTGGTTTATGACGTGGAGGTGGATGAAGAGGAGGGGAGACTGCAATGCATCTAACACACACTAATGTCTCACTGATGTATACACACACACACACACACACACGGGGGCCTGGTTTGCTGCTGCTGCTGCCTGTCGCTGGCTCTCTGAAGTGTTTACAATGCTGTATGAGGGGGGGATCCTGGGAGGAGGCTATTTTTAGCCCTGGTTTCATCATTCCTCTCCCTCTCAGCCCTGCTCTGCTCTACTCTGCTCTGCTGCGTGTGCAGCCGCTGCAGGCTGGTGCTGTATTCTAATGAAGAGACCAGCAGATTGATGGCCGTATTTTCTTCGGAGAAAAAAAAAACGCTTGCAAAAAAAAAGAGTCATAGACTAAGAACTCCGGCATCAAACCGACTCCCTTCGTGTCTCTCGTTCATTGAGATTTTTTATGACTGCGGGGTGTTAGGCAGGGACACCTTCAAGGACACGACCTGACTTTAAAAATGTTGTTTATGCTTCGGGGCCGTCCGTTTTTATTAGGAGTTCCAAACCCTCAACGACTTTTACAGTTTGAACCTTTTTTGTGATCAAAAAGATCTGGATTTCGGCCTTCATGTCAGTTAAATAACCTCTTTTAACCGGTTACATCTTCAACAAATGATGACTAAATCACATTGTTCTCTTCTTCTTCTTCTTCTTCTTCTTCTTCTTCTTCTTCTAATCCGGAGCATGGTCTTCAAGTAGACACAGCGTTGTATCTGAGCGTGTTGATACAAGTCTCTTGAAAGTCCGTGATAACTCACGGCGCTCAATTGGACTTTTGCGACCGTTGCGATTGAGAGACTAAAATAAACCTTTGTAAGAAGCTCTTGAATGCCCATTTTTACAAGATACATCTTTTTTTTTTTTGACATATGCTTAACAGAGAGGACTTTTATTTATTTATATTTATATCTAAATTTACGATCTTTCCTCAACAGAGAAGAAGGCCCGTGACAGCGTTTATCTTCTGTTCTCGTTTCCCTCTTTGACCAGGCAGTGAACTCAGCCTGGCCTGAGTGTAGTACGAGTGGATGGGAATGTTATGCTACTGTGCCATGTCTGGGTTGCTACAACAAACATCTCACCCCAAGCGCATGACATCATTTGCCATTGCGTGAAGTTCCTTTAGGGTTTTTTTTTTTTTTTTGGTGAAACAGCAGTATGTCATCGGCGTAGAGACTGATCTAACATTGGAAATTGAACTAGCAGAGTTTATTTCAATCTTCTCAGGTCACTCTAAAGAAACAAAAATATCCTTTAATCAGACCTTATATCCACTAATGTTTGACCAGCATTTGAGAACTGATCAATGAAATAAAAATGATAACTAATCCAATAGCTACAACACAGAAGTCAACGCAAACCATAATGTGAGCTAACAAAAATCGGCGCTAATAACTGGCAGTGTGTGATTAATTTGTCGATCTTTTAAACCACAGACTAACATAAAACAAGACATAAAAACAAAGTCGAGCATTAATGCTGTTCAAACATTAGGAAGCGCTTAGCGAAATCATATTACCAGAGAGAAACAGTTCTGCCAGTAAATGCGAAGGTCAGATTTCATCCTAGCATTTGATTCTTAGAAAAAGGGTGTATAAACCGTCTTACATGTTAGTTTTAAAAATGTTTTTTTTTTAGCGATCGAAAACGAAAAAGTATGTACTTCAAATGCACTTCAACTTCAATTTACCCACTTCACCAAAAATGAAAAGATTAAGCAGAGGACACTGAGAGGCAAAAAGTTCCGGCTCCCTGTTATGTCCGTAATTGGGTTCATGTTGTCGGTTTTGGTCGAGTGAATTCAGCGCACCATAGTGTGCTGCTGCTGGTGCCGCTTCCTACACTCCATAGGCTCGGGAAGAGATGTCGGCGACTGCCAAGTCAGTGGCAGTGTCTCAGCAGTTTTTAATTAAACTGCTCCATTTGTGCCACCTTTCCCGGCTGCCTGGGAGAGAAAATTCAGGAGCATAAATAAATGACTGCATCCATCCCTGCTGGCCGAGCTCTACTGTTTCACAGCATTTCATTAGGACTGATATGACACGTTTTAAACAACATCTGCCGGCTTGTTTGCCGTCATTGAGTGGGAAGCTGTGCGGAAAAAAAAATGTAGCTATGAGTGGGAAGCTGTGCGGAAAAAAAAAAAAAATGTAGCTGAAGAGACCAAGACAGAATAGATAGCACAGGTGTATTTAATGAGGAGGGACACTCTCTAGTATATGGCAATCATTTGTAAGCTGGAATGGTGCCTTGGTCCAGAGGCAATGTCTCTGTCATTGGTGTGGAAGATTGAATCCCGGTTAGGCCGGTTGGTACCTTCCAGTGGACTCACCACCTGCAGGAAGGTTTGGGGGGGGGGGTTGGTACGGTGCAATGTGATTTGGGTTGCGGTCATAGAGACTGCTGCTCTCACGACCTGGTAACGGATAAGCGGATGGAAATGGATGGATGGGAAATATTGGCGACGTTGAAATAAGCAGGTTGAAATAAGTCATCAGTCATTCCGAAGACTTCGCAAATGGAAAAAGGGTCAAGCTATGCTTGTCTTTATAGCAAATGCTAGCTCAGATATTACATATCTAGTATGTAACTGTGGGCCCTGGACAGTAGTGAGACAGACGGCATAGTAAAAATAATGACTCTTGTCTGGAAAATGAACGTACTGTATCTTGGTTCCGTCACTCACAGACACAGATCTCTGCTTCTTTTCACGTTTTTCGACTGTGAGCTCAAGGGTTATCCATGTATCTGCCTGTTTCAGTTCTTAACTCAAAGTCAGCTCATTCTCTCCGGGATCCCTTAGACAAACCGCGGTTCTCTGCTCCTCCAGAGAAAAAAAAGAAAGAAAAAAAAATCAGTTTATATTTCCAAGAATAGATTCGGAAACTACCATGCAATACAAATCTGGTGACGCACTAGAGGGGAGCACAGCCAGCTCTCAAACACCAAGAAACTTAGGAGGAGGCAGAGATTTGAAAGGTTGAAGAAAGGAAAACAGAACGGTTTATGCCAGATATGTCCCTTTTCCACTGGTGCAGCTCTATCAATAGACCTGGCTTTGGGAACCTTTGATTCCAGCAGGAGTTTGCTTTGCTTTTTGGTCTCCATGGTGAGTTCCCCTCAAAGACGCTGATGTAGTGAGTTCATTCCAAAAATATACTCGCTTTGAACCGGAAGGAGCAACGGTCCTACGTGGGGTCTCCAGGTTCATGTCTCATTTCCTGAGGATTGTCTCGTCTTTTTTTTGTGGAGAACAACTGAACGGTTAGCTGCGCCGTGTCTCGGCAAAAACAGATCCAGGAAATATGTTTGGTTTTTTTTTTTGTCTTTACTGATGAATATTTTTAACGTTAAATTCTCTAAAACAGAGGTGTCAAACATACGGCTCGCGGGCCAAAGCTGGCACGCCAGGTTGTTTAACCCGGTCCACTTGACGAATTTTGGAAAAAAAAAAATACACTCATCATCAGGATATATTTTGTAAAATTATATTTCATTAAATATAAATAAACAAGAATAAATATCTAAGATACTTTGCCCATCTTTGCATGAAAACAAAGGGGGGAGTTATGATTGGTTATCAGGTTATGATTTTACTGGTCCGGCCCACGTGACATCGAATTAGGTGGTATGCGGCCCATGGACCAAAATGAGTTTGACAGAGCAGACTTAACCCACGTATAGGCCACCTCATGCTAATATTAGCATTAGCCGCTTTGAGTGTGACTTATCGGAATGTTAAATCCAGTAATGATCTGTAAGCGTAGACCAACATAAAATGGAGAAAATCATTTCAGAATTTTTTTTTTTTTTTTTTTTTGCCAGAATCCGAACTCAAAGCGCGTGATCAGCGATCAGGATTCAGGACACCGCACTTCTTGTTTGCAGGAACATTGTCATTCGGCGGGGGCCTTCTCGTTTCTAATTGCTCGTACGCCACAACATGTCAGTCCCATTTAGAGCCCGACCGTCGGTTAATGGAAGAATAGTACATTAGTGCGTGGCCCAGACAGCAGCCAGCTGGAGGACCTCCACCACCAGCAGCAGCAGCAGCAGCAGCAACGGAAATGAGGGAAAATGATCCAGGATGATCACATCCAGCTTAAGGGTCCCAGTAATCAGATGACCGTTCAGCTGGGGATTCACTGATTGACTAATTGCACATTCTGTTGTCTTCTTCTCCCTCTCCACCACCGCAGACCGCGCTGTTAGGACGCGGAGGACAGGGTGTTTCACTCAGCTCTCAGTCTGCATCATCATCACTGCGTTAGTCGGCGGCGGCTTTGGAAAAATAAAACATTTATGATTATATTGCATTTAAATATGTTGCGGAAATAGATAAGAGCATCTCTGTGTCGTTAAAAGAAATGGATTTAGTCTCAGTAATGCATGTAATCCACATGTGTCAAACTCAAGGCCCGGGGGCCAAATGCGGCCCGCCGAGCCATTTTGTGTGGCCCGCTTAGTAAAAACTTGTACCATCTGTTAGTACAGACCGGTACCAAGGTGCTGAGCGTTGAAGGATTTTCAAAATAAAACATCTTTCAGACTCCATTCTGTTAGTATCAGAGTCTGAATGACATATTTTTTTTTTTAAAATATTACCAGATTATCTTTAATAAAGAACGTAAATAAAAAATTAAGTACATTTTTCTACTGTGTCCCACTGTACCAGTACTGGTCCACGTGTGACAAACACAGGGCCGGGGGGCCAAAGGCGGCCCGCGGAGCCATTTTGTGTGGCCCGCTTAGTAAAAACTTGTACCATCTGTTAGTACAGACCGGTACCAAGGTGCTGAGCGTTGAAGGATTTTCAAAATAAAACATCTTTCAGACTCCATTCTGTTAGTATCAGAGTCTGAATGACATATTTTTTTACTTTAGTTTTGTGTAAACATTGAATCTGGAACGACCAAAGCTTAATATTATAAACACATGACAAATTAAATAATAATAATAATAATAAACACACAGTAGTATTCATTTCTTATGTCTCTTTATCTGTAGTCTTTCCAGTTCCTTTTTAATGTAAATCTTTTTTTCACAGGCCAACAAAAAAATGTCGGCGCTACAACATACCTCATACACCGCTAATACTACAAATTCTGCAGTATATAGGGTCTATATACTGCCGGGCCAACTCTAGTACACATTTGATATGGTCTCGCGGGCCAAATATAATTACACTGCGGGCCAGATTTGGGCCCCGGGCCTTAGTTTGACACGTGTGATGTAAGTGATGTCATTAGGAATTACGATAACGTTTGGATGTAAATATTATAAACAATAATAATAATAACTTTTTTGTACTTCCAACATTGCGTTATTGTTCAGCAGTATTTACATGACCACATGAGCCAACGACTCGGTCACATGTTCCTCTGTGATGGATTTGTAAAATCATGGTAACGAACTTATCGCACTGGACGGAGACGGATGTACAGAGTCGTACAACTTCAATCTAAATATTTCAACAATTTCTTTGTTGGCTTTTCGACACGTTTCTGTTTCATTTTCCGTTGCGTTGTACACTGTGTTTTTTTTTCAAGGAACCTGTGGTTCTTGGTTAGTACTACACTTCCTGTTAAGGCAAATTCTTGCACTGTGTAGGCTGAGCACAGAGTAATATAAGGATAGTGGTTGTGTTTTGGCGTGCGTACCGCGTTAGTGTGAGGGTGGTTTCGTGAATGCAGATGCCCGAAGACTCTCGCTCTGTGTGGGCAAACATGCTAAATGGCTGTTTTGAATGTCAAATGGCGGTGAACGCAAAGGTCTCGGTGACATTTCCACGTTAGAGCAGCGATCTCCCTGCACCTCGGCCGCTCGACAGTCTGACGCCGTCACCGCGGCTGGGATTCCTCCTCGTCCAGATGTCCACAGTCTGCTTTTCTAACTTCATTTCTTCAGTTAGAGAAAGCAGCTCGGACCTGCACACCTTCAAAGAGTGGATTTCTGGGAGCAAGACAACCAGAAATGACAGCTCGGACCTGCACACCTTCAAAGAGTGTAAGAAAGAAATGACGCTCTGCCTCGGTTAGACAAACCATTAAAAGGTTTTTCTCAAGTTCCTGCAGTGTAAGATGACGATAATAAGAAGATTATGGTCCAACCAAGTCTGGCTGTAGTAAGAGGAGTTGGTTCCCGCGGAGAAAGTAGGCGAATGTTCTGCCTACGTCTATTCTCCTGCTGTCGCCGTTTCATGTGAAGCAGACGATCTTCGGCTTCTGTGCATGAGCTGATTTTCATCTGAACACTTTAATTCTATGTTGTAATTCGTACGTGTCGAACTCAAGGCACGGGGGGGAGGGGCCCAAATGCGGCCTGACAGGCCGTTTTGTGTGGCCCGCGGGAGCTTAAAAAGCAGTTAGTAGCTAGTAGCTAGAGTTCCATAATAAGAAATTAAAAGTTTTTATAATCAATCAAATAATAATCAACTGCAGAAACATGTATTAGTCTGTGATGGAGTAGTTACATCTATACCAGCGGTCCCTGACCTTTGTTGTTCCAAGGACTGGTCAGCCAGTACCACCTGTTACTACAGATTAGTAGCTGAGCATTGAAGGATCATTACATTTTCAAAATAAAACGTCTCTCAGACTATTTTAAAATATTGTCAGATTATCTTTAAATAAAGAAAGTAAATGGATACGACTGGATTCTCTTTGAATCAAGTAAATTAGTAAAACTGAAGTACATTTTTTTACTGTGTCCCGGTATCAAATGATCTATGGACTGTTACTGGTCCGCGGACCGGAGGTTGGAGACCCTTGATCTACACAGTCTTCCATTTACAACCGGCCCTTCAAGGGGAACAGTATTGCTGATGTGGCCCCCTGGTGGAAATGAGTTTGACACCGCTGTGCTAATTAGAAAATTAGGAACCCACCCTGGCCATGAAAGTTGACAACAAGGTCACTCCCAGGGCCTTCCGTCGGGCGTCGCGCGCCTCCGTCGGGCGTCGCATTTGAATATTTCAAATGCAATTTATGCATTTTCTTCGGGAATTAAAGATTAAATAATTGACGAGACGCTCTGAATTATTCAACTGCGGCTGAGGAAGCTGAGGTCATTGTGGTGAGGTCACAGCTCCGAGACTGGAGCAGCTGTAGTTTGGTTCTCAGGTAGAACCTGTGCTGTAATCACCGCAGAGGTTTTCAGACAAGACTGGAAGTCCATTTGAGAGGAAGGAAAAAAAAATGTCGGCAGATATTTAACATTATGTCTACAACTGATTTTAAGGAGTGAGGTTGGAGCTCTGCTTTATTCTTGTCCAGTGCACGCTGTCTTAGACTTCACGCTCTTTGTTCAGACTCCTGAAATCCACAAGTACTATTCCTAATTTTCCATTTCCACAAAATAGAAACATTGTTTAAAAAATTGAATTTTAGGACCAAAGCAGAGTCAGTTCTTCTCTTCGATCTCTGAATCCTCTTCACCTTCTCTCCGTTGTTGCCTATAGGGGTCGCCGCAGCGGATCATCTGCCTCCATTTCACTCTCCTTTTCTATATTTTTATTTACACCATTATTTTTATCACCGGCCCCCAACCATATTTGTACCTGTCGGCTGGTATCAGCCGTTACTGCGGACCGGTAATACATTTTTAATGTGTAATAAATTTTCAAAATAAAACGTCTTTCAGACTTTATTCTGTTATTATCAGAGTCTGAATGACCTGTTGTTTTGAAACATTTTCAGATTATCTTTGATATTAGTAAAACTCAAGTACATTTTTTTCACTGTGTCCTGGTACCAAATGGCCTACGGGCCCCCACCGGCCCCCCGAACCGGGAGTTGGGAACCCCTGATTTATATCATACAATCACATTTGTAACTTTTGAGGTGAATGATTTTAAAAAGCAATGGCAGGATGAGTGATGACACGGTAATGATTTGACACGCTTTCTATAGGTCATTATACAGTATATTATATAGTATATATATATACAACTATATATATATATATACCCAAATAGCTGTATAGATGTGTATATATTGTTGCATGATAATAATATACATCTCCCACATGTACCTAGCCAACCCTGAATATGTGGATATGTATGGATGTTGTCCTGTAGTTTCGTCAGGGCTGAGGAACAGGACGGGTTTTCTCTCATTAACAATGTTCAGACTTGACGCTCGGTAGCTTCACAGAGGGATTTACCTCCAGGGATCAAAGACGTCCTTGATTTTAGTGTCCTTCAGCGCCTCCAATGCATCCCAGCACCTCCCTCATTCTTCCAGCAGCCATCTGGGAGGATGAAGTGAAGTGAAGTGAAGTGAAGTGAAGTGAGCCCATGATAAAATTGTATTTTTTGATGATTACATTAAGTTTTATTTTCATATTTATTTTGCACCATATGTAATAGAACATTATTATTCAGTCTATGCATTTGTCAATAATCTTTAAGTTGAATTATTTATTGCTATTAGACAGGGCTATTGTTGTTAAGATGGTACATTTTATGTAATTAGTGTTGGAATGAAAATAGGTTTTAGGTTAACTTAAGGTTTAAGGTTAACTTAAGGTTTAAGGTTTTAGGTTAACTTTATGTTAATTTTTTATTTTTTTACATAGTTAGGTTTTAGCCTTCACCATCTGAATAATGAGTGATTTTTAACAAACATTTTAATAATATTTTTGAATTGGTTAGAAAGGCTTAGATTTCATGTGATCCGTCACTACAAATAATTATAAAAAAAAAAATAAAAAAAAACAAGAAAAAAAATCATCTATGTTAAACTCTGCTCTTCTTTTCATTTAACAGAGCTCACAGTTCAGTATTAGGTGCTGCTGTGTTTCTGGCTGATCCTGACACTGTGTAATGATTATTAGCCAGACTGTCTGCTTAAATAGATTTCTGTTTCGGTGGATCTGAAATTAGATATTTAATCGTCTCGTCTTGGCACTGACTCAGCCTGATGCATCTTCTCCCCAGAGGAACTCCTGGCTGCTCAATATTCCAAATACCAATCCCAGTATTGGCTGGATCTGATGGATTTCAGTCTTTGGTGGCAGCAAAGGCCAATAGCAGCGGTGGAGCAGCTCACGTGAAGTCAGAATCAGGATCACACACCTGCTTCTGAGTTCCCTCATCAGGAGACTGGTGGATTTAAACGCCACTTCGCCAAGAAACCCGTGCCAGAGCGCTGCCCCCGTGGTTTTAAGTGGTAAGCGATCTTGGCTCCTGTGTGATTCCTTTGTTGTTTTGCTGCGTCTCGTAGAGCTTTTGGAGTGTCCCGTCTTGCACCTGTTGACCGCTGTTCAGTGTTGCTGCTCTTGAGTCCCACCTGTTGGTAACTGACACCTACAAAAAAAAGATCAAAAAAAGATCAAAATGATGGTTTTAACCATTGGAGGATTGATAAAAAATGTAAGTCATCATACAAAGAGATAGCAGGATGACATGTGAGATAAATACCGTAATTTTCCAGTCTATAAGTTGCTACATTTTTCACACACTTTGAACCCTTAAACCAGGCATGGCCAACCTGCGGCTCGGGACCCACATGCGGCTCTTTGCCCGGTTTCATGCGGCTCTTACGTTCATGTCGAAATTTATGTTTGTGGTTTTTTTTTTTATGCTGTGTGATGAGGGCGTTGACGCAAATTACTTTGCGAAAAAGCCAATTCCACATGCGGCTCTTTGCCCGGTTGGAAGTTTTAAAAGATTGGGAGAGGTTTTTTTTTTTTTTTAAATTAGCCTCTTGACTGGTTGGCCACCCCTGCCTTAAACAATGATGCTAATGCTAATTTATTGATTTTTGCGGGCTAACTAGCGACCAATGAGAGAACTTTTCTGGCTGCTGTGTGTTATACTGGTAGCTTATGTCTGTCTGTGAATGGCTGTGTGTGCGAGAGAGAACGGCAGTGAAGCAGTTTACAGCCCTGTCATGTTGAAGCGTCAGGTGGTTACACATTAGCTGTTTATGTTCTGTTGTGGTCGGTGTGGCTGATAATAAAGACCCCAACTTCCCTGTTTCTGTTTACCTCTGCTGTGGCCTATATATGTACAATTATTTTTTTCTTAAATTCTGTGGGTACGGCTTATATTCAGGAGTGCTCAATAGTCCAGAGATTACGGTACTTGAAAACTTCCCATCCCAGAACATGTTTTTGCTAAATAGCGATTATCTAAGAGTGTATGTCTGAGTCTTCTCTGAATGACTGATACATTTTCATCAATAGTCGTGGAAAGAAGTTTATTTGAAGGAGTGTTTGATTCATAGTTGCGTAGGAGGTGTTGATGCAGTTGAACAGAGCTGAGACGAGTAGTTCAGACAGACGGAAAAAAAAAAAGAACAGGATGACTGCCGATGAGTGATTTTCCACCTTGTGTCACCTTACAACAGGAATTGAAATAAAAAAAGTCTTTTGGTGGTAAATAGGTGGTCCAACGCACGTTTCCCCAGTAGATTGTGTAGAAACTGCTAAAAGCATGTTAGCATGTTAGCCTTCATGCATGACTTTTACATGTCATTTATCTTAGTTCACACCAACGCTCCATCTATCTGCTCCCGGCCCCCCCCCCATGTTCAATTTTAGGACCAATTATGGTCCGCGAGTCAAAAAGTTTGCCCCCTCCTGGTCTGTCGGTAAATTTACCAGCAAGCAAACGCGATCTTTTACACGGTGTTAAAACATCAAAGCAGTGCAATTGGAATTTTGTTGTGTTAATGTTTTCTTCTTTGAAGCCAAGTGCATGTGTCTGTTGGTCTGTTCTCTCCTCCCACTTCCTGTTTTTAGTCGTATTGATTGTGGCCGTGTCTACCGCCAGCCATTGTGTGGGTGGGTGTGTGTTAGTGCACACAGTGTTCTTTCGCATACGCGTTACTTCAAAAACTTGGGAGTGACGTCTGAGTGCTGCAGCTTTGTGGTCACAAAGACATCACTTGGTGCTTTTTTAAAAAGGAAGTGAAAGTGCAGGCTGGGGCTCAGACCCCACACGGAGGTGGATCTGCCGTACGCAGACTGGAGCCAGAGCTCGTCGGTCGATGAAACTCGGTTGCGGTTGCATGCTCCTCTTGTGGCAGGTGTTCCATTAACCCAACTGACTCCTGACATTCAGCTTGCGTCGAATATTTGTAGTTGTAACAGACCAAACTGAAATCCAAGCATGCTCACTTCACGGTGTGTTTTGGTGCTTACTTTTGTTTCATTTAAAAATATGAAGATTTTGAGTTACTGTTTAGATTTGGTTTAGACCAGTGGCCCTCAGTTGTTTTTTTACCAAGGACCTGTCGTCCGGTATCAGAGTCTGAATGACCTGTTGTTTTGAAATATTTTTAGATTATCTTTAAATGAAAATAGTAAAGGGATATGACTGGATTCTTTTGGAATGAAGTCAATTAGTAAAACTAAAGTACATATTTTTACTGTGTCCCACTGTGGGCCGGTACTAAATGACCTACGGACCGGCACCGGTCCCCGGACCAGGGATTGGGGACCCCTAGTTTAGTGTCCTTTCAAAATAAGTGGAAATGAAAAACTGAAAAAAATGCAAAGTTAGGCATGAAAAGGTGGATCGCAGCCAAAACTTCATTTATTGTCATAAATTAATTAAAAAAAACAAAAAATAAAATAATTTCATCCGATAAATCACTAAATTACTAAAGGTTGAACACATGGAATTATTTAAGAAATAATTTTTTTAGGTTTAAATATAGGCTTAAATTATTTTTGATAACTCGGTACAGGAAGTGCTAATGTTTATTGTGAACAATGGAAAAATATACATGCTGTAAAAATAAAAGGGAACTCTATCACCCAAGTCGGTGGAAATAGAAAAAAAAAAAAAATTTTTAGATATCTGAAAAAATCTATTAATAATGAGGTGCGAAAAAATATGCGGAAAATGTTCTTCGAAAGTCAGCAAACCTGTTCCATAACAGCAATACAAAAATAGCTATTAGGTAGTCAATATTTGATAAAGTCCCAAAATGCATTTGATCGACCAAAATACCAGTTGCACGCCCACTTACATGGGCAAGAAAAAACTTGGAATAGTTAAAGACTCATTTGCTTTTTAACTTCTTATGCTACAAAACATTGCGATTAAGTTAAAGACTCATTTGCTTTTTAACTTATGCTACAAAACATCATGCGATAAAAAAAACTCCCTCCACCGTGGTACAAGGATGGGGTTTTCCTTCTTTGAAATTAAGAGTTAAAATCACTAGATCTTTTTAGGAGAAGTTGAAAAACTGGGATTTCAGTGAGTGACGGGAAACATTAGCCTGATGAAAACAATCTGCTTCTGATCACAAGAAAAGGGCCGACGCGTTGCTATTTTTATCCTGTTTGTCTGCTTCTCAAATGAACCGGCGGAAGGTTTGTTTTTGCAGCGCAGATTCCATCAGCTTTATTCCCCGCTCTGTTTGCCTCTGTCGGGGACTGATGTTTGAGTTTCACTTACAGCAGATGTCCGCGAACCTCGGGGCAGCATTGTGACCTTTGCCTTGGCAGTGACATCATCATCATTCGTGACACGCAGCAAGACCCAACGGCTTGTTCAGCGCCTGCCTCTAACCCGACCGCCGGCCTCCCCGAGTTATCACAGACTGTCTGGGATTCTTTGGGAAATGGTAGAAAAACTTCGAGGAGGTGGAAGTTTTTCACATTCCTCTGAGATGTTTGTGAAGGGTCGCGAGGGGAGAGTGACTCTTTGTGTGGATTGGGTCGTACTCAAAAGATACTTTTGAGGTTTGTGAGTTCAGAACTCACATACTGTACCTCACTTACTTATGCTAACACAGAGGTAACATAATCTAGGACAGAAAAACATCCGAAGAGTCTGATTTACGCCTGGCAGCCATAATGAAGGGCAAAAAGTTCCCAAAAAAAAAAAACAACACAAACGAAAGAAAGCGAATGTAGCACAATCCAATGTATGGCGCAAAAAAAATCGACTATAATGAAGGGCAAAAAGTTCCCAAAAAAAAAAAACAACACAAACGAAAGAAAGCGAATGTAGCACAATCCAATGTATGCCGCAAAAAAAAAATCGACTAATGTAAACAAATCCGTCTTCTGTGCATAGCGCTGCGTATAGTGCTCACCAGCTAATTCCTGCGCGAACTAGTTAGCGCGTTTTAGCGCTGTACATCCAAATGATGGAACAAGACTTTTTTAAAATAAATTTATGGGACATGGACGCCACAAGCGCTGTAGGTCGAGTGCACTATTAGAAATGGGTGCTGCTCACCAGGGACTTCACCAAAAAAAAAAATTCCAGCAGTACAAGAAGGAGACACTTTGCAGTGACACCTTCGGAGTCATGTGACAAACGGCGGAGGAAGTGCTGTGTTTGTGTGGAGATGAGCGGGACAGAAAAATAAACAGAAACACAGATAGCGGAAAAGTTGCCGGCTTCATTTCACCGACGTGTCTCTGTAACCTTTTCACAGCAACGTCCCACGTCAGCAGTTTGTTTTGGTACAAAAACAAGATAAAATGTTGTGTTTTGAACATCCAGTCAGTACAAAACCAAGCTTTTGAAAACACATGGACGATGTTCAAGAAAAAAAATAGTCACGTCCCTCAGTCCTAGTTATGTCATGCCCCCCCTTGTGGACAGAAATGTTTTTACGCCCCCCTCCGACCTACACCCCCATGAATTGAAATACTATAGAGAACCTGATAACATGTATATGTTTATCTGTACAAACCACTGTATGAGCTGCTGCCACCTAGTGGCTGAAGGCTTGTTATCATTCAAGCATTACAGCAGAGATACCGTTATGTCTAGCGTGCCATATTCCATTGGAAGCCCCTCACGCCCGCCTCCGGCAACTCACCGCGCCCCCAGTGGGGCCCCGCCCCACTATTTGAGAAGCACTCTTATATACATGCTGGAGATTGGGTTTATCAAGTGGGTGCCCTCCTTCCTCAACATTTCACTACTTGGCCCACGTCGTTCCCAGAAGGTCCAGCAGTGAATCCCGGAACCCCCGGGCTCAGCTCCAAGGTCCCATCTAACTACGGCACTTGACGTCCAGCTGCTGTCCTCCCTCTCTCATCTTATGTCTCTATGGTCCCCCGCGTCCAGCGGCGGCCTTGAAGTTGAAGTGGCTATAAAACCTCCGCGGCTCTCACTTCGACCGGCCGGACCTTTTCGCATTTCATCCGCACCGTTGTGTGCCTCCAAGGTCAGGTAGAGGTGACTTAGGTCTGCAAAAAAAAAAAAAAAGTGTGGTGACACTCACTCACCTGTGTCTCACTGCTGTCCCCTGGTATGTTGACCTCTCTCCGTAACTCTGTCTCTGTAGGATCACGCCCTGTCCTTCACGCCTCGTCTTCCTGCTAACCTGAGACCCTGTTTGTTCCCGCCCCGGCCATGGAATCCAGTAAGTGGACGTGTTGAAGTTTTTGTTCCCCCTCGTGCTGCGTTTGGGTCCTACCTGCTTCCTCTCATGACACGACGTAACGTAACAGATACATGGTAGCTTATATTTTCATACTGACAAAAGCATCGCAAGGTTCTTTCGACTTGTGCGTGAACATTCGAAGAGGTCACGACTGTTTTGTCCAACAGATTTTGTATATTTTTTTTTACAAATGATCGGTTTCATGTCGAGATGAAACAAAGGTCAAAGGCGAACATTTCAACACTTTACTGCACAGATGTGGAAATGAAGGCAGGTTGTAAGGAGAAGAAAAAAAACGTTTGACGACAAC
>NC_024322.1:2400075-2401168 GCF_000523025.1 Cynoglossus semilaevis | reverse complement strand
AAAGGAAGGAGTGGAGGAGGGGTGACTGAAAGCAGAAGGAAACAGACAGAGGGAGAGAGAGAGAGAGAGAGAGAGAGAGAGGCGCACACACACCACACACAGATAGAGAGGGAGGGCAATAACCATGCGCACATGAGAATCAGAGAGAGAGAGGGAGAGAGAGGGAGAGAGAAGTGAGAGGCAGAGGTAGGGCAGCTTAGGGAGGGAAAACAGCTTTAATTAATTCAGGGTGGATGATGGGAGGGTTGTAGCTGCTGCTGAAGATCCAGTGTCTCTGCTGTCGAGCTGCACCAAGGGGTAAGGACGCCGACTCTTCTCCTTCTCCTTCTGCTGCTGCTGCTGCTGCTGCTGCTGCTGCTGCTGCTTCCTGGGAACCAAACACCAACCACGACTCTGGGTCTGCCCGAGTCTCGGCGAATAAACTGGGATGGAACACGGGAGTGTAGCAGTGAAACGCAGAGGTAGGAAGGACTTTCTCAATGATTTTTCTTTGCTGATGATAATGCTGTTTTATATAGTGTTTTTTTTACACACCAAAAAAAAAAAAAAATCCCCTCTATACTTTGTTCGATCCAGCGACATTTTTTAGTCTAACTCCTGCCCCGAATGTGCTGCATCCTCCTGAAAGTTAAACCTCAGATGCTAGTTCTCTTGTGGAGGGTTCGCTCCAATGTCATCTCAACTGTCCGGTTTCTCGTCGGGAAAGGATGTTGTTGGTCAACAGATCAGGTTTTTTTTTTTCTTCCCTGTAGCGTTTACAAAAAACTAATGTCACCAACTTGTTCACCCTGAAGAACCACTTTGACCATTGAACAGGACATGTGATCAATACTCCAGCTGGATAGCGGGCATCTGGTGACGCTGTCGGACACCGGCATCGCGTCAATACTTTCCAATCGTATGACAAGAAAGAAGAACTAACGTCCTGACCATTTGCTCGAAGACTAAACGGAATGACCTTTGTCAGGGGAGGGCACGCTCGCCTCGTTCTTCTAAACTGTTTTTTTTTCTGGAATCATTTCTCGTGCCCTGGAGACAGAGGCGGGCTCTCCGTCTTGCGGCGGCCCCGGCAGCCCGTTTCGGGGTTGGACGG
>NC_024322.1:2365825-2399610 GCF_000523025.1 Cynoglossus semilaevis | reverse complement strand
TCAAAGTCACCAAATGTTTTCTTGATAGCGGGACAGTACGGTACTGAAGGGATGGGGGTGAGAACAGTAGATGAAGGAAGGTGAGGAGGATCATTCAGCCTGTCTCTAAAATTCTACTCACGTCCAAAAATAGCATCCGAACGGCTGTCACACGGTCGTCACGACGCTGGGAATCAATACCAAAACCTATGGGCTGGGGATTTCTAGGCTGTTGTGACCAGGGTAAGCCCCAGTACTCTTCACTGTACAGCTGCAGGGAACTGTGATGTCATAAGTGTCAGATTTGAAAAAAAAAAAAAAGAAACCCAGCAGTAACACTGGATAGTGTTTGCAGTAGGACAATTACTAGTGAACTGGGTCAATGTCCTGGTCTTTCTCTGTCCAGTTTGCACATTCCCCCGTGTGGGTTTTCTCTGAGTACTTCATAATGAGGTTATTGTTCACCCTTTATCGATCCCAGGTATTAATATAGGTGTGAATGGTTGTCTCTACACAGCACGCAGCTCTCAGTGATGGACTAGTGAACTACTCCGGGGCTACCCCGCCCTCACCCAAGGACTGCTAGCATTAGCTCCCGCATGTTTTTTTTTTTTTTTTTCAATTGAATTCAACTTGGAACTCTCACTTATTTAAGTCAAGTGTCAGCCATTTTCTAAACATAATTCATTATTTATGTTTTATTTTTGTATTTATCTTCAATTCAATTTTCATTGATTTTTTTTTAATGGAAGCCTAACCTGAACATTTTTGCTTTTTTTTTTTTTACTTTTTTTTTTGAAAAAAAAATCTAAAAAAAGACAGTGGCATTTTATAATTGCGTCGACATCAAACTCCACTTTACTCCCCCCCCCCCTTTTTTTTTTTTTTTTTTTTACTTTATTGATTTTCTTTCCACCTCCCAGTGTGTGCCGGAGCAACAGTGACATATGGTTCCATATGTGAAACCATAGGTTAGGGGGCTGCAGCTGTTGCAGGGTCACTGTAGAAAAGATCAAATGATCCATTTGTCCATCAGATCACGTGTGTTGAACATGAAGATCCGTCGGAACATGAATCTGTATGATTAGCGAACTGAACCACTCGGGGAGAAAGGCTGTCATTTCCGTAGCGACCTTAATATATATATATATGTATATATAAAACAAAGGGTTGCACAGAAGTCGCAACATTCACTCCTGAGTTGTGGACAGCGTAGTAACAGAAAATGTCCTGGTTGTTGACCTCTGGATGAACAGAATTTAACGAAGAGTCCGGAGCAGCTAGCTAAAAAGGGAAGGAGATAAATGCTAAATGCAAAGCTAACAGAAGAGCAGAGGAGTTTTACGAATCTTGTGAATGTATGTTTGAAAAAGTCAAATTTATTTCGTAGCGTTACTTTTGGACATTAGTCAATTTTCTTAAGATTACATTTCTAAAAGATTTCTTGGCCACGGTAACAGTTATAAATAGTTTTATTAGTTTGAATGTAGCCTGTTGCGCTATTAGCATGAGTGAAAATAGCTAAATAAATATAATAGTTACATTGATTTGGGATCTCACAGCATCAACTTTATGATATATGAGATAGGAAATTTTGTAAAATATTAGTGTGTTCCATTTATTGTCAGTCATTAACTGATTGTTAATTAAAACTGAAAAAGTATATTTGTATTCCCTGTTAGCCTTAACATATAGCATTGGTGACGCAAGTTGTTTTTTGTTTTGAAGTTGAACATTTTTTTTTTACTTTGGTAAAATAATGTAATATTTAGTATTTGTTGTGTACAAAAAAAATCTCAGTCCAGAATTTTTACACCCTTTGCTCTCCACCATTACTTCCCAAAGGAAAATACAGTATGTATTTTTTTTTTTTTAGCTAATCAATAATTCACAGCTACGTTTTTCCCTTCTGTCTGTTCTTTACTTTAAAAAAAACTGCAACTCTGATGGGGGGAAAGTCCTAAAGGAAGTCCATTTTACAGAACCGGGGTTCAAGTTCAGCCAATCTGTCAGATGATTAAAAGGCACTCAGCAGAATTCAGACAGGCCTGAATATATTCCGCTCTCCAGACTTACCGCAGCATCTTGTTTGGCTCAACGACATTATTAGTCTGAGTCAGAATATTTATGGTCAACTTCAACAGTTTATGATTTTTTTTCTTTCCACTTCAGCTGCACAAGGTCGCTATTAAAAATAGAACAAATTTGAAAAAAAAAAAAGGAAATCCACGAACCTATTTTTAAATGGAATTTTGTGGCTTTTTTTTTTTTTTCATAAAGTGCTCCTTTTAACCTGATTTATCGTGTGATTAAAAGTGCTGAATAACACTGTAGGGGGCGTTTACGGTGCAGTCGAATTAGCTGTATTAGAAAGACTGTTGTGGGCCTTTTATCGTAATGGGGAGCAATATCTTTCTATAGAGGTGTTTTGTGGTCTAGATTAGGGGTCCTCAACCCCTGGTCTGGGGACCGGTGTCGGTCCGTAGGTCATTTGGTACTTCAGTTTTACAAAGGAATCCAGTCATATCACTTTAGTTTTTCATTTTAAGATAATCTGACAATGTTTCAAAACAACAGGTCATTCAGACTCTGATAAAAACAGAATAAAGACTAAAAGATGTTTTATTTTGAAAATTCAGCTCATACCAGTTGACCGGTCCTTGGTACAAAAACGATTGGTCTAGATAAGTAATTATTTATATATATATTAAAAACTAAAAGATGTTTTATTTTGAAAATTCAGTTCATACCAGCTGATAAGTAATTATTAAAAAAAAAAATTGCTGCCCCTCATGACCTTTATTGGTCAGACCAAATCCCATGGTCCACATTTGGTATAGATACCATAAGAATAGGTCCTGCCTACAATATGTGGTCCACATTCTTATAGATGAGTGAAATAATTCTTCAAAAGCGTCAGCGTGTTTGTCATTTCCTGGAAGGTGGAAACTCTCTCCTTTGTCCTGGTGTCAGAGTGAACCACCTGCAGTAGAATCATGGGGACAAAGCCTGCAGGATGCGTGCGTCCCTGGGCACCACAGCAGCGTCCAGTCTGTTGTGTATCTGGTGGCCTTTTCATTCTCCCTCTGCATTTTAAACACAATCCCCCTGTTGCCATGACACTGCGGCCTTCCATAAATACTCCTGGTATTTGTGAGTCTGTGTCCCCGCTGTAGGTTAGCGGGGACGGACGCTGAAGGGTCTCAGACAGACATTTACTCACCCGTCCACAGGTGGACAGACAGACGTTGGTCCGCGCTGTCATGTTGATTTAAAGTTTCAGTTTATGGCTAATATTTTGATTTTTTAAAATTTTTTTTTGGAGGGGGGGTGAGAGTGGAGGTCATCGTTTTGTTGCGGTTGTTTCATCATTCAGCAATTTTCAGTAAATGCTAAGCTAATTAATACAAATATTTTTGGTTTTCCTAAACTTTTTTCCACACTGTGTATAAAAAGTTATTTTTCTGTTTCATTTTTATTTTTTTTCTTTCAATGCGTAATTACAGTTAGCCTACATTTTGACTATTTAAAAAATTTTAAAAAAAAGTATTTTTCCTAATTTCAGCATTTTATTCATAACTTCTACAGTATATGTCACTATATACTGCTATATTTTGCCATTTTTTTTAAACAAATTTTTAAACTGTGTTACTCGTTGTTAATTTAACCGGAACTTTCCGTCTCATTTCTTTTATATTGTTTAAACAGCATTTTCCCCTTTAAGCTCATTTAATGCAACACCATCTGACAATAAACGTGTGCTGAAAGTTCATTAAAAAAATGACCAATGACAGCGTTCCTTGACAATGGCAACAAACTCAACCCAATGAAAAGAGCACGGAGAAGAACAAGGAAGCTGACAGATCGTTGTAGAGGTTGAGAGGTGAAGACACTCTTGGATCTGTGGAAGAAGAAGACCTTGTGTCATTTTTCTGCACAGCACACGTGTGTGTGTGTTTGTGTGTGTGTCCAAATCTGGACCAGGGACCAGCTTCAGGCCTTTTATGGATAGAGATGAGGCTGGAGCTTCTGCCCCCCCCCCCTCCATAGGTTAATCATCAAGCACCTTTATTCTTTGGGGGCAGCGTTGGCATTGAACTTCATCTTTGGCCTTTTTCTACTCCACTCTATCGTCATGTTCTTCACCGCTGCTGAAAACCTCAGACAAAAAGAGAAAGGAAACTCTTTCCTGCAGTAAATCATCCCAAAGTCAGAAATTCCATCTCCCTACTTGTGGCTCCTTTCCACCTTAAATTGTTCTTATTAGTCAAACCTCTTGGAAAATACCCTTGGAACGACGCGTCCTTTTCTCTGTGCCTTACTTCACTAATTATCTTTCCATCCAAAAGTATTTGTTCAAGGTTCTGCAACCACTGCCACTGGTCTAAGATTTTCTGTTTTTTTTTTTTTTTTTTTTGCTTCTTGCATCTCTGTCTTACTTCCAGCCTTAAATGGTGCCTCCTGTGGCAGCCTATGTGAACTGCAAAGACCCAAAATAAAATGTTGCCATTGCAGTAAGACTAAGGAACTCTATTATTATTAATTATTTATTAATAATAATAATGATAATAATACTTGAGATTTAGCCATTATTTAGGTTAACTTCTTGTTTTAGCTATGTCAGGATATTTCTTAGCTAAATGAGGACAATGATAAAAATAGCAATCATCATGGATATCTTCAAACTAAATCAAAATGTAGAGGTTATCTATTACTTTGACCTATGTTTACTTCTCTCTTACATTCATTGACTACTCCATAGCTTATTTTGTAAATTCCAGCTAGCATTTAGCAATGCTAGGCTAACTTTATTCCCCATAAATAATCCTTAAATTCCCAAAGGCGAACTCCCAAGGGAATACTAAAGATTTATCCATCCATCCATCCATCCATCCATCATCTATTAGCTTGGGCTACATGTAAGCTATCTTTTGGATCTTTCCTCCTCGTATCTTGTGTCTAACTTTAAAATAATCTTGTTCGATTTCCATATTGCCGCATTTTGGCCGACATTAGCATTTTCTATTAGCTTCCTCATTTACATTTAGGATTTGTCTTGCGTCTAAATCATCCATCCAATAACCCTTTTAAAAAGCTAACCTAACGTCTAAGGCCCTGTTAATCCACAGAAGTGACTTTTCCAATCCCAGGCACTCCATGTACTATGTTCTGTGATGACACTCCCTACATTTAACGCTGTGTGTACTGCCTCACGGTCCGTTCCGCGGCATTAATGCCATTTTGATGTTGTCAATAGACAAGCTGTAATGGCCCCGGTCTTTCTCGCTGGACGTCTGCGAGCCTTTCCTTGAGCACCCTGAGGCACTACAAAGAGACTAATGGCCCATTAACAGGCCCTCATTTGCCTTGAGTAGAGGAAACCTGTTGTAGGCCTCAGGTGATTGAAGTGCTTCGAGTGCTTCGCTGACTGATAATCAAGACTTGGCCTACGTCTGGTCTCAACGGAGGAAGAAACTCGGATACACAAACACACACTCTCTCTGTAAATACAGTCTTTGCGAGAAAAATCTTTCAATGAGATTTATGAATTTTTAGGTAATGACCCGGTCACGGACCGTGAAGTTTCTATATTTAGCCAGAACGTGGACGTCGAAGATTATCTCGGCTCTGTCAGTGACGATGTCTGACACAGAAGAGCCGCTGTTGGGATCCATTTAATCATACGATCACATGGCGCTGTGACTTCCTGCCGCGGCCGGCATCTGGAAATCGAGCCAGTGTGTTTGTTAGTGTGTGAAAACAGGAGGTTTGTGGTCGCTATCTGGAATTCAACACACTTTTCCTGTAGACAAGGGCTCACTCAGCCCACATCATCCCCGAGCAAGACTCGTTCACTCCGAAATATCTGACTATAATGTTTTAAAGACTCAAAGTTAGTCCACTTTTTAAAATTTTTTTATTTGCCTCTCAACTTCAGAATTCCACTTCTAATGTGATCAGTGGAGAATAAATATCATCTAAACCAGTGGACAATCAAAGAGTCATTTTATGTAATTAAAAGTAAAACTATGTTGTTGGCGAACTGAGGATAAAGATAAAGATTTGAAAGCGTAAGTAGCAAATACGCTAACAGGTAGCCGCTAATGCGCAACGCAAACACCTGCGCAACGTTGATGATCAACGCCAATTGTATCAATGCTAGGGGTTTTTAAACATTTCTAAAAATTGAACATGTACGGTTTCCCACGTTAGGAATTATTTGTTGAACATGTTTTTGCCATTTTGTTCATTTTCTTCTTACTAAATTAGCGGTTAGCCGCATAGTCTTTTGAGCAGAAGTCTTCGAGCAACGATTTATTTTCTTAAAAACAAGATCTTTTCTGACACTTTATTGACTTTTGTTTATTTCGTTTTGTTTGTAAATCATTAAATTCACGCTGCTGACCTTTGGAACAACACTGAATCCTCATCTCCTGGCAACGATTTATTTTCTTAAAAACAAGAACTTTTATGACACTTTATTGACGTTTGTTTATTTCGTTTTGTTTTTAAATCCTTCATGCTGCTGACTTGTTCTGTTTCCCTTAGTTAGCGTTGACAAAACTTGCTAATGTTGCTAATCCTGTTTGTGTCTAAACGCCGTCATCATAACGTTCGGTATCCTAATTTGGCAGTGCCGTTCTCGTCACAGCATCTGGTCGGTGATTAGTGAATGCGTACGCGGAGTTTCTTTTTCAAAGAGGGGTTTTTTTTTTTTGTTTTTTGTTTTTAGTAAAACATCTGGAACAATTGTGGTCATGTCGGACAAACTCGCACCGAGGTTCGGCTCCGCTGATTCCACTGTAGTTACATCTGTTCATAGTTGCCGTGGTGACGTCTCTCTCTGTCAGCTGCTTCACTCCAGTGATGTCACAGTTGCTGGGCAACCTGCGGAGCAAAACAGAATCCCTCTCCGCTCAGAGGAAGACCCTGTTTGTTTGACTGACATTTAATGACTTTTTTTTTCCCCCTTCCTTCTCTCTCCCACACACACACACACACACACACTTACATATATATATATTTAACATCTAAACATATATATTTATATATATATCTTCCATATAATAATCATATATATTTATATATGCATATGTCTCACACTTCAATCTATGTTTAATCACATACATTTATCAATAAAACTACAACTCGATCAGTGTTTGTAGACGTGGAATAAGAGCCCCCCCCCCCCCAAAAAAAAAAAGACATTTTTGAAGTCCTTACGCGTTTCTCTAGGACTCTAGGGACTGGATGGTTATGGCAGTAATTTTGTCCTTAACAGTGTCACAATTAAAATAAAAAAATACACACTTTCAAGGGCTCTTCAGGCACTCGCTATGGTGCACTCATGTTTCTTCAACAGCCCCCCCCACCCCCCGGTGGACATTCATATTGTAATGTGAACTCAACACCTGTTATGCAAAAGGACCAAGAAAAGGTCTGCTCACGTCGACCACCACATTTGTGTTTGAACCATTACCTCATGATGAACATTCAAATGGAGTGTTATCCTGTAGGTACCCTGAATCAACCTAAACTTCATGGTTTCTAGCCTTGGTTTTTGGTGTGAAGTAGGAAGTGGAGCCCCCTGCTGGCTCCAGAAAATACAACGTACTGGGCTTTGGCTTGGGTTAGGTTCAGTGGTTCTCAGTTTAATGTCTGTCATGACCTGATAACATGTGTATTTTTATCTGTACAAACCACTTGCAAATGACTTGCTGCCCCCTAGTGACTGGAGGCTTGTTATCATTCAACTTATGTCCAACTCATGCCATATTCCATTGGAAGCCCCTAACGGGCCCCCCCGGCAACTCACCTCTTCCCTCCAGGGGGCCCCGCCCCACTATTTGAGTACTGGGTTAGGAAGATAAAGCATGATTTTTAATCTTGTAGTTCATTCTAGAGCTGATCAGTGAAGTTGATTTAATAGTTCTTAGGTGCGTTAGAATCCTCAAGAAAGAAAAAATCTAAAGCCCTCTCTCACTTGGACCTGGACTGTTCCCTGTATATAAGCGACATGGAGAATCAGAAACAGTGTGGAAATAATGTGATTATGATTTCTTCCTCCATTTTCTATCCTCGATCTCCTAGAAATGACTTTATCATGGTTATCACAGGTTTTTCACCACGGGCTGTAAATCACGATGATCAAGACTGAGATGACAGTGTATAACAGATTTAATATGTATGTACTGTGAACAGAGTAAATGAAGATAGTTTACACTTATTCCTAAATGTATTTTTATACGTTGTCTCTCTCCTCCTGTCTGTGTCTTTTCTCCTCTGCAGATCAGAGGAAGCGCTGAGAGGGTGAAAAAATAACCCCACGATGTGTTGATCTACACACACGTCGACCCTGACCTTAACCTCTGCTACCAACAGACCTCGCTCGTTTGAATATTTATGAACTTGTTGGAGAACTACAGGGATTTTTCAGGACGCACAACACGACAACAACTGCCTCCGCCCATGTAGGCTCCGTCATCTGTGCTTCATGCCTTCTCCCTCCGCGCTGTTCTCAGGACTCTCAACGTAAAAGATGACTTCTCAGAACCTTTCTATCTCAGTCTCATTACACACCCGGATCCAGGGATAACCATCAGTTTCCACCTCGGCAGCAGCCTCTCAGGACTCACCACAGAGGCCCCGCCCACTCCCTGTCTTCAGGCAGTATGGGAGACGGGAGCTGGGAGTGTTTGAGTCCAGCTGAGTTTACGCAGCTGCAGCAGTACAGTGAGTGTGAGTACATGCCTCTGTCTCTCTGCTCTTTTTTTTTTAAATTTCTGCATGTATTATAAGATTGTGCATCCATTTAAAGCTGTGTATAAAATTTTAAAAATCAAAAAAAAAAAAAATCTGGACTTAACAACATAGGTACCTCCCTTTCCTAATGAAGGAAATTTAATCTATTCAAAAAAAAAAAAAATTCTGGACTTAACAATATAGGTACCTTCCTTTCCTAATGAAGGAAATTTAATATATATATATATTTTTTTAAACAATAGTATCTATTTTATATTAGAAAAATCCCACAGTACACCAACACACAAAAGTACATGTACTAAAATACACTTTGCTCAATTTGCTCACGGTTCATTTACTCAGTATGAAACCTGTGCCTGTTTAGTTGAACACAACACAGATTACCTTGCATTAATTGAAGAAAGACGAAGATTTTATTCAACAGCTCTGGTTTCCGCTTTCTTTTAATCTTTTATAGCCACATGCTGCCACCAAGTGGAAGGGTATATTATTGTTTTGAACAAAGACAAATAGTTTGCTGTAAATTACATAAAAGTTTCAGACCGATTAAGAGAAACCGGATAATTGTCCAAGACACGTCGTGATCGGTTATGGCAGTGGTTGGAAATCACTGGTATGGACAGACACACAATATTTATGAATCAAAGATGAATAGACGATGTCACTCTGACCGTTTCTGTCTTACCCAGACATTGTTTTTAGTATCAATTTCATTGTAGCTTAGCCGTGATAAAACGACATTCTCAGAGTATTTTACAAGCTAAATAATTGAATACAATTTCCACAACTGTTCTGACCTCAAGGTTATTCTGAGTGCCACTGCTGATTTCACCACTATAAAAAAAATACACTACAGCATGATATTAGTCCAGAAACTTTAGTTTTGTTTTATGTTGATTTATAGATATGAAGGAAACCACATCATTGTATTTAGTCAGATTCTCTAGTCAACTGGATAAGAGGGAAACATCTCTGACTCTGATTAATGAATACTGTGAATCTGTACACTCTCTGCACAACATCCTGCTGCTGCGTCATATGATCTTTGACTGTGAGGTATTTTGGGGTGTAAAACATTATAGAAATAATGTGTTTCTGTCTAAGCCTTTTTAGCTCCCGCAGTAGCAAAAAGCTTGTTGTTTTCAGCGCTGCTGACAGAGGGGAAGACAGGAAGTGTTTGTGTCTCAGCAGCTGATCAATTAAGGACTGGATGAAGGGCAGTGGCTCTGTTTCTTGTTGTCTCTGTGGAGAAGAAGACACCATTAGACCGAGTGCTTACGGTCAATATTAATGCTCATTATTAATGACAGACATTTGGAATATGCCGTCAAATCTCAGTTAATGGGTGCAGCAGATTATTTTTCTGTGATGATAATCCCCAAAGTTAAGTAAATAATCAGCAGTGAATTATTGCCATTGGTTTATTAACATTTTGTGATGTTTGTAGAAAAATATTTGGATATTTACTTATAATTACAATAAAACTTTATTTAACTTACCTAGTAAGCTCAAGGCATGACTAGCCAAATTAACATTGTGTTTTTCAACATAACACTCATAACCTAAGACATAACTATGGCTTAATATTTAAAAAAAAACAAAAAACAGAAAAACTTGCACCTCTTTCTACCTCATCTTCACCCAAATTTATATTTACTTTTTTTTTTTTTTTACATATTGTTGTACATGTATATAAGTATATATAAGAGAGCTGGGTAACTTAACGCGATTTATTTATTTATTTTATCGTTGTTAACGTCTGTTGCTCACCGGCTTTTATTTTGTTAAAATCTGTTGCCTACTGCTGCGGCGCACACCGGAACCGGAAAAGGAGAAAATTGACCTTTCGCAAAACCCCGCTAACGGTCTTTGTCCAATTATACATTCTAACAACCGGTACTACGTAAACAAGGTCATTTAAGCTGGCTAACTGTTTAAGTCAGAAGTAGCATTAGCTGTTTGTTTTAGAAACTGAATAGGAAAGTACTTCATTTTACTTTATTATACGTAATATCATCCACAAGAGGAAATTATTCTGTCGACACAGCAGAAAGGTACAAAGTCATCGGCGTAAACATTAGCTTTTAGCGCTAACCCCGGGTGTGAACTTTTTTTTTTTCACTAGGACATTTTGTACTTCTGAAGTTAAAAGATAAAATAGACAAGGTTATTGCTTCATTGACACTGCCCAAATATTATATCAACATTATGACTTTTCTAAGTGTGGATGTTGAATGTAGAACCAACTTCTTCTGATTGTCTTGACCTGATACACATTCCTACAGAATTTGATGCATAAGATCAAACCCTTTTTGAGAGCCTGTTTGTGTCAATGATTTTAAAACCTTCTTTTTGTATCATTTTAGATTCCACTAAGAAATTGAAGGATGTTCTGGAGGAGTTTCATGGTGATGGAGTCCTGTCCAAATATAACCCAGAGCAGGTGCGTGTCAGTGTGTGTTTGATATGTGTTTTGTCCATGGTGTCACTTCATTTCAAAAATGCATTTGTGTCAGCACATGATGCATATTTAGAAAATATGTTATGACTATGTTTTTTTTAATGAGGTTTAAATGATTTCTTTCTTTGCTCACTTCTCTCTTTGTGTATGTCTCTGTGTCTGTGCGCTCGCACGCAGGATCTTCCCTTTTTTCCTACTTGTCATACCCCCTCCAGTTTTCATGCGTTTAATATGTCACCCTCAGTTCATCATCTTGTTTTTTCCCTCACTCTGATGCCGTCTTTCTTTCTCCCACCGCACACAAAGTGATGTTTATCGATCCTCTGATTCGATGTCATGTACGTCACAGAAAAGCTTAGTCACGGCAAACCAGTTTTACAGAAAAGCAGCTGCGAGGGAAAGTGCGAGCCTCGCCACCAGCCGTATATTTTCTGTATCTGCTGGTGGCAGCAGATGGGCTAAACTGAAGTTTTAGTGTAATGCTGATACAAATCTAAAGCTGTGAAAATGCTTTGTGACTCAATATCTACTAAATGAATATGTCAATAATATGTAAACGCCTCTACAGGAGCAAGTACACCTTTAAAAAGCATATTACTTGGTGATTTAGTTCTCTAGGGATTTTCATCAAATATATTTGGATTCTTGCCATGAACATGCGCTCATTTATTAAAGGTAAAATTTCTGCTGCTGTTGACGTTCACCAAAAACTATAAATGCAAAAACACATGAACATGCGCTCATTTATTAAAGGTTAAATTTCTGCTGCTATTGACGTTAACCAAAAACTATAAATGCATAAAAACATATGTTTAAATTTATTTCTCAAAATACAAATACAAGTGATCTGACACATGAAATGGTTTAATTTCAGTCCTAGTGTTTGGACAAATATTTCTCACTAGTTTCTAAATCAAGGAGCAGATGGTGAATCTGGGAAGTCAAGACATCTGATGTCACTGACATCCTGATGTTTCTGTGTGTGTCTTCTTTCTAAACTTCTTAGACCTTATTGACAACTTAGTTGTCTGTCAGGTTATGGAAAGACGAACAGCTGTATGTTTGACCCTTAAAGAAACCAGGACCAATGACCAGTGGTTCCTGTGTGTACGTGTCAATTTTCAATTCCCTTCTCTCCAGATCTGTAATGTAGATTTTTTTTCAAATGGGAACAAATTTTAGTTTTGTGTAAACATTAAATCTGGAACAACCAAATCTTAATATTATGAACACATGAGAAATTCAATTGAAATAAAACACACATCAGTGGTATTTGTTTCCTATGATGTCTCTTTATCTGTAGCCTTTCCAGTTCCTTTTTAATGTAAATCTTATTTTCACAGCCCAACAACAAAATAAAAAATGTATGTGCTATAACATAGCGCACACTCCGCTAATACTACATACTACATACTACTACATACATACATATTTAATATGATCTTGCGGACCAAATATAATCATGCCGCGGGCCAGATTTGGCCCCCAGGCCTGAGTTTGACACGAGTGCGACGGCCTCTTGCTGCATCGTGATTTGAGGTTGATCTTAACCTATTATCTGCCAAAAAAGGCAGTTGGTGTGTGTGTGCGTGGGTATGTGTTTGTGTTTGTGTTTGTTGCAGGTGTGAAATGATTTTATTTATTATTTGGAGAATTAGCATATGCTATTTGTTGTTGTTGTTGTTGTTGTTTTTTTAAAACGACAGGCTATGTTACTGCTGCAGAAGTGGACAAAATCCATGTCAGGTGACCTGCCAAATTTAAAGCCTGTGACACATTTTCGGTGTCATAACCCTACTCCTATGAATCAGTGATCTCATCTGTGCCTTCTGCCCCAAGAAAATCTTCGTGATTTAAATCCCTGCTGGGAGTTGAGTCTTTTCTATAGAGCGCTGAGGTCTTAAAACTCTCATTTCACGTAATCCTACTGATTGTTGTGCTTCACGCTAATTCACCCCAACGAGGGAAGGACACACAGTCTCCCGCAGTGATGTTTTAAAGGAAAGGAAAGAATGTATTATACGGAGGTATATTCACACAGGCAGTCCTGAATTTCATCCCTGTCCTCCAGGAAATATAGTTGACTCTCGAGGGACAAGAATGTCCACAAATGCATTTGGCTGCGTTTACACTCCATTCAAGGCAATAAATAAAAGCGAGGCCGAACCGATGCATATTTCATCATCATAATGTCCATTCGTAGCGTCTTCTGCATGTGCGTGCGTGTGTTTCGAAGAAGCCCGTGTGCACATCCCTGCCTAGCGCGAACCTGTCGTGCGCAGGAAATTAGAGCCTAGTGGCTTATTTTTCTTTCCAAATAAGGAGAGCAAAAAGGGACATGAGTGATGACGGCTTGAGGTCAGCGGTATAGAGATGAGGCAGGACCCTCATCACAGTGTGCTTTGGTCCATGATGGATGCACGTTTCAAAAGCTCTAAACCCGGCGAGAAGCATGAAGACGCATATTTCTGCGACATTCGGAGGGAGTTCCGTTTTTTTTTTTTTTTTTTCCCCTTTGTCCTATTTTGGTGTGGAACAAATGTTGGCCCTTTGTCCTATTTTGGTGTGGAACAAACGTTGGCTGAGGGTAAAAAAAAAACAAAAAAAAAAACAGTGTTTGGTTTGATCTCACTACAGTCTTATCATGTTTACTGAGTCTACTGGATTCAGGTCTGTTTGAAACCTTGAGATAAGAATGTGACCAAACGTGAGTTTTTTATAATGATACTTCCTCCAGGAGAGAATATCAACCTAATACTGAGTCTGAGCAGACGAGTGTTTCAGGATGTTGTTTATTGGAGAGATCAGGGTCAGGGTCAGAACAGAGTTAAATATAGGTGAGGGTTAACAACAGGCTGATGTGTATTTACTCTAGCTGTACTATTACATATTTGGTACTTGGAGTATTAGGGCCACGTTAAGAAGAAAAAAGCACACAGCGTAACGATACGTTTTTTTATAATTTAGTCAACGAGGAGCGTCTGTGAAGTTATACTTTAGCAGTGGATACATAAATAAAGGGACGCTTCATCTTCTGGCTCATCACTTCACATCACAATCAATATCTTCTGGCTTGTTTCTAGGGTTGTTATGTTTACACTAACGCAATTTCGTAAATGTATGACCTCATTCTAGTAAATTTACGACTTTTGATTCTCGTAAACGTATCCATTTATTCTTATAAACTCATGACATTTTTCTCATTCATGTAAGACTTTACCTTACAACAACTTTATTTTCCATGATATTGATTTTTTTTGTGCCCCTAATTTGTAATTTTCTGCCTGGAAATTTAACAAACCTATTTTTTTTCCCAATCAAAGAAAATCAAAAATGTCACATCCAGCGCTGACTTTTTCCAGTGTGTCATTTTGTGACTTCAGTGTTTTACATTTACGTCACTGACACACGTGGTCCGAATGATGCGGTAAAAATCTCAAACTTCTACTGCTTCTAAAATGTGAATTTATTTTACAGTAAAGAAGAAAAAGTAAACGTAGACTCAAGCCGGCATCCGTTTAATTAGGTCAGGAGCATCAAGTGTTGTTTTTCTTTTCGTCTCTCCAGACAAGCTTTTTATCCAGCTTCTAGTCTGTGGCTGCTGTCTGGGAATCTGAAATAAACACACTAACCCTTCATCCGAAGCGTTCTGTTAAGGAGGTTACCGTTGTGGAGGGAAAAGTAGGTTATCCTCTCAGTCGATGCACTTTCCACAGATTTCCATGGCTAAACCTCATCCCAACACGATAGTTGCTTCAACTTCTCGGTGTTAGAACATACATGTATATTTTGGCCCCTTATGATGATGGTGTGTGTGTGTGTGTGTGTGTACGTGAGATCAGGGCGTTCTTTTTAGCGTCACCTCACACGAACCTGCTAACCTCCTTCTTTTCTTCTGTCGCCTCCTCGCTTCTCCCTTCATCTTCTGCTCTTCCAACTGTTAAACAGAAGCAGGACGTTCTCAGCCAAGTAAGCCCTGCGAGAGCTGCATGCTGTGTGGTGTCTGTGTCAGCAGACTGCATGCACATTCTGTCCACTGACATCACAGTCATAACCCCGCCTGATTGGCTGCAGATGGTCTTCGGACCCTGCCAGAGTCCACACGGACCACGGTTAAAAAAGGGGGGGAGAGGGAGGAGGAAGGGGGGCTTGAAGCCAGTGCCACTCTGCTCCCACCAGGGGGCAGAACTGAGGGAGGAGGAGGAGGAGGAGGGGTGCTGTGGGTTAAATGAAAGTGGGCGTGTTCCATTTTTGTGCTGTTGCAAGTTCTGATAACTTTGACTTCCCTCCAAGAGTTTTCCAAACTGGTAAGATTTGAACGGGTGCAGCGTCTCACCGACCACTGTAGGGTTATTGTGGGGTTTTTTTTTTTGGTTTTTTTTTAAACCATCAGTTGTGGTTCAAGTGCTGTGACATTTTACTGACCTTTTAATCCACATAACATTTCCATCCTAATCACCTAAAGGGCCATTCTGCAAGAATAAGAGACATCTAGTGGTAAGACTGCAAATTACAAAAAAAACGGTCTGTGACTCTGCAAACATGTCCTACAAATGTTAAGATAATAATGTTTGCAGATACAGAAATGGAGGACATCCGAGTGATTTTCATTTTTAGTCCACTAATAGAAATATGTCTCTGGGTTATAGCTACTGATGAAGTCTCCTAAATGTTACATATTTGACCTTTTAAACCAATGTTACTGCAAAAAAAAAAATTAAAGTAAGAAGTAGCTTTCATTGTATGTTTTGGGTTCAGAATGTTAAGAATAAAAACGCTAGTGTGACACATGGTTTAAAAAGTTTGCGTGTTCATCTTTGGGTTATGTATAACGTTCTGTACAGACTGTGTTTCATTTGTACTCATCAGTATTTGACAGTATTTCTCAGGATCTGAAAAGTAACTAATTAAAGGCCCGATTATTACTAATCAACATGTTTGTAAGATTTTTTTTTATCTTTATCCTATAGTTTTCATTTCTCCTGAAGCTTTAATTTAAAAACCATTTTCTGAATCACTAACCCTATAAAATCACCACAAACCATGTTAAACTGAAACCTCATCTTCAGTCTGTGCTTGGACATTTGTATTGTGCCCCATTTTAAACCCCTGTTTTCATGCTTTTTCCCCCACACGCAGCCGATTGACTACGAGGGTTTCCAGCTCTTCATGGCCACGTACCTGGAGAACGACATCCCAGAGGAGCTGTGTCAACACCTCTTCACCTCCTTCAAGAGTAAAACTGGAGGCTGTTCCCCTGATCAGTCCCGAGCCAGCACCAGCTTACTGGGTAGGCTGATTGTAACACTGCCGCTTGTACCGCTGCGTCCCTGTCTGTTGCTGTCTCTCCTGGACAGATTGATCTCTTTAATCACTTAGGTTTGAGTCAACGGGACTCACTTCGCAACAGCTTTTCAGTGACCCAAGCAGGGGGGCACAGTAGTCATGTGTGTGGAGATGGAGTGTGTGCCAGGTGTGAACTCCGTCTTCCTCCGCCCATCCGTCAGTCCGTCTGTCCGTGTCAGTGCTGCGTGGGCTGAAAGCCCCGTGTCCGGTCGGTGCAGCAGCTGAGCAGACAGATGGACTGTTGAAATAGAAAAGCCGGTGCTGTGGGTTTAAATGGTTCTGACGGAGCGAGAAGACACAAGGAAGGAAGGAAGGAAGACCGACAGTGAGGGGTGGCACATTATGGACAGTCAGCAGAGATGTTGACTTTATTCCCAGACTTAAATGTACACATTTACCCACCAGCACTGTGTGTTTTCAATTTCTAACCACAGTTTTGTAGTTTTCACTGCTGCTTGGTGGCCCAGAATAATAGGTGGCACAAAAGGAGTTAGCGTAATCTTCTGGTGACATGTTGCAAAGAGACCAGTACCACTCCAGTCACCTCATAGATTGGAAATTAAATTATGTAAAAATATGGGTAAGAAAAGTTGCGTATAGTTCTGGAATTTTAAATATCAGTCAATGGATATGATTCTGTTAAAAAGGAACCATAGTTAACCTGGAATCTGCATCGCTGTGGACATGATTCTGTTAAAAAGGAACCATAGTTGGAATCTGCATCGCCGTGGATGTGAGTCCTGTGTCAAAGCTTACACTGCCATCTGGTGGTCATCGTAGGTAATGTGACGTGCTCTAGTTAGTTAGGCTCAGCTGGTATTATTATATTATATATATATATATATAGTGTTACTAATCTCCAGAACGAACACTGAAAAGGATTAAAGAAAAAAAAAACTAACACAATTATAAAAATAGGATTTATTTGGGGCCATGATTGTTAAAAAAATGCAAAATGCAAAAATGAAAAATGCAGAATTCAAAGTCGAGTAGAGAAGATGTAAAAAACAACACATTAGTTTTGAAGTGAAGATTTTATGTTCAGTAATGTTCCCCTGCTTTGTCATATGAAATGTGAAATTTTTGAACCATCAGTCAGAAGAAAAGGTTGAGAACCACAGGTGAAATGCAGAGAGTTGATTTGATTGGACTATTTGCAAACTTCAGTAGAACTAGAAGCTACAAGCTGGCAGTGACATGATGTATCAGAAGTAAACTCTGGGCAGAGCTATTATTGTCAGTACTATTGTCAGTACTATTGTCAGTACTATTGTCAGTACTATTGTCAGTACTATTGTGTAACACAGTTACACATTCAAAGATACTTCCTCAAATGCTGATGTTTTTGTCTCCTTGCCTCGAAACAATGTGTGGCCACAGAAGCCTGTTCCATTGATGCAGGAATCTCTATTCAGACTGAAGTGGCCTGTGCTCCAATCACAGGTACCGCTCTTTAACATTGAGGAGGACCCCAGTTTTTGTGGAATTGACTTCCTGCTTGCCGTGCCGTTGTTCTTCTTTTGCATTTTCTTTCTGGTGTTGTGTCGGTGGCTACTAATGAACCCTACTTCCCTGCATCCTATTTTGAATATTCTCCAGGTTGTTTATGTTGTTGCAGTGTATATTTGTATAGTTAATTTTTTTTTCTGCTCCTTCCCTCACAACTCACTCTTTGTGCGTCATTAACCTCAACATCCTTTTCTTTGGCTAATTTCCCTCTCCCTTGTCATTCTTCGATCCAACAAGGCATGAACGGTAAAAGCATTCTTTCAGCCATGGCCCGTCACACGCCCGAACACTCTGGCGTGGTGAGCATCGCCGGCTCTGGAGCCACCACCTCCCCGTGTTCCTCTCGTTCCTCCTCCCAGCGTTCGGGAACTGGCGGCCACACACCTGGGGGGTCCCATCTTTCACCGTGTGCTCGGGTCAGAACCTCAGAGGTCAGCGGCAGCAGTAGCAATGTCCTGACCCCCAATTCTGGTCCGGCCAGGTCTCCGGTGTCCCCTAAGCTCTCACCAGGTGAGTTGACGAAAGGACTTGTCTTTATTCACGTGTGTTTTGTTTTGTTATGATAAAAATGGTCGCATCGTCACCTTCCACAGAGAGGAACCGGTACGAGAAGCACTTGTCTCCGCGCAGGACTCCATCGCCTCAGAAAGGCTCCTCGCTGTCTTCTCCGCAGGTTGTCTTTCTCAAGGACATTGTCTGCTACCTCTCCCTGCTGGAGAGGGGGACACCTGAAGACAAGCTTGAGTGTGAGTTGTGGCGATGGTGGGTCAATTTAGAATCAGCTTATCTCAATGGGATGAATAGGAGAATCTGCCTGGTCTGCAAAACGTATAGATAGTAAAAAAAGTCATGTCGTGAATATCATCCTCATTGTTGTTGGACATGACCTACGAATATCTTATATATATATATATAAAAAAAACCGTAAACTTAATGGCCACAGGTATGAGTTGAATTCCGAAAAAACAGGAAGTGCTACTTTGTGTCCTTATCTTAGTATCTAAGTACAATAATACTTCCAGATGCTAGCATAATCCGTTCCAGGACTGAGTTCGTAACTCGAGGTCCTCGTATCTCGAATCATTTTTTCCCATATGAAATAACAGAAAAAAAATTGAATCCGTTCCGTCCCTTTAAAAAAAACTCCCTTTTTAGTGCTAATAACAATGGAAAAAACATGTTTTAATGCTATAGAGACATATATAAGCACAAAAAATGATAGTATATAAGGATTCCTGTGATATAAAATAAAATGTAGTTTTAATTATTTTTTAGTTCTTCTTTGACCTTTGAGACAGACGTTACAGTACTGGCTAATGGCGGCATGTGCGGAGAGGGAGGAGGAGGAGGAGGAGGGAGGAACTAGATTCCGTACCTTACACGTAACTTATTACGTAACTTACATAAACTTAGAATGAGCTTAACTTAGCTTATGTTTTTTTTTTTTTCTTTAGCGGGCACCGCGCTCATATTTATCGACCATTTCATGCTCGTATCTCAAGGTATTACTGTACTAAAATACTACATAAGAGTAGTTACCTTCTAAATGTACTGATGGACGGGTTGTGATTGTTTTGATCTGTCAGTGTACTCCAGGTAAAACCAACACTTTGATCAATTGATCTAAGTGTCGGTCAATCATCTTTTATTGATCATTGATCAATAATAGACAGCACAAGAGAAAAGGGCTTAATACCTTTGTTACTAAAGAAAAAAAAAATTACAAAAAGACTGCGAGCAGCTCTGAGCCTCTGAATCCTGTCCTGTCCGTTCACTGAAGAACTTTTATGGGTTGTAGGAAGTGCAGCACACAGGATGTTAGCCTCAGTTCACGCTGCTTCTGATGCCATTGCCGTAACATTGCTACGCTACATCCAGCTAATGTTGCTCCCGTACAGAGCAGCTCAGGACAGGCTTAACTCCTGCCGTGCCCTGTTGATTTTCTTAAGCATCTCAGCTTATGTTGGTCCGTCCCGACCGGGCTAATCTCCACTTAGTGATCCTCTGCACATTGGTGGAAGGGCAGACCAGAGCAGTGATCTGTGACGACACCAATGACGGCCAAGTGTTTACCTCAGTCAATATATTCTCTCTCCTTTTCCTTTAGTCATGTTTCGGCTTTACGACACAGACGGAAACGGGTCCCTTGACAGTTCAGTGAGTTTTCTACCTTTTGGTTTTCTGTTTTGTCTTTCAGACTAAATCTACATGACTTCATTTACACGTCTAACTTTCACTGAAAAATATACTGTATTTTTTTTTTTTTTTCAGGAGCTGGACCGAATCATCAGTCAGATGGTGCACGTAGCCGAATATCTGGAGTGGGATTCTACGGAGCTGAGACCGGTGAGGGAACAAACACAGTTTTAGTCCTAAAGCTGTTGTTCTCGTACTGTAAGTGTGAGTGTTAAAGAAAGGACTGAACGTCATCTGGATTCCCACCTGCTCTCTGTATATTTGTATTTATAGCCCCTCTTTCTGTTGCAAGTAAAAGTGATGTCCTATAGATAGATGTTTCTCACACTATGGTTGACGTACTCCTATTGGTACACGCTGGTAGAAATAAGGAGTAGTATTGCTATATTTTTTTACTCCATTGACAAGTAGAGTATAAAAGTATATCAGACAAACTAGTAGCATTTGTTCTCCAAATCAGTTTGCTTGTTGTTGAGCTAAATTTTTGTTGTTTTGTTGTTACCCAGGGAAAGAAAATGTTTGAGAACTGCTGCTCTAGATTAAAATATTTACCAGTGTAAAAATACACACAATAGATGGCAGTAATTCAACTTACAATATTCATATTCAATAGTCTACTGGTGTAAAAATTAGTGACAAAATAAACCACAGAATAAACAGAAAAAAAGAGTAAAAACAAAAGAGATGAAAAGAGGACAAACGACTTTCGTCAATGTTTTTTTTATTTATTTATTCTATTAAAAAACAATCCTTTGATGCTCTTAGGTAAGAACTTTTTTTTTGATGACATATTCAAATCTATTATTAACTTCTGATTCAAATAGTGAGCCTTTTCTGTTGTTTGGTCTTTGAAGCCTTTAATGTATAGAGGTAAATAAAAGTTGACCTGACCTCCGAAAATAATGAGCAATTTCTGCACAAACGCAAACTTCAAATGTGTTTGAACACAGATCAAACCGTCAGTGTTCCATCTGGTACCGTCAGGAATGTGTCCCCAAAGATCAGCAGACGGGATTAAACAAGGGTTGAAGGACTATATCTGAGTTTTCTCGGCCGTAGTCTGTGACAGTGACGTTTAACTCTGTCACTTCAGATTCTGAAGGAGATGATGGAGGAGATCGACTACGACCACGACGGGACTGTAACACTGGAGGAGTGGATCAGGGGAGGCCTTACGACTATTCCTCTGCTGGTGCTGCTAGGAATGGAAACAGTTAGTATCACTATCAGTTGTGCTGCTAGGAATGGAAACAGTTAGTACCACTATCAGTTTATAGGGTGGAACCTCGAGATACGAACAGAATGTTCCAGGACTGAGCTCGTAACTCGAGGTGCTCGAATATCAAATCATTTTTTCCCATAAGAAATAACAGAAAAATATCCATTCCGGCCCTTTAAAAAAAACTCCCTTATTAGTGCTAATAACAATGAAAAAAACATGTATATTCTCCATTCAGGAAACAGAAACTGATTCTAAGGATAGATTTAATTTTTTCTGCTGTGGCCCCGTGGAAAACCCTGCACAGATAATTGATTGTGTCCCATGTCTTTTGTTGTGTTTGCAGAACACACAGGAGGATGGACAGCACGTCTGGCGTCTGAAGCACTTCAACAAACCAGCCTACTGTAACTACTGCCATACAATGCTTCTGGGAGTGCGTAAGCAGGGACTCTGCTGCTCCTGTAAGTCCTCCTTGTCCTTTGACGCTGCTCCTTTAACAGTTGTCACGTTTCTCCTAATCTTCTCTGCAGAGCTTGATAGGATCCCTAAAAATCTTGAAGTGCTTGAACCCCAAAATTAGAATAGAGATTTTTTAAATTTAATTATCCTGTTAAAAAAACCTATATCACAGGGAAAAAAAAGAAATGAAGGAATATATATATAATATAGTATATTAAAAGAAAAATAATATAGTCAATATCATGCTGTGTTTATATTAATTATACAAAGTAATGCAAAACAAGTTTTAAATGATTGAAAATCAAATTAAATTCAACACAAAAGCTCAAATCTAGTCAGCAAAGTTAGCTGAAGTGGATGAAGAATAAACAAAAGTAAACAAGTATATATGATGGAAGGCAAGGGCGTAGCATGTATTCATCATCTAGGCCTTCAGTGGCATCCTGAATGAACAAATCCACAGCCAAACAACTTTATTCTGTCTATGGAAACCTTCAATATTATTCAGAAATGTACTATAACGAGTTGTTGTATCCATAAAAAGTCATGTAAAAAACATTACAGTATTTTTACAATATTAAAAAGATAAAAATCGATTTTATTCACCCAAACCCGTAGTCGTTCATCATTTTGCCAAAAGACATTTCAGTGATACATGAATTAAAGATTCATGTGAGTCTAACATTGTTTACATACAGAAAAAAGTGAAAGTTTCCCAAAGGTTGAACTGTGTATGTTTTACTTTCTGTACGTGACTTAAAAAAGCCGGCGCATTTTCTCAATGAATGTGAAGTTGAACGATAAATCCCCCCACTTTCTCCGTTAAAAACTGATCAGTATTCAGTGATTTCATTCTGACAGAGGAAACGGGGTCAGAGTTACTGCCACCTCCGAATGAGGGAAACTCTCGCTGATGTCTGAAATCATCTTTAATGGGACTGACGTTATTTTACAGGCTGCCTTGAAAGTGTGTTTTATTTGCAGCGATGAAAATGAGAAACGAGAGTTTGAAAACAAAAGGAAACTGTCTTTCCTTTTTTCTTTTCGTTTCTTTGAAAGTGTTTGTTTTTTTTTTTTCTTTCTGATGTTGCCCCCTCAGTATGCAAGTACACAGTGCACGAGCGCTGTGTCTCCAAAGACATCGCCACCTGCATCAGCACCTACGCCAAGTCTCGCCGTCACACTAACGTGAGTATGTGCACTCGTTCACAGCAGCAGAGGATCATGGGACATCATGTTAAATCATAGCCAGTCTCGTCTTGTTGTCTGGTTAAAGATAAATAAAGCTGTGTCCAGGAAGATTAGTGTTTGCTCTGACCTTAGTCTAGAACATATGTGTCAAACTCAAGGCCCGGGGGCCAAATGCGGCCCGCCAAGCTGTCTTGTGTGGCCCGCGGGAGCTTAAAAAGCATTTATTAAAGTCCATGCAGCAGAGTTTTTTTATCTTTATAATTAAAAAAAAAATTAATTACATAGCACTGAACAATATTTGTAGCTTGAACAAATAATTATCAATTGCAGAAACTTTTATTAGTCTGTTGATTGAGTAGTTCCATCCATACCAGAGGTCCCTGACCTTTTTTTCTTCCAAGGACTGATCAGCCAGTACCACCTGTTACCCTTGACCTTAAAATATTGCCAGATTATCTTTGAATTAAAAAAAGTAAATGGATATGACAGGATTTTCTTTGAATGAAGTAAATTAGTAAAAATGACTACCAAATGACCCATGGACTGGTACTGGTCCGCGGACCGGGGTTTGGTCACCCCTGGTCTATAGAGTCTTCCAGTTACAACCGGCCCTTCAAGGGGAACCGTACTGCTGATGTGGCCCCCTGGTGGAAATGAGTTTGACACCTCTGGTCTAGAAGTTTGACAGAAGTAATATGTTGTTGCTGAAACTATGTTTGTCTCGTCTTCCTGAAGATGATGCAGCACGTGTGGATGGAGGGAAATTCTCCAACCAAGTGTGACCGCTGTCACAGGAGCATCAAGTGTTACCAGGGTCTGACGGGCCTGCACTGTGTCTGGTGTCAGATCACTGTGAGTTACTACTCCTATTAGAACAAACGAAATGTGTCACGTCGTTGGATAAATAAGTGTTGTTCAGTTTTTGGAACAGTTCAGAAATGTAAATACTAAGTATTACATTCAATAATATTACATTTATTGACTTTTTCTTTTAATGTTTGTGTTCCAACAATCGGAATCTTTGAAATGATCTTGCATTGCTCTTAACATTCACTAGATGGCAGCAGCGCGTCAGCGTTGGTTGTACTGCGGGGATGAACGACATTGGCAGAGATTTAAAAAAAAAAGAAAAAAGAAAAAAGAAAAGTTCCAAAATGAATTACGACTGCGAGTCTAGTTTTAATCACCACAGGATCTTTAATATGCAAAAGAACATTCAGGGCTCGAGACTGAAAGCATTAAGTCGAGTTTTACGACTATTTATGTTTTCAGCGTTTATAGCTTTAAGCATCAATGGAGGAGGAGGAGGAGGAGATGACTGGAGCAGTCGGGTCAAAGTGTGAAGCTGACTGAGAACGCTCAGTCGCTACGCTTGGAGAGTTTTTTTATTGTTATTATTATTGTTGTTGGGGTTTTTTGTTTGTTTGTTTGTTTGTTTGTTTGTTGTGCTTTTTTTACAAAAGTAGTTGACTTAAGTTACGTTTTTGCAACTGGACCGATGTCTCTCTGTGGTTCTGTTTTATTTACCAGTTACATAACAAGTGTGCATCCAATGTGAAACCTGAGTGTGATGGCGGGGCTTTAAAGGACCACACACTGCTGCCCTCCTACATCTGCCCGGTGGTCCTGGTGAGGTCACTTCCTGTTTCTCAACACATGCTCAGAAGTATTAATCGAAATGAAAAAAAAAAAGTGTTGGAATCAGTTTCTGAATCAGAAGGAAAACTTCCATGTGTTTGTTTACAAGTTTGAGTCCAGGTTTAGCCCCTACTTCCTAGTCATGTCTTTGCATTTGGGTGCAATACAATTGATTGGAGTCCTCTGTATTTAGATCCTCAAGTCCCTGAAGACGAGTTGGAAATTAGTCACTTGCAGTCTTAATCAGGTCCCCTTTTGTTCAGGGACGTTTTATCACTTCATAATCGCTATTTCCTGTTGAAGCAGTGACAAAGCAACATTCATCAGTCTTTGTGTAACGTTATTAATAAACACTAACGTTCCTCCCACAGGACCGTCACTCCATGGTGAAACGTGGCGAAGGTGAATCTCCACCTACCACCAGCCCAGATGACGCTAATCAGACATTTAAATTCTCCCCTGGTGATGGACAAGCACTTCAGGTGAGCAGGTTTTCACCGGAGATGGTTCTACTGCAATGAAAGTGGTTTTCTGATGCGTTTTGTCTTTTTCTGTCCTTGTCTCTAGATCACTCCACTCCCAGGGACACACCCTCTGCTGGTACTTGTCAATCCCAAGAGTGGAGGCAGACAGGGGGAGAGGTATGTCCCGGTTTCATCAATTTGAAAGCAGAACAGACAGGGGGAGAGGTATGTCCCGGTTTTATCTATGAAGTCAAAATTTGAATGCAGAATGGTTATATTAGAAAAAAAAATATTTCAAAAAGCATCAAAGTCTTTGATCTGGAACATTCTTCTTCTGTAACGACGTTATAAATGGTAATAATGTCTTTGTGTTCAGGGTCCTGAGGAAGTTACGGTACCTGTTGAACCCGAGGCAGGTCTACAGTCTTGAGCAGGGAGGACCAATGGTTGGGTAAGTCTGCTGTGATTTTTCTCTTCTCTCTGATATGAAAATATATCAGAGTTTATGGAACATGATCTTTGGATAGTGACGTACAGTTTTTTTTATCTGTGATATAAATATTGTTTTTTTTGATCACGGAATGAATCAGAAGAACTAGACTAGGGTTTCTGAACGGTTTCATTATTTTCATGGGGAAACTATTAAGATATGTGGAAAGAGAAGAACGGCGTACAAAAATGGACAAATGTACGGACTTCTGTGTCCAACTGTGCACCAACAAATATCTTCAGGGCAGAGGTTGTTCTTCATGGTTAAAGATCTTGAGTATTATAAGATGTGATCAGATTTCCACCCTTATATACCTGGGTTTTTAACAGTCCAACTTCTTAGCAGGGAACTATATATTGGAACATATATACCTACATATAAAACCATTTGCTACACAAGATTCAGAGGGAAATACTGCCTCAAGTGTTTTCAAAATATTATGGGATACATTTTTTATTTTTTTTAAGTTTTAAAATGAACGTTGTGAGCATGCAATTCTCATTATAATTCTCAGTCGTTTAATGTGTCAGTCTTTACAGTTAGTTAAATATGATTTTTGAGGTACTCTCGTACAAAATGTGTGCCGTTATGTTCTAACATAGCATCAGCTATTTATACAAATTATTATCCGTTAATGTCCTTTCCCATACTCAACCACGTGGCCGTGATTTCTTTGGTCCGACGCAACACTGTTATAGGAAAATGCGTTTTGGAAAATGAGTTTTTCTTGCTCACTAAATGTTCTGCAGGAAAAATTCTCTATAAAACTTACCTAAAAGTGTTCTAAAAGTACATTTAACCACTCACACAGAACACTAATAGACGCACACTGACTAATACGTCAGAGCTATGCACAGCCTCCTACCTGACATTTTAAGGGAATAAGAACCTGACGCAGCATATTCGTTGTAAGTGCCTCAGCTTCAAGGTGAAACTCTATTTGCTTCTCTGTCAACACAAAGCCTCCGTGGCCTGTTGTTGAGACAGTGACCGAGTGACGCACTCAGGTCTTCAGGGGAATAACTGTAGGTGGTGCTCAGGAGCATCGGAATCAAACTGTGTTTCTCTGAGGGGGAACTTTTAAGTGTGAACTTCGACTAAGGTTTGAAGCTTTGGTCATTGCTCCTGCTTGTAGCTTACTTACTTATTTATCTGTGATGGGGCTTGATATATATACTGTATATATACATATATATATATATATATGTATGTATGTATATTTGTATGTATGTATATATGTATGTATATGTATGTATTTATATGTACGTATATATGTATGTATATCTGTATATATATCTGTATATATATATATATAAACTGTTGAAAAGCATTGCAAAACATCACCATGATCCTTGAAGAACCTGATTTGAACTTAACTGTATTACAGACGTTTTTAAAGCTAGCGAAGTATCCATTTCAAATTAAAGTATGCATTAATTTAGGAAAAATAGACACAAAGTAGTCCATAGAGGCTGAATTAGGCAAACATTGGACAATACATATATATCTAAATCAACTTTTTAACCTTTTAGCCAAATGATAAATTAATAGAACAAATAATAAATTAAATAAAAACAATTTTAGCCATAGATGAGAAAAAGAAACCCCAGAATGATCCATCAAAAATACTTCCCAGTTGCGATAAAGAAAACCTTGGTCAACTTTCTGCACACCTATCTACACATTCGCTCGTCCTGATTCTGACTCATAGTTATTGTGCAATTATTCATAAAGAAGCTTCGTTCTGCTTTTCAGCTTCACCTCCATTAGCCTGGAACACCACTTTGAATGTTGTAAATGAGGTGATGTCATACTGTTGGTACTGAGCGTGGGCAGAAGAAAGGGAGGGAGAGCGAGTGAGTGAGAGAGAGAGACATTGGAGTGTGTTCTGGCCCACCGTCACCTACAGGGTTAACTGTTGCCATGGGTTCCTTAGCAACAGACCCAGCTGGGCTTTGAGGTGAGGCTCACTGAGCTCTGGAGAAATATGTTTGGGAAGCACATTCAGCTCGTTAACACAGATGCCGGTCTTTTATGAGCGTAGGCCCTGTTTGTTTTTTCCTCTAAAGCTGTCAGACGTGAAGCATTGACACTCTCGGCCATGATTAGGCAGCTTGATTAAACTTTTATGGATATTTCGGACTTGTTTAGTTCCAACGTGATGCACTCGGTTCATAAATGTCCCTGCAGTTGCTCTGGATAGTTGCTCTCGTTAGAGAGGGCTTTGTGGCCATGTGACCTCTGTGTCAGCCGACCTCCAAAATCCATAAATATTGTACCACCCACTTTAGTTGGATTCAGCTACGGGGGACACAAGTGTAGAGTAATATCTGTCTTCAGATGATGAACGATGACAGGTAGTGACGTTTTTTTTTTTCTTTCTTTTGGGAAATTGTGAAAAGGTCCAGGACAGAAATGGTCAGACATGAACACGCAACTTATTTTCCCTGCACACCGCACCACTCTCTCACAGTCCTCATACATGTCCTGCACCACTCTTGTATACTTTTCTGCCACCCCTAGAGTTTTTTTTAAGGAATTTAAATCTGCCATTTTTTACTACCTTATTTTTCTGTATATTAGAATGTACTAATGGCAGACGTAGTAGAACAAGTGGTGAAAAGTGAAAGTGAAGTCACACATGAGTTCCAGGGCTAGTGAGGTCAACACACTATTTAAGTGACTGGCAACAGTGATAGTTATTTCCTAGAGCGGTGAGGTGACTTGGCAGGCGACATGATGATGAAAACAGCGAACATGATAAACGATTGCATCTGTAAACAGTTCACCGTCCGTGACCAGGTGGTCAGCGCTGGTGTATGCAGCTGCCTCGTGACCAAGGACAGATGAAAGCTACTGTCAACACCTTTGTCGCGCCGCAGATTAAACATCCCTTTGAAGGGCGTCCACTCTGTGACCACTTTGTGACCGTGGAGTGGGCACAGCTGGAGGGGACACAGATTGATTATTGGACTGGGTCTCGTCTCTCAGTATTTTCAGCCTTCGGCCTGTCACTCAGAGATGACAACGCTGGCTAGTTACCGACACGGTCATAAGTGTCTTGTTGGCTTTTCACGTGTCTATTTTCTACATCTTATTCTTAGCTCCAGTTGTTAAAATGATCAGATTGCAATTATGAAACATCTTTTTTTACATGTTGATTTTTGAATGTTGTAAATGAGGTGATGTCATACTGTTGGTACTGAGCGTGGGCAGAAGAAAGGGAGGGAGAGCGAGTGAGTGAGAGAGAGAGACATTGGAGTGTGTTCTGGCCCACCGTCACCTACAGGGTTAACTGTTGCCATGGGTTCCTTAGCAACAGACCCAGCTGGGCTTTGAGGTGAGGCTCACTGAGCTCTGGAGAAATATGTTTGGGAAGCACATTCAGCTCGTTAACACAGATGCCGGTCTTTTATGAGCGTAGGCCCTGTTTGTTTTTTCCTCTAAAGCTGTCAGACGTGAAGCATTGACACTCTCGGCCATGATTAGGCAGCTTGATTAAACTTTTATGGATATTTCGGACTTGTTTAGTTCCAACGTGATGCACTCGGTTCATAAATGTCCCTGCAGTTGCTCTGGATAGTTGCTCTCATTAGAGAGGGCTTTGTGGCCATGTGACCTCTGTGTCAGCTGACCTTCAAAATCCATAAATATCGTACCACCCACTTTAGTTGGATTCAGCTACGGGGGACACAAGTGTAGAGTAATATCTGTCTTCAGATGATGAACGATGACAGGTAGTGACGTTTTTTTTTTTCTTTCTTTTGGGAAATTGTGAAAAGGTCCAGGACAGAAATGGTCAGACATGAACACGCAACTTATTTTCCCTGCACACCGCACCACTCTCTCACAGTCCTCATACATGTCCTGCACCACTCTTGTATACTTTTCTGCCACCCCTAGAGTTTTTTTTAAGGAATTTAAATCTGCCATTTTTTACTACCTTATTTTTCTGTATATTAGAATGTACTAATGGCAGACGTAGTAGAACAAGTGGTGAAAAGTGAAAGTGAAGTCACACATGAGTTCCAGGGCTAGTGAGGTCAACACACTATTTAAGTGACTGGCAACAGTGATAGTTATTTCCTAGAGCGGTGAGGTGACTTGGCAGGCGACATGATGATGAAAACAGCGAACATGATAAACGATTGCATCTGTAAACAGTTCACCGTCCGTGACCAGGTGGTCAGCGCTGGTGTATGCAGCTGCCTCGTGACCAAGGACAGATGAAAGCTACTGTCAACACCTTTGTCGCGCCGCAGATTAAACATCCCTTTGAAGGGCGTCCACTCTGTGACCACTTTGTGACCGTGGAGTGGGCACAGCTGGAGGGGACACAGATTGATTATTGGACTGGGTCTCGTCTCTCAGTATTTTCAGCCTTCGGCCTGTCACTCAGAGATGACAACGCTGGCTAGTTACCGACACGGTCATAAGTGTCTTGTTGGCTTTTCACGTGTCTATTTTCTACATCTTATTCTTAGCTCCAGTTGTTAAAATGATCAGATTGCAATTATGAAACATCTTTTTTTACATGTTGATTAAAACTAGGGATGGCTCGATCCAAAACCCGATCAGGATCAGTCCGATATTGGTCAGAATTTCAGGATCGAACATTGAAAAAAGCCTGTCCGATCCCGTACCTAAACCCAAAAGCTCGACTTAACTTTGTTACACATGCCGCTAACAGGGACGATATCGTCTTAGCAATTCAGAAACATCTGGATTTGGATTGATACTGGTATCACCAGACGCTCCAAGTCGTGGTGTCTGTCTCAGTATCGGACATGAAAAAGTTGCATCGAACCGTAACTAGTTAAAATAATCACGATCTGTTATTTTTCTCTGTTACTACAGGCTGAATTTTTTTCACGATGTTCCCGATTTCCGTATCCTGGCTTGTGGAGGTGACGGCACGGTGGGCTGGATCCTCGACTGCATAGGTACACGAAACCGGACCTCAAATGTCAATCATGTTTTGCAGAGACACAATTTGCTCATCTACCATTTTGGAAAACTGTAGTTTACTTTGAGCATTAGTTTTAAGGAGAACAGATATTTACCAGTAATCTTAACTGGAGCTGTCTTTACAATTTCTCCGGCAGAGCCACCTCCAAGATAATCATTTGAGCCTCTCACTTTACCCTTGTATGTATTGATCTTTTCATTACCAGCTGACCACGAATCTCTCTCCTCTAACCATGAAAGCTGAACGGCTTGTTAATAAAACCTAATTTTCTAACAACAGTCAGCGTCTGTATGTATTTACTGTGATCTGTTAAAAAAAAAAAAAAAAGGATAATCTATAAACTCATTTGTCTTCCAGATAAAGCCAGCTTCGCGCGACACCCTCCAGTAGCCATTCTCCCCCTGGGCACAGGAAATGACCTGGCACGATGCCTGCGCTGGGGAGGAGGTGAGACGTTTACTCAGTCGTCGTTATCATGGACAACAAGTCAAAAGTTGTCTTGATTTCTTTTAAACACAGTAAGAGTAAAGATTTTGGTTTTGTGAGAGTGAAGCGATGGCTGGAGAAATCTGACAGTTCTCATGTGTCAATTTAAAAACTGTTATTATGCAAAACACTCAGGCTGTTCATCATCTGCCAGCCAAATTTTTGTTCCAGTGATGAACAGAAAGGCTGATTATGAGTGGCTTCAGAATGTAGCCAAAGCAGAGGCCTCTGGGACTTTTGACGAACGGAGACTTTCACTGATTGAAGGATTTTTTTTATCCTCAAACCAAACATGCTAAACATGAGATGGTGGGAAATGACATCAAGGACCAGGATATTAATACATCAACTTTAGACTGTAGACTAGAGTAATGAATAGAAATAAGAACATAGCTGTTCCTGAACTTTCCATCCAAGGCTAAAGTTAAAGTCTGATTGAATTCTCAGCGGACTCCTAAAGTTTAAATGAGACCAAACAAATGTTCTTTTCTTTTTTGGGAAGTAGAACAAAAACAAAGCCAACCGAGTCTTTCCTAACTGCTGCATGTTTCAGTACTTTAATAGTTTTTATAGAGATGCTTATAAAACGATAAGGCCAAAAATAGCAGATTAGATTGTGTCCCTCTTCATATACCAACCAGCCCTGGCACCGACAAATTGTTCGGGTGCATTGAAGCGATTAATGATATGATTTAAAACTAGAAATGTAATGATGGCAATTTCTTTTTTTTTTTTTGCAGATTCCAGTTTCCTTAGTCATGACGAACATTTTTTCTCACAACAGTAATTCTTCTCAGTCTGAGCTTCTCTCTTCAGTTCAACTACTTTCAAAACTAAAAGTAAATGAAATGAAAATGGGTTCCTGTGCGGCATAACAAAACAAGAACATATCTGCAGTTTATATTATATTTACAGCATTAAAACTAGAAATGTAATGATGGCAATTTTTTTTTTTTTTTTCCAGATTCCAGTTTCCTTAGTCATGGCGAACATTTTTTCTCACAACAGTAATTCTTCTCAGTCTGAGCTTCTCTCTTCAGTTCAACTACTTTCAAAACTAAAAGTAAATGAAATGAAAATGGGTTCCTGTGCGGCATAACAAAACAAGAACATATCTGCAGTTTATATAACATTTATAGTGACTTATATAATATAATAAGACATCTCTTTTTTTTTTCCCCTCGCCTTGATATAAAACGTCCAATAATTACAAAATTAAAGTCCAAGTGCAAACTTTTTCAAGTAACTGACGACATAAAAAAAAAGTTCCCAAAATAACAACGCAAATAAAAGCAAGTGAATGTAGCACAATCCAGTGTATGCCGTACAATGGCGACGAATGCTGTCATTTTCGTATTCATCTGCTTCACTTGCCAACTACCGTAGTTCACACAGGATCTAGTTGGCAAGGACATCCAATAGTGTGTGCAGAGTGTAATCTCTTAGTGTCAAACCTTGGGACCTGGTACTTTTAACAGCACAGTACTCTCTACTGTGGTACAGCATTCAATTGGCTTAGAAGTAGGGAGAAAAAAAAAGTCTCTTTGCTTGGGTGTCAGCTGTGTTCTTTGTCAAACTCAAACCTATACGCTGTTTTTCTGTAGGTTACGAAGGTGGCAGTTTGCTGAAGTTCCTGCGGGACATCGAACACAGCACTGAAGTGGTGTTGGACCGATGGAACATAGACATCGTCCCTGATGACAAGGAGGAGAAGGGTGACCCGGTTCCCTACAGCATCGTCAACAACTACTTCTCCATTGGTGTGGTAAGAAGAAAACATGGAATGCACATTTTAGTTTAAGCTTCGAAGCACAGTAATAGATAAGAAGCGACGCTTGCCGAGAACCAGCTTCAAAGTGCCTAAAAGTAGACAATAATATGAAGAAAAGAGTGATTAGGAAGAGAGATAAAGAAACAAACAAGCAATTACTTAACATTGGCAAGACCGGTGTGACTGCAAGTTAAACGGAAAACCGCCAATTAGCTAAACAGTTTGTTTAAAATATAGGTAACAAATTGGTTATTATTGAAGGAAATAGACACACGTTATTTACCTATAAATATTAAGAATTAATTTTATACTAAAGTAATTACCAAAATTTAAACTGGCTACAGACGGACATAGACAAAATGAATGAATGTTCCTATCAAAGTTGTGAAAACCCTGGGTGTCATGATTGTTGACCAGGAATCCTTTCCCGACCACATCGCCTCTGTCTCCGGATCTTGTCGGTTTGCACTCTGCAACATACGAGAAATCAGACCGTATCTGACTCAACACGCCACCTAACTGTTACTACAGGCTATGGCAGGTGTGGGGAAACTTTTTAGCTCGCGGGCCACCATTGGTTCTAAAATTGAACAGGTCGGCCGGGTCAGGAGCAGATAGATGGAGCGTTCGTGTGAACTAAGATGAATGACATGTAAAAGTCATGCATGAAGGCTAAAATGCTTTTATCATATTCTACTCCATCTATTGGGGAAACGTGGTTATTGCAGGGAAAAGGCAGAAGTATAATGATAAAATAAATTGTATAATTTGGAAAGGTTTGGTGGGCCGGATTAAACAGCTGAACGGGCCGCATCCGGCCCCCGGCCCTTAGTTTCACCAT
>NC_024322.1:2350655-2365812 GCF_000523025.1 Cynoglossus semilaevis | reverse complement strand
TCGCCCCCCTAGAATGACGCCATGCCCTCCTATTAGGTCTCCCCCCCTGCTTGACTAGACCCCCTTTTTTTTTTAAGAAGCACTAGAAAACGTTTCTCTTCAAAGAACATCTCGTATCTCATATCTACTCTTACTTTTGTGGCAGTGGTGACTTAGTGGAAGCAGACTTGGGTCTGGAAGGTTGCAGGTTTGAGTCCACACACACACTGCTCCCCCCGGGGCGCTCACAAAGCACAGTTCACTTTGGTGATGGGTTAAATGCAGAGGTCACATTTCACACAAGTCGCTTTGGATAGAAGGGTCTGCTGAATGTAATGTAAAGATTAGCTTGTCAGAAAACATCTGCTTCCAAAATCCCCCATCCTTTTATTTGTACCAAAGACCGCTCGGTGGGTATCAGCCGTTACTGCGGACCGGTAATACCACGCCGTTGTTGAAGGATCATTCAATTTTCCAAAGACTTTCTTCTGTTAGCATCAAAGTCAGAATGACCTGTGGTTTTGAAACCTTGTCAGATTATCTTCAAATGAAAAACTAAAGGGATATGACTGGATTCTTTTGGAATGAAGTAAATTAGTAAAACTGAAGTACCAAATGACCTACACACCGGGGGTTGCGGACCCCTGGTCTGAATGACCCAGGGTCGGGTATGAAAACAGCTTCCTCTTACATTTCTCCCCTTGCTGTGATAAAACCCAAACTGCTGCTGTATCAAAGATCGCCCGTCACTGTTAACGTCAGCACTTAACAAATGAATCTGACTTTTCTCCTCTCCGAGGAAGGTTTCTCCTTTTTCAATTGGAGAAACCAAAGAGGCTGGTTTACAGCAGGTTTGTTGCTACTTGTTGTTGTTTTTTTTTTTTTCAATCAGTTTTTTATTAGTTTCATTTGCTAGAACAAAAGCCCAGGGATGTTTTAGCAAGGTCTCTGGTGCGATGACGTCTCCGTGTTTCCGTTTCTCGAAGCTACAGGTGAGAAAGAGAAAAGTCTCCGGCGACCACGGAAAATCAACGGTGACGGAGACGTTGTTGTTATTTAGCCGCTTTTGTTAGTCATCAAAAATCCTCAGTAATAATAATAATAATGTGGCGCTGGAGCCTGCGGAGATGTTTGACTAAAGCAGTGGGAACCAGAGCTTGATGCTTTGCCAAAGAAGGAGCTGAGTCATCATCATAACAGCTCAAGTCAGCACCATATGCTTTGTGGTTTTTTTGTTTTGTTTTTTCATCAATTTCAGCATGATTAAAACCGATAAACGAGAACAGCCGCCAAAATCATTACATTATGAAGCGCAGCTAATTATAAATAAAGACAGGAGTGACATCAGTGGAACTGCGACATATGTTCACAGGTAGACGTCCGACGTTCGCAGAGCCCACATCCATACTTACTGTACATGTGAATGATATTTTCTTGTCTTCGTCGTTATAAAAAGACAAACGGCCCGGTTTCGCAACGTGATTGGTTAGGAAAGGTTTCAATCACTTCTCGGCTCAGTAATTCCAGCAGAAAATTTGATCATGTCCGATACCAATACTGCAACTTGGAGTGTCTGCCGATACCGATATCATTTTGATACCTTCTTTTTCTGAGGCGATAGTGAGAGTTAAGTTGAGGAATTTGGGCTTAAGTATCTGATTGGATGAGCTGTAGTGTGTGTTTTCGATGTACAATCGTAAAGTTTGGACCAATATCCGACCAATACTGAATGTACTCGTCATGAACACCAGATTCAGGTCTAAATTTTTTTTTCCTGCATCTTAGTAAAACTTAACACCAATAATAATAAAACAACAGTAATAATAAAAAAAAATCCTATAATTTCCTCCGTTTTCATCCTTTTTTAAAACAATCTACTTTTTGGAACATTTCTGTTTCCAAACTTCTGATTGAGATGAAAACAAACAAACAAGACAGAACAAAAAAAAAAAAAAAAAAAGTCGAGTGAATTTGGATCTTGTTCAATCCCTAATTAACCGGAGTCTAAAAAAAAAAAAACGGCGCACAAGTCTCCGTATTTGTGACCCATTTTTAAAGTTTGTATCCACAGTGGGAATAAAAAATACACATGGGACGACGCAAGAATGATTATATCCATGTTTCATGTGATTTTATTCCGCTGTATAAACAACACCAAATGTCTCCTTCCTTCGGGACTGGTGTCCCTCGGGTCCCGACTGTGTGCCTCCCTGCTCCAGTACCGTCAACAGATCGCTGAGTCTCCAGGAGCCGCAGCAGTGACAGATGGCCGAGTATCTGGAAGCTCACGACACCTGAGCAGAGCGGCCTCTGACTCACCGCCGTCGTCAGAAAGCGTTAGTAACCCTGCAAATCTGCTCCACCAGCCTTACAAGGGCCTGCACTTCCTGTCATCCAAGCACAGACCGTTTCTTCTCGGTGCAGTTTTTTTGTGTGTGTTGCTACAGCGACGGGTTGCTGGCAAGGCCAAGTCTGAAAGCTACCACTGTCAGCTGTCCTTTATCTCACTGACTTAATAGTGTGGGCTGAGCGACTGCCCTGGAAATGTAAATCGGATGGTGCAGCCTCGGATTTGGTTTTGGTGTAGAAGTACGAGGCTAACAAAATATAGCAAATGGTATAGCTTAAAATTGATCTGTCAATTTTTAGAAGCCAAACTCAGTCGAATGTGTGAAGACGTCTTGTTTGTTTCTGCTGTGCAAATGCTAACAATTTTTTGGGGGGTTTTCTTGATCATAGATTCGCAAAATTTTAGCTAACACTTAGCTATCATTCTGTCCGAAGGTACATTGTGTAGATTTTATAGTGGCATCTACTCTTACTTAATATTTTATGGTCTCACTTCACAAGTAGGAGGGAAGCCCAGAAGAAACGGCTCATTCTAGATCTCACGGGTGGGCAAACCCTTTGGCTCACGGGCCAAAATGAGGTTCCAAATTTCGACCAGCGGGCTGGTGCCGTATGGTTTGGATGTAGAATGTTTGTGTGAAATAATATACAGTAAATAAAATGTACAATCTAACAGCATAAAGTACATTTTCAAAAAAAATCCGGCACATTTGGTGTCTGCTGCCATCTAGTGGCATTAACTGGAATTACAATTACAATGAACTAACTTTGCAGTGCATGACAAAAGGAATTACATCAGTCTCTGCCAGTGTTTGGCGAGCCGGACTAGAAAGCCCAGCCGACCGTATATGGCCCACGGGCCGTAGTTTGCCCGGGGCTGGTCTAGATCAATTAAAAAAATATCAGTACAAGCTTTGAATTTCCATATAAAAAATAATAACTAAATTTCACAACGTGCCCCTCAGATAAAAAAGACAACTGTTTATTTTATGGCTAAATATTTTGGCAAAATTTAGTCTCCCTTTGACTTTTCTTCCTTACTACCAGGAGAAATATTACAATATTAATTTATAATATTGTCCAATCACATTTTGTTTTCTTAAATTCCCCAATCTTTGTAAGCTAATTAGCCTGACCTATTCACATATGGTATCATTGAAATGCCCCATAATACCCTCTGTAGATATGGAGTTCATTCGGTGGTCTGCGGTGGGTGGGAGATATTCAGGTTTAGAAATGTCCTCCACAGAGGACACATCTAAAGATATCATAGGGAGTTTTATGCTAACATGGATACAGGCCTCTCAGTGGCAGCTGATAGTTTTTGTCTTTTGTCGGACGGATGGTGGTCATTGGTTGGGTTTGGTGGTTGTTACATAGATTGTGTAGTTTTATTTCATACAGACATTGTTATGATATTAAAAGAATCGTGTTCGTTCTGAGATGAGACATGTTTCCAGTTTACATTTAGGACCACGATGTTGTGCGTCCTCACATTGCCTGCAACCCATTTCTGTGTAAGGAGGCGTCCTTGAAAAGACTTATTAATTATTTTCTTATTATGTCCAGGCCCTGGATACGATAGCATCTGGCATCTGACTTTTCTAAGTGCTTTGTTTTTTTTTTTGTTTTTTTTTTGAAGTTGCCACAGCGATGGTTTGCTCACCAGCCTGGGTCTAAAAGCCTCCACTGACATCTGCCCCTTATCTTACTGACTTAATCGTGTGTGACACGGTGCGGGTCTTGTGCTGGACCTGCCGCTGTAAATCAGACGGCTCCGTGCCTTCGGCCGAGACTTTATGGATCCTCGGGGACGGGGACGACTTTTCCTCTGGTGCATGTTTGTCTTGACTTTATCTCTGTGTAGGAACCAGCAGCTAAAGTGTTATCGTATGTATCATCATTAGAGGACCTGAAGGTTTGTTTGGTTCAGCCTTTGCTGCTGCTGCTGCCGCTGCTGCTGCTGCTGCTGCTGCCAGTGGAAATGTGCCCGGTACAGTGGGTTGACTGTGGGGGCTGGAAGCACAAAGGAGAGCAATAAGACAGTGAGCAAAGCCTCTGCCTGCTGTTTATTTATAAATCCATACTGTGGCTCTTTATTGCTCCATAACACGGAGACTTCCTGTCTTTAAACGTAGAGGCTGAAGTCGACTCAGCAGCAGGATGATTAAAAACTGATTCCAAAGTGACAGATCAGGGTTTTTGAAGTGTGGGTGATGAGACACTGGCCGCAGTTTTCACAAGGAGCAACAGATGCAAATGCTGCTGGCCCAAGAAATTGACGAAAGTTAAGAGAATACAGTGGAACCTTGAGATACGAGCGTAATCCGTTCCAGGACTGAGCTTGTGACTCAATCTCAAATCTTTTTTTCCCCCATAAGAAATAACAGAAAAAATCTGTTCCGACTCTCTAAAAAATTAGTGCTAATACCAATGGAACTAGAAAAGAAGAAATAACAGAAAAAATCTGTTCCGAACCTCTAAAAAAAACGTCCTTATTAGTGCTAATAACAATAGAAATGTAAAATCGTAGATAACGCAAACACAATACGGAGGTCTCGCGGGAGATAGCGTACGGAAGTCGACGAACACGTGAAGTGAACGAGTGAGGCGCCGCGGGCTGCTCCGAGTGCTAGGCCACCTAGCGTCGGCGTCTGTGAGCGTGCTCGTATCTCGAATCTTTACTTGTACTGTATCTCGAAGCAAAAATGTACTCGAAGGTCTTGCTGGTGGTGCTCGTATCTCGAATCTTTACTCGTACTGTATCTCGAAGCAAAACTGTACTCGAAGGTCTTGCTGGTATCGCGAAATACTCGTATGTCGAGACGCTCGTATCTTGGGGTTCCAAGAAGGAACAAAAAATGCTATTTTGAATAAAACAGTAAGTCTGGTGCTGGTGTAACCTGGGTGTAACTTGGGAAACCAAGTGTTCTAATATGCAAAAACCGAGACAAGAATTTTTTTAATTTTTTTTTTTTAATCACAACTCTTGTCTGGAGCCATTAACAAGTTGCTGTGGTGGGTAAATGTAAGTCTCTGTTTTATCTCCTGCGGTAACACACAAAAATGGGTCAGCGCCCAGTGTTCCGTTTCACTGAGGCAATTGTTTCATTCATAAAAATGAGCACGAGTGGTGTCGCTTGGTACGCCCAGGTCGTGTCGATGACCTCTGTTGACCCCGAGGGCCCGGTAGGAATCTTGTGCGAGGAATCGGAGAGGAGGAAATCACACCATGTCAGCAGCCGCTAAAGACGCCGCCTCGTCTTACAGCGAGGAAGTCGATCCGCATGCAGCGCGAATGTGTTCCCGAGGACCGGGGCGTGTGTGTGTACAAGTGGAAGTGTGTGTGTGTGTGTGTGGACTTATATAGGATTCCAGGTCATAACAGAGGATTCCTTAAATGTACCACAACCTTCTGCAGAGTCGTCTGGGCTGACGCTGCGGGACCTTTGATCTTTTAGCAGTTGTCAAGTGAATTTTAGTTTATTCTGGACTCTAACTTTTAATAATCTCAAGTGAAAAGTTAAAGTAAAAGTTTTAGCTCTATTTCTAAATTACATTTTTAGAATAAAACCTTTAGTATTTTACTATATTGTCCCCTTTTTTTTAGACTTTTTTCTTCTAAATTAACTCTTTTTTTTTATTTTAGAAACAATTATTGAATGTATATTTATTCTATTTCAACTCATTTATTTTGCAGCTAACTTGTATGGACTTACATTGTCTTCAGGGTCATTTTACTTTTTTTTTTTTTTTTTTTGCTATTTTTCCCTTATCCCTTACCTAGTACTAGATGTTTGACTAAATCATAGGTTCATTTTACTTTTTTTTTTTTCTGTGTGTAAATTCTAACCAGTCTTTCAGATAATTTTGTCTCCATAGTGGCAGGTTTGTTCTAAACGTTCTGGTCTATCTTTTACTTTTTATGCCTTCACTATATATATATATATATTTTAACCAGTTGAAGCCAGTTAAAGTTTTCCAAGCTCCTTGAATGTCATCGTTTTTACAGAGAGAGAGCTCCGCAGTCGACCTCCGGCCGGGATTAAAGTTGTGATCGTTTCTCCTTTATTTACTTTTTGTAAACAATCGTCAGCGATCCGTCCTCTTTGCTCGGTTCTGATTAAAGGTTACAGATAAGGTTCAGGTTAGAGTTGAGAGATTAATGGATGTGCAGTGTTCTGACACACAGACGTGCGTGTGTGTGCGTGTGTGTGTGTGTGTGTTTGTGTCAGAGATGGATGCAGTAGCGCTGGCACAGACTGAAGGTCAGGGGAAGTATCAGTGACAGGAAGTCAGTATCTGCCAGGTTGGGAGCAGGTTACTGCAGTAATGAATGACCGTGCTGAGTGACACCTGGCTGCTCTTAAAGACGACAGACACAAGGACAAACATGAAAACAGTTCTTAAAAACTGACGAATATGAGCTTAAATACCCGCGATTGGTCGGAGCTTTTACAACAATCTGACTTTTTCTGAGAGTTGTCCAAAAAAAAAAATTTTAAAAAACTGCAACTAGTACAGGTTTCTAGACCTTAGACTTTGAGACGCCTGGTCTATGTCCTCAGCATCTATAGATCATGGTGTGACAGTCACAGACTACAGACGGGATGGACCACCTCAGGTGACTGGGTCTAATATTGGTGCTCAACATATATGATGTAACTCATGACATATTTATAGCACCTAATAACTGGGAAATATCAGCTCTACTAATTTAATAATCAACTCAGGAGGAAGGACCGTTCATCATTGACAGCTTTAAGTGATTAATGTGTAACTTTTTTATATCTCGACGGGAGAAGAGAATCATTTTTGAAACCGTCAGCGATTTTCTCTGCAAAAATTCCAAACCCCTTTTTTGCACAAATAAAAGATGGATGATTGACTAACAATACTGATAAAACAGTCTCATTAGAATAAATACACAAATGTAGGCATGAGAAGATATTTGTTAGTTTCGTAAAAATACATTTGTGAATTGTCTAACGCGCGTTTATAACGTGCTTTTATTTTGTAAATCTCCCTGCGTTTGTTTGTGGATTTTTGAGACTCGTCTGACTGCGACCAGATTTTTACCAGTTGAAGCCAGTTAAAGTTTTCCAAGCTCCTTCAATGTCATCGTTTTTACAGAGAGGGCTCTGCAGTCGACCTCCGGCCGGGATTAAAGTTGTGATCGTTTCTCCTTTATTTACTTTTTGTAAACAATCGTCAGCGATCCGTCCTCTTTGCTCGGTTCTGATTAAAGGTTACAGATAAGGTTCAGGTTAGAGTTGAGAGATTAATGGATGTGCAGTGTTCTGACACACAGACGTGCGTGTGTGTGCGTGTGTGTGTGTGTGTGTTTGTGTCAGAGATGGATGCTGTAGCGCTGGCACAGACTGAAGGTCAGGGGAAGTATCAGTGACAGGAAGTCAGTATCTGCCAGGTTGGGAGCAGGTTACTGCAGTAATGAATGACCGTGCTGAGTGACACCTGGCTGCTCTTAAAGACGACAGACACAAGGACAAACATGAAAACAGTTCTTAAAAACTGACGAATATGAGCTTAAATACCCGCGATTGGTCGGAGCTTTTACAACAATCTGACTTTTTCTGAGAGTTGTCCAAAAAAAAAAAATTTTAAAAAACTGCAACTAGTACAGGTTTCTAGACCTTAGACTTTGAGACGCCTGGTCTATGTCCTCAGCATCTATAGATCATGGTGTGACAGTCACAGACTACAGACGGGATGGACCACCTCAGGTGACTGGGTCTAATATTGGTGCTCAACATATATGATGTAACTCATGACATATTTATAGCACCTAATAACTGGGAAATATCAGCTCTACTAATTTAATAATCAACTCAGGAGGAAGGACCGTTCATCATTGACAGCTTTAAGTGATTAATGTGTAACTTTTTTATATCTCGACGGGAGAAGAGAATCATTTTTGAAACCGTCAGCGATTTTCTCTGCAAAAATTCCAAACCCCTTTTTTGCACAAATAAAAGATGGATGATTGACTAACAATACTGATAAAACAGTCTCATTAGAATAAATACACAAATGTAGGCATGAGAAGATATTTGTTAGTTTCGTAAAAATACATTTGTGAATTGTCTAACGCGCGTTTATAACGTGCTTTTATTTTGTAAATCTCCCTGCGGTTGTTTGTGGATTTTTGAGACTCGTCTGACTGCGACCAGATAAACAATTGCATTTTTTCTACATGGGGACGCGTCAGCAGCCAATCAGATGTGTTGTTCGTTTGCAGCCAATCACACGGCAGGAAATAAATTGAAATAAAAATAAAAATGTAACACAACAGTTTAAATGAGATGCAGAAAAATTGACAAAAAAAATCAGACCATTACCCAGTAGGGTTAATACAGGGGGAAAAAATGGTGAGAACCATTTTTACCTGACGCTGAAAAGGTCAGGCGTTTGTGACCCAACTTAGACAACGACATTTTTCTGGGTTTCCTGTTGGGTCCAAATAGCAGAGATTTTTTTTTATTACTAATTATTTAGTTTAACGCAAATGACACATAGTACAATTAACATTCCTTGACATAGGACCATCACAAGCAGTAGACAATTATGAAGATGATTTTTTTCCCTAATTTTTCTGGGATCAATAAAGTATCTATCTACCCATCCATCCATCCATCCATCCATCCATCTATTGATTAACTGATCGATCGGTCGGTTGATCAATCTATATCGGATGAGAAAAAAAAAATACAATATACTGTATATAGTATACATCCACATACATATGCACAAATAAATATACAAAAATTAAAAATCTCCAGGTATATGCAATACAGTCTACTGGGTTATGGTTGGTGGTTCTGTATCCTTCCAGTTAGTCGTTATCATCTTCCTAGCAATTTCTCCGAAGATTTTGTAAAATATATCTGTGATCAGCATCAAATCACTGGTAACAAAAACGTACTGTAGGATCTAGGGGAGTATCTGTTTGCGGTGTGTTTCCAGTTTTCTCTTTAACACATTCCGAGAAATGTTTAATCACTGCGCAGTCTCCAAACCAAATTAAAGTGATCGTCGACTTTTTCCCCACACGTTCTCCGGCAAAAGTAAAGCTCAGAGATGTGATTTGTTACTAATTCTCTGACCGCGGGTGATCACTGCCTACAAATCTAATGGCGATCTGTCCCACATTTCCATGTGTTTCTTCATGTGGCGGTGGATATCCCTGCTGTGAGAATCAGTTTTATGGTTTGGTCAAAGTCAGCTTCATATGTCTCCTGAAGCCTCCTCCTCGCTCCCCAGGTGCCCGTTTCAGATTCTCCTCCTGTTTAGGCAGCAGATGCAGCTCTATTTTAAGATCCAAAGATTGCTGATGCGGTGAGATCTGGTGCTGAAGGAGGAGGAGGAGGAGGAGGAGGAGCAGCAGCAGTTGCAGTAGACAAGTTCCACTGCTGAATTTTTTATTTTTTATTAAAAAAAAAACTATTGACAGACGAGGATGCGTATAATTGCACCTGTCCACCTGTCTCTTCTCAACCTTCCACTCTCCTTGGTGCCGTGCACTGAAACACCTGCACGGCCAGGGTCTGGTGCCAGAGTGTCATCACGAATGTCTCTGCCTGTCAGGAGTTTTAAAGATGCGATGCTTTGCTGTAATTAAAGCTCTTTTATTTAGCAGGCATCAGAAGGAGGAGGGTGACAGATAAATTTACCGTGAATTAAAATTAGCCACGGGGTTATGTTCGCTGGCAGAAAGTGTCGGTGCAGCAGCAGAAGACACGTGTCGCCTGTAAAACAGCAAGCATTTGCCTGTTGACTCCTAACGACAGTTTAACACCTACAGTGGAGCCAGGTTTGTAATGCTAGGACGTGATATTAAGTTTGAAGACACCACACTGTGTACTTTATATTTATTGATGTTTATTTTTACTCGTTCCACGTTCCATATTTCTTCCTCTGCGCTTTTAAAGGACCAGGTCACCGTTTATTAGCGGTGACTCCAGGTCCAAATGTCTGAAATTGAAGTTACTTTATCAATTGAAGAATTATTATTGAGAAAACAGCTTCGCACACCGCGTCCACAGATAAGTCCTTGTTGTTTGTTTTCCTCCTTCAGTCCAGCGGCTCATTTCCCTCGTGGGTCGTTCATTTAAGTAGGTCAACAGTGTCAGCAGTTTGGCTGTATTTTAACATCAGGGGACGAAGACAGGGCCAGGGCTTACTGTGAGATTCCTCCTGTTATGATACAAGCAACTTAATTAAACACCTGAAGATGTGCCTTACTGTAGCCTCCACTCTATTCCCGCTTTAATGACACGGGGAATAGATGAGCAGCCTGCGCCTCACCTTGTTCAACCAACGGTGTGATGATTTGGTCGTTGAAACATGGATGGAGTTACTCAGTTGAAGTGACACTTTTTAACTGACTTGAGCCATTGGTGTAAGAAATCTGCTCACTGTTTGTCTCGCTGTGTGACCTGTGGATAAAGTTTAATGTTATTCATCTTCATTCTTACATTTTTATTTTAATCCAGATTACAAATCCAATAGTAGCGCTTTGGCCCAGAGGCAATGTCTCTGTCATTGGTGTGGAACCCCAGGATTCACCTCCTGGGCAAGATCGAATCCCAGTTAGGGCGGTTGGTACCTTCCAGTGGACTCACCACCCGCAGGAAGGTTCAGGGGGGGTTGATACGGTGCAGTGTGATTTGGGGGGCGGTCGTGGCGACTGCTGCCCCTGCGACCCGGTAATGGATAAGCGGATGAAAATGGATGGATTGGATGGACAAATCCATTAGACGTTCCGTTTTTTAATATGAAGACAATGACAGTTAAAAGACTGAAAATGGATGGATGGATGGACAAATCCGTTAGACATGTTTTTTAATATGAAGACAATAACAGTTAAAAGAGATTTTTCATTTTGAAATGAAATATTAGACAGAATTTAAATTACTGTATTTTCCGGACTATATGTTGCTCTAGAGTGCCCTCTAGCGGCTGTCAGTGTGAAAATAACAAACATGCAGATTTTCAGTGGTACAGGAGTAGCAGATACTAGTACACAAGCCTAGAGTGCCCTCTAGTGGATCCATCCATCCATCCATTTTCATCCGCTTATCCGTTACCTGGTCTTATGAAATTATGAAATTTTAAAATATAATAGTCGCACCTAAGTACAAGTCGCAAACCCAGCCAAAGAAAAAAAGTGCAACTTATAGTCGGGAAAATATTTTAGCGCTAAGCATTTTTATCCTTCCTTCAGAACATTCCTGTTTATTACATATTTTTTGAAACATGTTTTTTTTAAATTGCTTTTTCAAGATTTATAATTCTGTTTTCCTAGATTTCTGATTGATTAGACAGGTCAAATGATGTCCCGCTGCATCATGTGACCCGTCTGCGTGAAACACTTGAGGTAAAAAAAATCAATTGATATTATCATACGGTGACAGAGAGAAGAGACCCAGCCTTTGAATCTGTCGGTTTTTTTTCCATGTCCTAACAGAGTTACTGACTCCAGCATCGGTGAAGTGACACTCTCCATCTGTCCTCTTGTTTATTTTCTGTGTCCAGTCTCTGTTTATCTGTAAGAAACAGATCATGTCCTCGGGCCTGAGCAGAGGCAGAAGCAGTTCTGGTCAAACTCAACCTCAGGTCACGTTATTAAAGATGCTCTGTTCAAACGATTACATCCACTCAAGGACAATTGGTTCCGAACAGGGCTCTGACATTTGGCTGGACATGAGTGGTCCTGATGCACTCAATCCCTCAGAACAATTTGTTTCGACCTGAACTGAAGCGCAGACAGTCTGGAAAAATCTAAAGAAACCCGGGCTAACGTTGGTTTCTCCAGGTTATGGTATACGTAGCAAAACAGCTGTGGTCGCTGAACTTCTCTCAACGTTCCATAAAGACGTCTTTCCTTTTATCCAGATAAGATTACATTGACGTCTTTCCTTTTATCCAGATAAGATTAAGATTTGTTTTTAAGAAACGGTTCCAGCCTTCGTACAGTAGCTGTGATCGGAAAGGAAACTGTTTTCCAACTTTCAGTTTCAACAACATTTATTTTTCCAGAAAAATGTTTCCAAATGTCCAAATGTTAGTTTTTAGACATTGATTTTTTTTTTTTTTTTAGGAGAGCAGGAAAATCCGCTAGAAAACAGTGGACAAGTGTCCGTCTTCTTACATCCTTGACACAGAACTCAACCCTGACCCAAATGTTTGGAGCCTTTTCCCAAAGCCGCTAACACAATTTCATGAAAACGTTTGTTTTAAATTTTTTAAATGAAAATAAAGACTGTGCAACCTTCAAAAAAGGAGTAACAATAAAAAAAAAGGGCAAGAGCGAATCAGATTTAAGATTGTTGCCAAGGCAGGCAGGAGCGAGCGCTGAATCTGGTTGGTGTTACATTGAGTCTATTTTCTTGACTGCTTGGGTATTCCATTCACCTCTGACCCCTGAGGTCAAAGGTTAAATGCATTAGGAGAATTGAAAGAGGAGGGAACTACTGAGTGATTTTCGTAGCAATTTGATTATGGCCAAAATTTACAAGTAGAAGAAAAAGTAGATTTTTTTTTAAAAAAAGTCGTAATGCAATTTGCGAAAACATAGACAGGAAAATGTGAATCAGCGCTAGGCACTTTGATTTCAGTCCAAAGGCCTTGCAGTGCCTTTTGTTCGGAATGTTCTGGTAATTCCTCCTAAGCTTTAACAAAAGGTCACTGCCCTCCGGGACAAATATTTGTGATTTGCGATCCAGAGGAGGTAAAGCAGACCCTTCAGCAAATGAAGACCAAAACTGAAACTGTTTCATTATGTGATAAAAACAAACAAAAAAATGCTCCTCTCTCCGCCATGTCGTCATGACCATTGGTTATAATCAGATTTCGTTGAATTGTGGGATACATTAAGTGTGCTTTATAGTAGACTAGTTCTACTCAGCAAACATTCAGACACCACTACGACACGGCTTGACCCTTATGTAGCGCACTATGTATGGCAGGGTCAAACTAAGGCCCGGGGGCCGGATGTGGCCCGTTCATCTTTTTAATCCGGCCCACCAATCTTTTCCAAATGATATCATTTATTTATATTATCATTATACTTCTGCCTTTCCCCTGCAGTACACACGTTCCCCAATAGATGGCGTAGAAAATGATAAAAGCATTTTAGCCTTTATGAAAATCAGTGATGTTAGAGTTTTAGCACGGGAATAGTGTTTGTTATAGTTTCTGTCAGAAGCGAAAATATTTTTTTTCATGGTGACGTTTTTTTTGTAAATGCGTCAGACTGACCAAAAAGATGGACATCGGAATTTGAAAAAAAAAAAGTATTTCACACATATTCAACTAAGTAGGTCAATCAATTTTCACCAACAACCTGGTCAAGAGCGGTACTGCAAGTCAGTCCTGGAGGTTTTAAATTTTTAGAGGCTGTAAGAACACATTTAACGTGTAATATTTTAGTAACGGAGCCCGATTACCGATATCCATCTTTTCTTCTTCAGGACGCTTCCATTGCCCATCGCTTCCATCTGATGAGGGAAAAGCACCCGGAGAAGTTCAACAGCAGGTGAGTGATTCTCCAACACACACACACACACGCAGAGAAACGAATGACAGTTCCATCGTCTTCACAACATTAGCTAACAAGCGACCTGGTAACCAGGGAGTGACCTCACTCTTTAATCTGGTAACTCAATATCACACTGAGCCACAGCCGTCAGGAATCAATGACAGGACAAAACCTGCCCACATGCTCCGCTCAATACATCAGCGGGGACTGTATTTATCTCTGCGCTGTTAAATTAGAAGATGGGAAATGCCATACTTTTTTCTGTGGAAACGTTACGTTCCAAATGGGTGATCTGTGAAGTATCACTTTGTCTGTGACGGATGAAATCAACGTGCTGCCTGGACGCGATGTGACAAAAAGGATGTGACGTTGCATCAAACGCACATCGGAAGATTGACTTCACAGGTATTGAGTTTTGGACTAAAACAATGATAGTGTGAAGGTATCCTTCCTGTGGAATTCAGTGATTCATGGACACGTTCCCTCCTCAGACTCATATCTGTTCCAGCGTTACAGGCAGGAGGAGGAAGAGTCTGATGAAAGATAAAAGAATTGAACCTCTGATCTCCAGGGGCCCAGCTCTTTGATCCATTAGACACAGGCCAGAAATAAAAGACCTAAAGTATCTAGTGTACGTGGTGGCAGTGGGACAGTCCACAGACTGCAAACCTGCATGAGATAAATCTTGGCTTTTTTTATTCACTCTATTAAAAGTGATTTCGGGATCATAAGTCCTGTTAATGGACTGTACAGAGACGAGTCCAGGGATTGGAGATGGCAGATTATTAACCTTCTCATCGTGAAACTGTTTCACACTCTGCTCTGTGACCTTTACCTGTAATAGTAAGGGCAAACTTCTCTTTTGTTACCTCAGTTTCTGAACTCAGTTTGTTCCTAAAGGCCGTTCGCGAACCGGAAAATTCGAAAAACCAAAACAGTTTTTCCCCATAGGAATCAATGTAAAATGGATGAATCCATTCCTGGACCCTGGATGTTTGCTTATTCCAGACGTGTCAAACTCAAATTCACGGTGGGCCAAACTTAATATTTAGTGAGAAAATGACAGTAGATTTTTTTTCATATAAGTTTTGCGTAAACATTAAAGCTGGAACAACCAAATCTTAAGATTATAAACACGTGAGAAATTAAATTAGAAATAAAACACAGTGCTCAGTGGTATTTGATTTATGGAATCAAAATAATTCAAATAAATCGCACAAAATTTGCATGTGCATCCCTATCACGTGCTGAGGTAAGACTGACGCCACA
>NC_024322.1:2314391-2350077 GCF_000523025.1 Cynoglossus semilaevis | reverse complement strand
CTCTGGAGTTGTATTTAGCAGCTCTGATTAAACACTAAACAATTTTTGTGCCGGGTCCACGTGAATGGAAGATCCGGCGGTGCGTCGCAGCTTAACTCAGTTTTTTAATAACGACCTATGACGAGTCCTGGAGGATCTCGTCTCTGGTTCTAAAAAATTTCTGACAGACCTACATAAGCAGTAAAGCTTTGTGTTAGGTGTTAACATCATGGAGCCGAGGTGAATTAAAGGGAACATATTATGCTACTTTCGTGCAAATTGCTATGGTTTTGGTGTTGGCTACATGCTGTGGTCAAAGGATTAAACTAAGAATGAACAAAGGTGGTGCACAGCTGGAACCTTTACACTTCTGGTCTGAAGGGACTTCTTTGATAGGAGTACTTCTATATGGTAATGACTACTCCGCCCATCTCTGCGTGCTTCGCCCACCTCTTTGTAGATAACAAATATGAAGAATAGAAGTCAAGGAAACCCCAAATTTCGTTTGATACCACGCAGTCCCCCAACCACGCTAGCATCGCTACGTCTTATTCACACACCGTTACAACAGTAGGAATCACTGCATGGGCTGTGATTGGTCAGTTTCAGATATGACCTCTGACACGCTCAGTAGACCAGTATTCTTCGACTGTTGTGCTTTTCTCCGCTCCATCAACGAACCCTCCCTTTAATAACACCAGCCCACGACGTTAGCATTTCTCAGGAAGCCAACACTAGCTGGTTGTTCTTCTCTGGGGTTTTTTTTTTTTTGGTCTTCAGGACTTCCACAGAGCAGCAGACACATGACGGACAGCTGCAACTGTTTCATTGTAGCCTGACGGATGTTTTGGCAGCACGTACGTCACCCACTCAGAGAACAGGGCTGTGGATGTGAAAAGGAGGAGTAAGTGTGGAGATTGGTGGACAGTTTTCGTCTTCTCCAAGCCTGGGCAGATCATTAATCACCTTTGACCCCGGTTAGAGGGGCCCCGGGGCCACAGGCAGCACCCGCCTCAGTGCTCCAGTGTCCTCCGCCTGTCAATCACACTCCCACATTGTCTTTGTGAGTCAGTAACACGGCCCCCCCTCTTGTTTGTTCTGTTGGACGTCTGTCTGACTGCCGACACCTGGGACAGTGGGTCTTCACAGAGGATCTAATGGTCAGAGACCTGCAGGAGTCCACAGGCCAGGTGTTAATGACTTCTCACTTGAGGACAATGGCTGTCATTCAGGGTGTGTGAACGTGGGAGTGTGTGTGAAGGAAGGAGGAGCTGCTTTTAGAAACACGGAGACAAATTGTCTCCTTTCTTTTTGAGACTTAACCTGCCAACAGCACCATGTTCTTTCATTAACAAACCACTGTCGAAGCGTGAACACATTTGTAGTCCAATTAATTACATTTTTTAAAAAATCCCTTCTTTATGTATTGCATAGACCAGGCGTGGGCTAAACTAAGGCCCGGGGGCCGGATGTGGCCCGTTCAGTTTTTTAATTCGACGCACCAAACTTTTCCAAGTTATATAATTTATTTATATTATCATATACTATACTATACGTCTGCCTTTTCCCTGCAATACCCAGGTTTCCCCAGTAGATGGCGTAGAAAATTATAAAAGCTTTTTAGCATTTTTGCACGACTTTTACATGTCATTTATCTTAGTTCACACGAACGCTCCATCTATCTGCTCCTGACCCCCCCCGTTTAATTTCAGGTCAATTGTTGTCCGCGAGTCAGAAAGTTTGCCCCCTGCTGGCATAGACCAATCCAAATCAGAGACAAACAACAGACAGACAGCGTTTAGGGGACACAGATGATTGGATTCTTACATGTTAATCTGTGAGCAGTGGGTGCTGAAAATGGGATCCTGTTTAGAGGAAAAATACACAGTAACGCATGAGGAAGCCATGTCACCTACATGTATCCAACAGTTGAGCTTAGAATTTTTATATAAAAGAAATCATTTCAAAAATTGCTATAGTTTGGCACACTGGGGACAGCATTACATTTTTTTCTTCATTGAAATCAGTTTTTGTTCCTCTTATATCACTTAATGTGGACGCCGCCCGTTAGCGTTTGACATAAGCTGCGTTAGGCCCCGTAGTCTGCTGTATGAGAGTGGGCCAGTGAAACTCAGCACCTGAGTGGATAAGCAGGGATCAAGTGTCAGCACATTTGTGACCTCTGTTCCCAAACACTGCAGGCGCTGTGGTTTCTCCCCTGCAGTTGTTCCTCGGCACAACATCTTAATGTTGTTGTTGTTGTTGTTGTTGTTTTTTTTTCCCCCTTTGTTTCTTAGCCACACTGAGGCCGTGTGACTCTGTCCACTTTTATTTTTTTATTTATAGACAAACCCAACAAAAAGGCATTTCCTGTTTGAAGGGGTTTTTCTTTAAAATCATTCGCTGCAGTTTGATCAACATAGGGACAGATGATTTGTCTGGGGTGCCAAACATGCGGCCCGTGGGCCAAACCCGGTCCGCTTGGGGTTTCATTCTGGCCCGATTGATGAATTCTGAAAATGAAATAATACACATAACACTTTATGTTCAGGAAATGTTTTGTAAAATTATATTTCACTAAATATGAAGATTTAGCTAACGGGGAAACTTTTTGTTATTTATTTGTTATTTATGAACCAGAATGAGTTTGACACCCCGTCCTAAAAGATTCGACACATAAGATAGTGGTAGAACATGATTAGAATATTATTGCCTCTAATAAGAGGCTGTAATCTATTAATTCCCATCACATTTTAATGCAATATTTTACATAGAGTGAGCTGAGGTGATTCTATTTTGTTTATGGTTTTATCAATGAATATTCATGTATGTGAGCCTGGACAACAGAAATGCTTATTTTTCATCTATGTTTATATGACTTATATATGACGATTTACATGATTTTTCTAAACTCACTGTGGAATTACTGCAATTGTATTTAACTTTTTTGAGTTTTGACTTTTTTTTAAGACTTTTTTTTTTAGCTTTGAATCCTGTCTTCTGGTCTGTTTCGGGCTAACTGGTCAGCTCCGGTGTTCATGCTGGCAGCCAGATGTTTTGCATTGTGGTAATACCATAGGCACACACTTCATGGGCTGTTTACTTTACTGTTTACTGATCACAATGGTAGACCTGTGTTCAGATTTACTAACATTTTATATAAACCGTGGCTTTGGGCAAATAGGCCAAAACTAAACTAAATTTCATGGTAAAATTGCATATGTCACATCTTACCTAATGTTATTTTACCTAACCATCATAGCGTGAAATCTTTTTTTTTTTTATAAGTTTGAGTTGAGGTATTTCCGAGGCCATCTTTTCATCAAGATGCTCAGTAATGACTAAAATCCACGAAAAAGCTGAATGCTCTCTTACACTCGCTGCTAATATTTTTCTTGACATTTTTACATTTTGATTATCCCTTCTGCTATTTGTCTTTTTCTTCCAACAATTTACAGAAGTTTTATTATATTTATTAATGATGATTTTATACTTAATACATAGAAAATTGATCAATTTTGTACCAAATCTTGTAATATATATAATATATATAATATATATATAATAATATATTAAAGGTATACCCACATTTATTATTATATTTTCTCCGAGACCTGCTTTAAAATAAACATATACACATGGTCAAAATACAAAAGGTTATTTTTAAACACATTTTCATGATTAAAACACATAATTCTAGCTTTTTAGTAGAATATCTTTTTTCAGCTCTAATCTCTAACAGTCGACTTCTCTTAACAGTATCCATTCTAGGGGGGAAAAAAAACCCAAACAATTTCTTTAATCATCCATTAAATCCATTACAATTCCTGTGCCAGTTATTGCCCCAGGGTTCTGTTTTTAGCCTTTGGATCTAAAAACCTGATCAGGAAAATGCTGTTGCCCAGTTGACAAAGAGTCCCATCTGCCTTTTAGATCCATTTTGTTCCACAGGTTTTTTTGGGAGGAACAGGGAAATAATGGAATTAGAGGCTTATCCAAGCAAAGTGTGTCCCTGTTGCACTCTGTTCATCAGAGAAGAGGGAGGGGGGAAAAAATGACGAGTTAATTGCATTTTTTTTTTTTTCACAGCGTGTCTCAAGGGGAGGCAGCGTAATGAGGTTTGGCGGCTCCGCTCGCTCAGAGTCACAGCTCTGACTAATGGTGATCTCAAATATGCTCATAATCCTCTGATCTGACTGCAGACTAGGTTTCAGAGGAGGGATTACGGTGGAAGACAGAGAACGAGGGACAGGAAGACAATTAGCGGGGAACTGTCGACAAGTATCGAGCCTTCAGACGTTTCCTTTACGCCCGCTGATAAATTAACAATAATTACACAGATTTACTGTACCGTAATGGCATGTGCCACGTGTTGCCTCTCAAATCAAGTCCAACTTTTCGAAAAGGAAGGAAGTTCCTTAAATAACCACCTTAGTTTACATGTGTCAAACCAAAGGCCCGGGGGCCAAATGTGGCCCGCTGAGCTGTTTTGTGTGGGAGCTTGAGAAGAATTTAAATTTTAAAAGTTGTTTTTTGAGATATTATTCTAAAATATTCTCAGATTATCTTTAAGAAAAAAAAAGGAAATGGATATGACTGGATTTTCTTTGAATGAAGTAAATTAGTGAAAAATAAAGTACATTTTTTCACTGCGGCCCGGCACCAAATGACCTATGGACTGGTACTGGTCCGCGGACCACAGGTTGGGGACCTCTGATCTATACAGTCTTCCATTTACAACCTGCCCTAGTTCCTTAAGAAGTGAACAGATCAAGCCGTAATTTACATAAGATACTTGAAGGTAACTCAATAAGACTTAAAACTTTTTAAATATCACCTTCTTCTACGTGTTAAAGGATGGCTGTAAGGAAACACGAGTTAGCAAAGAATAGCGTAAATAACTTCTTCTTTTTTTTTTCATTTCAGTTGGCCAAAAATCAATTTAGAATTAATCCACAAAAAGATCCAAAAAAAAAAAAACTAAAAGTAAAGTTAGTTTGCGGAGCTCAATGGGGAGGCGAGAAATTAGTCTTCGTAGATAGGTGAATGTATTGTACCACGTCAAAGAACCATGACAGAGATATCATCTAAAACAGCGGTCTCCAACCTTGTTTGTACCAAGGAAAAAGGTCGGTCGGTATCAGCCGTTACTGCGGACCGGTAACACCGCGCCATCGTTGAAGGATCGATACATTTTCAAAATAAAACATCTTTCAGTCTTTATTCCGTTAGCATCAGAGTCTGAATGAGCTGCTAGACCGTGGCCCACTTTGTCCCGGTACCAAACGACGTACGGACCGCAGGTTTGGAACCCCTGTTCTCAGTGACGCATTAGGGCCCCATACAAGGGCCACAACTGGGGCAGCACCCCCGTCATTGAACATCCCGGATTCACGTCTTGTATTTGTATTTGACGTCATCCTGGCTGACAGGCTCGGTGCCTCTCCACCCACATGACACAGAGCTGTTGTGTCAATAGCGGTGTTGTCACTACCAGCAGATGTCAGTGAACCTGCTGTCAGATCATCAAATACCGACGGTGTTGCTCCGTCAAACATCATCCACAGCCGGATCAAACCAGACTGAGGCTCACATGAGGGAAGGTGACCTTAATTCTCTTTAACCTCGACTCACGTCAACCTGATCACCTCTGAGCGTGGGCTTCATGTTGGAGGGCTTCCCCATTACTGTGTGGGTTACATTACATTTGTATCCAATTAGACTGGACAGTTGTCCCTCTGCAACCCAACACAAAATTATGATTCGCCGTTAGCTATCAAAAACGGCCAAAACGCACAGCAGAACCTACCGACTGCTCCGGGAAGAACTCTGCTAAACCCGGCAAAATCTAAGCCACCGACCAACTCCTAACACGACAGCAGAGAACATACTGCGCATGCGCTACACCGTGGTGCGTTCATGGCACCCTGGAAAATGTAGTAAACAAAAGAAGAGTCATTTCAGAAACAAAGTTTGAAATACAGTAACACAAAAAGAAAAAACGATATAACAGGTAACATTATTATTTATCTTTAATCACTTTGTTTTAATGTATTTCTTGTCGGTTTAACGTACAAAAAGTTCAAGTTCAATTATAGCAAATTATATATAGCAAACCAGCGAATAATTGCTTTGAACAATTGTAATTTCAATAAAAAATCAAAATAATTGTGAATATTAAATTAATAATAATAATAATAAATGATTTTATTTTATATTATATCTTTGCAAAGTAGTACTGTGTAACTCCAAGTGGTTGCGCTGTAATCTAGCTGAAATCGATCCGTTTTGACCTCAGAGTAGCACTCTTTCGTGCTGTTAGCAGGCAAGCTGAAAGCCCCAGACGCCTTAGAAAAGTGTTTTTTAAAATGGTACACTTCCAGTGTCGAATGTTGGGAATCAATATCTCTGCACCAAGGACGATATTTATGTCATCGCAAAAAGAAATTACTCTCAAAGCAACAAGGTTTGGACGGCGATATCAGCGACATTTACAGTAAACATTTACAGTAAACGTCTGGTGTAAGAGCACCAGTCGTTTTTGCTTTGATGAAAACTCAGGTAACAACAGTACGACCTGTTTAAACACATTGTTCTTCGGCTTATTTATGTGTGGGTTTTGGTATCTGCACCATGTGTTGACCTGTGACCTCGGCGCCGTCATCGTCACTGGTTGTACTCAGTTGTCAGTTTCTGACAAATCTAGACCCGAGGGAGGGGGAGAGATTAAATATGTTGGACCCAAAACGCATCGTTCCATCAAGTCAAGAAGTGTTCTTGTAATGTTTTTAAGACAAAAATGATGTCTTCAATTTTTCCCTTTGTCCTCTCAGAATGAAGAACAAGCTCTGGTACTTTGAGTTTGGAACCACTGAGACCATATCTGCCACCTGCAAGAAGCTCAACGAATGCATAGAAGTGGAGGTGAGTGAAGGTCTCACTTGACGTTAAACCTAAGGTTCCTAAGCACAGACCACATCCAGAGTCACACCTTTAACTTCTACCTTCAAGATCATGACTTTGTCTGAGGCTTCTATATTCTGCTATAGCGCTGCGTTTAGACCATGTGTGTCAAACTCAAGGCCCGGGGGGCCAAAAGCGGCCCACCTAGCTGTTTTGTGTGGCCCTTTTTTATTAACCCCTTCATTACAACAGGAATAGAAGATCATGACTATTACAGTATTTTAGAGCGTGCTTCAAGATCATGACTTTGTCTGAGGCTCTGTTTACACATACAGGCCTGGCATAGGTACTACATGGACTGGAGTTTTTTTCTATTTTGTGCCGGGCGCTCTATATGCAGGGCCTACTGCAGACATATTGTATCATATTGTCGTCATGTAAACATGGCCTGAACGGGGCTTATGTTTTCCCTCACATTTACATGCATATGATACAGGGAGAAAAAAAAAGCAAATATTTCTGTAAAATCCTAATAAATATGTATCAATTATCAGACTTTTCTATCATCATGGTTCATATTGTGAATAAAGTAAACGGTGTCTCTAATGTTAAAGGCCTGGTCATGTCCCCGTGGCTCCGCAGTGAAGTTGAGCTTTTATTCAGTAACATCCATGACTCAGCTCCCGCTCTGTCATTGAGAATTTCTCTTGGTTCTGCTTTTAATTATGTTTTGAATCCAGATGAGGACAGAAACGGTGAACTTCAGAGAAAGGCCAAAAGTGGCAGATGGTGTTGTTTTATATGGGTTCATTTTTTTTATGCTCTGATGTTTAGACATCAGCTAACTTACTGCTCGGTTTTATTGCCGTTAATAAACACGGAGCTGCAAACTTGGCTCCTGCACAAGCTCTGCATCAGGGCACAGATAAATCTCCGGGTCGTAAAAATCAGCGCTACATAAAATGAGGAATTATATTTTACTCGGCGAGACAATAACTAAGGCTTTGTTGTTAAACGTAACAGCTGCGTTATCTTCCGTGTAAATCTTTCTGTTAACAGAACCTCTTACTATGCTCTCGTCAATTAGTATCCATTGTCTGGCGCCGTGATCCTCGATTTCTGTTGCAGTGCGATGGAATCATCCTGGACCTCAGCAACACCTCCTTAGAGGGCATCGCTGTGCTCAACATTCCCAGCATGCACGGCGGCTCCAACCTGTGGGGCGAGACCAAGAAGAGGAGAAACTACAGCCGCATGAGCAAAAAGGTTCCAGACAGGATGCCAGCGAGCACGGTCACCGATGCCAAAGAGCTCAAGTTCTGCATGCAAGGTAGGCGTGGCTGCCAGAATAAACTTTCAGGGAAGGTATTCAGACATACTTGAGTCGCAGGTTAGTATGTGAGTGGTGAAGTAACACCTCTCTTTTTTTTTTCCCCCTTACTGTCTGGAACAAAAAAGGTGCATAATTCAGAGATACGGTCAGACTAAGTTAAGGTCAGCAAAAAGTGTGCACCAATGGAAACATCTTTGCTCCTCCCACTTTTATGTTTTTATTATAGGAAATGATGTTTCATCCTTGAGAAGTCATAAAGTGCAGAAATGACTGGGAGGAAAACAAGCTCTTCCTTTATACTTTTTTTAAGGTCTTTTACATGCAGGTCACACTTTTCAGTGATTTTTTTTTTTTTTTTTTTTTTTGTGTCACTACTGTCTTTGTGGTTGCAAGTCACATGCTGACACGCAGGAGGCTCCATCAAGTATGTGGTTCCTCTGGGGCTCAAACCCAGGACCTTGTGTGTGTAAGACAGATGTGTAAGGCAGGTGTGATAACAGATACGCCACACGAATGGTTTCACCTTCTAATATAAGACAGGAAATGTCAGGCGGACAGCGTCGTTTGCCATGGTGTATTGAAGCTTCTGAGTTTTCTGGATTGAATTTCAAATACAATGAATGTCAGGCGGACAGCGTCGTTTGCCACAGTATGAAGCTTCTGAGTTTCTGGATTGAATAAGACGCCAATTTTATTTATGGTGACAACATTTTCACAGTTACTCCAAAACATGTACAAAAACACATGCTGACCTACTTGGGCAACCTGCAGTTTTTTTTTCTTAAACAGATGGCCATGTACATGTCCTATATACAGTCTTTGGTCAAGAACCACAAATAGCCAGGTAATGTGCCACTCTGTCCACAGGGGGTCCTCCGTTTACGTCAGAGGTCTGGGCAACCTGCAGATACTGTACAGAACAAAAAAAAAAAAACCAAAGTACCTACGTCACTCACCTACACCGACGCGGCCGCCACGTCATGTTCTGGGACAAACAAACCACACGAACTAAAGAGAGCGAATGTAGCGCAATCGGGGGGGGGAAATGTCGCCAACTGGTTCCCATGGGAACTGGTCAGCGACTATACGTCCCGACGGTTAACATCATTGAGAATTAGAATCTCCCATCAACGATTGGCCGGGGGTCTCTATTAATTCATTAAATATAGAATATAATTCTGCTATTAAACCGGTATTGTAGTCAAAGAGTCTAACGAGGTTCGCAATCAGCCTCTGCAGGACATCTGACTCGGCAGCGCTGCCTTGATTTTTTTGGCAGCGGTGTTAAGGGTTTGAACTGAAACCAACTCCCGCCCCCGTCCACCCCCACGGCCATAACTGATTCATGATTGATTTTAAGGTTTAATCAAGATTTATAATCACGTAATTAGAAGTCGCAGCAGAAGACCAACACTTAAACACCTTCCTAAATTCCCCACAGGATATCTATTCTTTTCCCGGTCAGTCAAAGGTCAGTGCATTTGTCACATCTGTCCGCTGCTTCTGCCTCTGCTCGTGTTTCCTTTTAAAAAAGTTTGTGTTACATACCGTGTTTAAAAAAAAAAAAAAAAACAAGTTTGTGTTACATACCGTGTTCCACAGGCATGAGGAGTTGGCCCCCAAACGGACATTTATCAGACAGAAGTATTTGGGACGATGGCTTTTTTTGGAGACAAACCCACCCAAGATTATAATTCATGTCGCAGGGTGTACGGCCTTTAAAGGTACCCCGTACAGTAGCAGGCCGGGTGGAGCTAGCAGCCCCGCTTCCTGTTATCTGAGGTGGTGGTGAGTCAGTTGCGCAGTTGCTCAGCGGCCTTTTGACCTGCAGCTCATTTCGACGTATCCTTTAATGTGCTATTATGATAATGGTATCTTAAGTTAGAAGGAGTCATGAAAAGACTTAATGTTAGGTCGTACACTTTCGCATTTCTGGCCTTTTTCAATTCATACCTACTGACGCACTACAACTGTCAGTTGCTTGACGAGCAATTATTGAAATGGCAGTGGAGAGATAAAAGGGGGAAATGATTTGACTTAATCTGTTGTAATTATGCTAACACATATGTTTCAAACTCAAGGCCCGGGGGCCAAATGCGGCCCGCCGAGCCGTCTTGTGTGGCCCACGGGAGCTTAGTAAAGTCCATGCAGCAGAGTTCCTTAACCTTACCCTTTTTTATTACACAGCAATGGACGATATCTGTAGAAACATTGTATTAGTCTGTGTCCCACTGCGGCCCGGTACCAAATGACCTATGGACTGGTACTGGCCCGCAGACCGTGGGTTGATGACCCTCGATCTATACAGTCTTCCAGTTACAACCGGCCCTTCAAGGGGAACTGTATTGATGATGTGGCCCCCTGGTGGAAATGAGTTTGACACCGCTGTGCTAACGCTTTGGCTGTAAATCAGTGGAGATTGACTGTTGGTCTTCTCCCCTGTGCCTCCATGGGTCAGCTGACCAAGTCAGGACCAGTAAGGTCGGTTGTTACCGGGATGGAGGGGAGTTCACGCCGTCCTCGTGTTTACCTCGATTTACTTAACGGTCACCTTCTGCTTTACGTCGGAACTTTTTGCCCGACAAAAACGGTCACCTTCTGCTTTACGTCGGAACCCAACAAAAAAAGAAAATTCCCGCACTAGCTCTGTGCCGTGCGCAGGTAACCATGGTTACCGGGATAGCGTGTGCTGTTTACACGGAGATCAGATAAAGTTAAAGTCAGCCCGGCCTGACTAATAGCTTATTTTAAGATTAGAAACGTAAATAAAATTGTACATGACCCACGTAGGCTGGCACGGAAGACGGCATTAAATATGTGGTTCCAGTGGGGCTCAAACCCAGGACCCTCTGTGTGTAAGGCATGCTAACCGCTACACTATGGAACGTCTTTGGAACACTATAAGAGACCGCGTATACCGCATAGAAACGTTAAAGGACATTTAACGTGACGTGAATAACGTTGTATTTTGCCAGGAAACGACTTTTATTAAATGTCACATTTTTTCTTTTCTGTTATGAAACGGGCAAAATCTACGCAAACGTTCCCAAGGAAATACCTACTATAGATAGTTTCAACCTTTATTTGAGAAAAGATGGATTCCGTCAGTCAGTCAGGAAAAAGTCAAACCAATTGGCCGACCAACTTAGTATTTCATTATACGTCAGGAGGTTTAGTGTCAACTGGTTCTCGCCGTAGTCCGACTCACTCTTTGCCTTCGCTGTGTCTCTCTGCATCTGTGCCGACTGAAGTAGACCTTGTTTCCATGGAGATCTCAGGACCGGAGCCAAGGAGAGACTGACGCAAGAGAACGGGGACGTATGAAACAAAGTGCAGGAAGAAGAAGAAGCGTGTGACATAAACAAAATTCTTCTTGGCCCCCCCTTTTTTTTTTCTCCGCAATTCCAGTTGTGGATCAACGTTGACAAGTTATTTGGCATGTACGTTCAATTCAACACTTGAAGTCGAGCAGCACAGCGCTGGACTTTCTTACTGGTCTAATGGCCTGCCGAGCTGAGCAGGACACAGATGTCCAGTTACATCATGAGGGGGAAAAAATGTCTCTCATTTGAAAACTCCATTTCAGAAAAGACAAATTGTATTAAATACTCTTTTGACGTGGGATAGACAGATGTCCAAAAGGTGTGCCTGGCCTGTGGTGTCTGTCCATTTTTTTATTTTAAATTTATATTCTAAATTTAAATTCATTTCTCTCCGACATGTCCATCTAACAATGTCCGTTGCATCAACGCATAAGTGCTGTACAACGTTTGCATTTTTTTTACGCCTCGGTAAGACCTGTATTTTTAATGGTGTGGTCAAGCAAACGTTTAGCAGTTGCTTTATGTATCTTTATATATATGGGTTTGGTTTTGTTTTTGACTCATGGGCCACAATTGTCCTAAAATTGAACACGGGGGGCGGGTCAGGAGCAGAACTAAGGTAAATGACATGAAAAATTCATGCATAAAGGCTAAAAGGCTAAAATGCTTTTTATCATTTTCTACACCATCTATTGGGGAAACATGGGTATTTCAGGGAAAAGGCAGAAGTATAATGATAATATAAATAAATTATATCATTTAGAAATGTTTGGCGGGCCGGATTAAAAAGCTGAACGGGCCACATCGGGTCCCCGGGCCTTAGTTTGCCCATGCCTGTGTTAACTCTTCAAACTTTTATTTGAACAAATTTGATTTTAAAAAAAACTAAAATCCCCACTTGACCCTTAAAGACGGCTTTAGAAATCAGTGAAATGGTAAATCCATAAAAAGGGTCTTCTTTTTTTTTTTTTTTTTTTTCCAGGCTGAAAAAAAATGCATCTTTGAGTTTCGCAAACACAGATATTCTCCACATGTTTGAACACGTAGGCGGTGGAATCTTTTGGTTCGTCCCTGTGGGTTTGACTCTCATTAAATTAGCATCTCTTGCTAACGCTATTTAGAGACAGGACTCAGGGACAAGTGCTCCAGTTTCAGGCAGACGCTGTGTTAGATGTGTGTGTGTGTGTTGTTTTTTTATTTTAGTGCGTGTGTTAATGCCTGCCTGCATCTTTATAGCGCCACTAATTGTTTGTGGCAGTTGCTTTTTCTTGCGCAATAAAGCCGAGCTTTTAAATCTGTTTGCTGCATCAAGTTAGTCCAATGAGCGTCAGCTTCGGCTTCGGCCAGAGACGGTGAAAGGAGCCCAGCGCTCCTCTGACCTCAGCGCTGAAACTTTAACACTCTGAGTCACTGCTGGCGCTCTGCTTTTGTTTAGAGCGGGGACAGTGATGACAGCAGAGGCAGGCACACAAAGACGATCTCTCTAACATCTCAATTCAAATGTTCAACAAACCTGCAGAGAACAAAAACCAAAAAAAAAAAAAAAAACGGATATCCAATTTTTTTTTTTTACTTTTGTCAGTATCTGAAAAAGGTGACTGAAAGCACTTCCTGTTAAAACTCCAGATGATGATAGCACCGCTAACTGTGTTCTCCTGACATATTCATCAGTCAGTGATGAATATGTAAGAACTGAAATTCGTGTCCTCGTCCTGGATGTTGACAATTTAAAAAATGTTCATTAAGAAAATAGGTTGTATCGAAATTATGCAAATAACGTGAAACTTTCTTTCTCTATTGTCCCAATTACAGTCTGGAGCAACATTGACAACAAAGATTAACGAAATAATTTTAATGCAGGGGTGTCAAACATACGGCCCGCAGGCCAAAACCGGCCCGCTTGGGGTTTCAATCCGGCCCGTTTAATTATTTTTGAAAACTTTTGAAAAATACACAATCACTCCAGGTTCAGGATATGTTTTGTAAAATTATATTTCATTATAAGTCATTTAACAAAATATATTATAATCACATATAATTAAGATTCATCGAATATACTTGTACTTCTTAGCATGAAAACAAAGGGGAAAACATGGACTTTGTTGTTATTTATACGTAATTATGTTGTAATTGTACTAGTCCGGCCCAACCCCTGAATAAAATATTTAAGTTATACCTTTGAGATACTTCTCTGACCTGGGATTGTATGACCCACAACTGTTGCTCTTCGAGTGATTTCTGTGAAAACCCTGCTGGTGGTTTGTGTAAAAAAAAAAAATCCAAAATAAGGGCATCACCTTAAACCACTGGTTTGGTCCTCCTCCACTCTTATCTCCGAACCATCCGTCCCCTCCCATCTTCATATCCTCCTCGCTCCTGGATCTGATTTCCTCAACTTCCTCTGCTAGATTTAACTGGAAGTGATGCGCAGGAATAACAAAAGTCGATACGGTCTGTGGGAATGAGAGAAGCTCGAGACTTCAAGGGTCAGGAGTCAGTTTGTACTGTTAAAAATTCAAACTACCTTATGTCAGATATATATATTTGTCTGTTTTAGTGACGCTGCTAACACATGAGTGTAGCTATGAATTATTAAAGGAATCCAAATAGCAAAAAAAACAAAAATATTTTGTGTCCACAAAAAAAGGAAGTTACTAAGTTACTAAATATTAAGTCTTTCTATAACTTTGGTAACATTTTTACTACCATTTTCGGATCCAAAGTCTCACACTATGTAGCTGGCAATTTGGACATGAAAGCAAATGGACCATTTTGTCATTGTCAACAGCAAATTAAAAAACAAGTTACAAGTCAAAATGTCCTGTTGAAGGGCCGGTTTTAAATGGAAGACTGTATAGATCAGGGGTCCCCAACCCCTGGTTCGTGGACCAGTACCAGTCCATAGGTCATTTGGTATCGGCCGGCAGTGGGACATAGTGAAAAATTGTGCTTAATTTTTTTCTAATTGACTTCATTCAAAGAGAATATTTTAAAATAAAAGTTATTCAGACTTTGATACAAACAGACCAGAGTCTGGTATAGATGTAGCTCCTCCATAACAGACAAATACATGTTTTATGCAATTGATTATTATTTATTCAAGCAACAAATATAGTTCATTGCTGTGTAATAAAAAAAAATTTCATAGGTTGATAAACTCTGCTGCATGGACTTTGTTTTTATTATAAAGTTCTTTTAAACCCCCCGCGGCCCAAAAAAAATGGCTTGGCGGGCCGCATTTGGCCCCCGAGCCTCAAGTTTGACACGTATGCTCTCCTCTGTTATAAGCATGAATCTGACTGTTAGATAATCCAACTTGAGCAAATATAAATTCATACGCCAGTATATCTTCTTGACATGATTATTAGGTTAAAAAGTTTCTGCGGGGAACCAGAATTTAAAAAAAGAAGAGGCAGATTATTCTCCCCTTCCTCCTCCTCCTCCTCCTCCTCTGTGAAACACTGTGTTCTCTCACTCGGCAGCCGCACCGACCATGTGTTGTGTTTTGTTGTTATTTTGGACTGTATCGTAGTAACAAAGTGTTCTTTGTCACATGGCCAAGTGCTCTACCACGTACCTTTCCCTGTGTTTGGTGAGCCGTAGTTCCTCTTGACCATCTGCCATGACTCTTACCTCCCCATGACAGTACAGACTGGCTGTGGAGGAAGAGGACGAGGACGAGGAGGAGGAGGCAGTGCACGGCTAGCGGGAGGCAGAGTGGGAGGAGGAAGGATGCACAAATATGCCCTGTTGATAATTATAGCCCTCAACACCTCAAGCTGATGCACAATGAAAACTGCACTTACTTCTCTGGGGGAAGAGCTTTAATAATTCTACTTTCAGTCTCTAATTGAACACTCTGCTTGTTATAAATAACTTCGCACGGCGTTTGATAAAAGAGAGGAAAAAAAACGGCTTTGGTCTGGCTATTGTTGTCGTGAAAGACGGCGTACCACAAGCAGCGTGTTTTATATATATATATATATGAATGTGTATTGCGATAGGTAATGAAGTTATAGTTGGTGAAAAAGTCCGAGAGCTGAAATGCAGCTATAAAATATATTTTAAAGTTAAGATAGAAATAGCAAAAGGTTTACAAAAACATTGGGTATGTTGGTAACTAGCTAAGGGCAAACTAAGGCCCGGGGGCCGGATGCGGCCCATTCAGCGTTTTAGTCCGGCCCGCAACATTTTTCCAAATGATATAATTTATTTATATTATCATTATACTTCTGCCTTTTTTTTCCTGCAATACCCACGTTCCCCCAATAGATGGTGTAGAAAATGCTAAAAGCATTGTAGCATTTTAGCCTTTATGCATGACTTTTCCATCTCAGTTCACACCAACGCTCCATCTACCTACTCCTGACCCGGCCCCCGGGCCTTGAGTTTGACAAATATGACCTAGAAGGAGAGGAGATGTTTGAACTCTGATCCAAGAGGCTTCAGTTCGGCATTTAAACATTAGCATCAATGAGCAGAGAGTGAAGGGTTGGTGGACATAATGGAGAGATGCTGGGTTGATTTCTTGCATTTTTAAGGAAACCAAATGAGTAACAGGGCCACGGGCATTGGAGGTGGTTTCAAAGTGTGCCACCGTGTCAGTGTTAGATCGTCAAGGCCAGCGAAGGCCTATTTATCATGAACATTTCTAAAAGAATACAGCCTCCTTTGTTCTCATCGTCTCATGGTTCCATCCAGGTGAATATACTCCAGTTTTGTATCCAATCTTATTTCAGTTCCATGTTGCCAGGGGGGAAAAAAAATCTGCCCTTCAGAAAAAGTAGAGCTGGTGCTGGGAGCCTCAAATGAATGAGTTTCATTGACCAATCAGATTTTGAGCTGGCAACGCCTAGGCGTAGAGTAATGTTGGCAATTTGAGGGATTTGATTGGATGCATTGATAGGAAGTTGCACGTGGAAAATTAAGTTTTCTTCACGTCTGAAGAACGCCTGACGAAGATGAAAATATCACAACTCAGCATAACAAAGAGCCATTTGGACATTGGTTGAGTAGAGGTAGAGAGATGAATATGTTAGACAAGCAAGATAAAAAGAGGAAGAGCCCAGTGAAGGTTTATGGATGGATTGCGTGTTGATAGTCGGTGTTATCGTCGAGGAGTCAGGAAGTCTGTTTTAATCTGGCTCTAATTAACGCAATCCTTCCGGAGAAACTTTGGACTTTTTCCCCTCACTTGTGAAGACTTTTATTGCCTTCGCAGCAGATAAACAGGAACTGACGGGAACATTATTGTGCTTTAATCCGACTGTATAAACTCCATAATATCTGATCACCACCCTGAGATGATGACATGTTGCCCAGGATGGTTTATCAGGACGTTTAGCTTAGCTAGGTGTACGGACAGTGTGATGTGTTTTACAGGCCTGGCCACGTTCCATATCAGTCTGTAAGTGAAAATGTCTGGTGCAGTAAACACAGACTGTTGATCAGCTTAAAAAATGTCAACAAGAATTGAATTGAAAAAATCAATAATGTCCTGAGATTTTTTTTTTTAATTTTTTTTTTTTTAAAAAGATAATGTTTTGAAAGTGTATATTAGGTATATTACAAATTGAACAGAATTGATTTTCATTGCATTAAAAACAGCCTTCTAGGAACTCTTTGCATTTATAAAAGCTAAAATTGTGCCACGGTGTTAAACGATGAATAATACTGTGCCCAGCAGGGGCATTATAAAAAAAAAAAACAACCCCATATCTGCACAGTGGTAGCACTTCTCACTTGGTGAAGCAAATGCCATCGCGTCCCACAATGCAGTGCGGCTGTGGCGTTATGTAAGAGGCTGTTCTGGTGTCTATTCTTAGCTCTACCTCAGTCAGAAGTAACAGTGGTGTTTGCCTGTGAGTGAAAAGGCACAGAAATGTGATGAGGCGGAGAATCACGGCTGTGGTGAGGCAGCAGAAGCCGCAGCACAGCAGCAGCTCAGCAGCAGCAGCAGCAGCAGCACAGCAGTGGGTCAGTCTGCCTCCAGGCTCCCACACTGGGACACGGCCACGGCGACGTGACCATATATGGTGCCGGGAGGAAGTAGAGGTGAATGGGTGGGGGTGTGAAGAAGAAGAAGAATAAGAAGGTGATTCTGTTTTAAATATAATATTTAAAGGCCTGTACTTTCCTAAAACAGAACAGTTCTGTCCTGCGTTTTTCACGGACGTCCCTTTTTTTTTTTTTTTTTTTTTTAAATTCAACTGCAGAACCGACTGCATCATATGGAGCAATGACGGACCGCTTCCATATTTTTATATATTTACATCCAGCTGTCGGTTTAATTCCCATCTGTCGTGTGTCCAGAATTCCTCTTGGTCCAGGTCCTCTAACTCTCCCAGATTTCGTCCTAATTGCTGCTCAATCCTATTATCACGAATTCCTGGAAATCTCTGCGGAGGCATAAAGGAAGGGGGGGGTCTTGTAAATCTCATGCTCTTGTCACGCAGTCGATGTGCTCGGGGTAGAGGGGTGGTTCTGGGTTTTTCTTTCGAGAATTTCAAACATTTGTTTGTTTATGTTATTGTTTATTTCTATACATTTTAAACCAAGGCATTTTTGTCAGTTTTTACACAAAAAATACAGGGAATTAGCTTGAATTAAGCTTAGCCTAGCATCTTTGTATCTATTGTTTGAGCTAGTTTTTTTTAAGGGTCAACCTTAAAGGGTCAATTTGGGTTGTTTTTTTTGTTTTTTTTTTGGTTTGAATTACCAGTAGAGGCTACAAAAACTTCAAACTGACACTTTGGTGATCCTAAAAAAAAAATGAGACTGTGATAGGACGTCCATCTTTTACATACAGTCAGTAGATACGGCCAACACCAGTCCAAGAAATCCAACTCCAAATGTTCCTTCTTTTATTATTATCATGGAAGCCTTTGAAAAGATTGTCAACGTTGCGATTTTGCACAGAATTATTTGGTCACTGTCGGATCATCAAAATAACAAAATACAAGATTAATTAGTGTGTGGCTGCTCACAACTGTCAAAGTGACATTAGCTTACAGTTAGACTCTACTGATATCATCACGCGTCATGAGGTCACTTTATTAAAACGTCATAGCTTATGATCCACTGCGTCAGACAGTCTGTTAAAAAAAAAAAATATCATCACGCGTCATGAGGTCACTTTTTGTAACGTTATAGCTCATGATCCACTGCGCTCCCCGAGCGTCAGGCAGTCTGTTAAAGAAAAATAACGCATCGTTTTAAAAATGAAAAATTATGCGGATTGTCAACTTGCATCAGTTTACTTTTCCAGCTCAGAGCGCAGACCCACGTCACTTTCCTGTTTGTTTTGCCAAGAAAAGCCAGCAGGGCGAGTCTTTGTGACGCTCCGGAGTTTGTAACTTTGTTTGCAGTGCGAGAGGCAGACGGACAGGCGATCCGTCTGTAGCTTCAGTCACAACAGGCAGAGCTGCCAGTGCGTGCTTGTCAGGGCTGGATGAAGGACAAAGAGCCTCAGGGTGATTGGATGGTTTGACCAGTTCTTGTGTTAGAACTGCAGACATGTCTCAAATAGATTATTTGTCCTCATATTTATCTAGATATCGTAACCCGTTTTTTTTTTTTTTTGTCCCTTCAACGTCGGAAACATGCAGTCACCTTAAGTAAAGAAAAAACACCTTTTTGACTCGGAGCTGGAAAAAAAAACAAATATTTGAATCCTCTTGTATTTTAAAATGCATCTCAAACAGATGCATAGCATCGTTGTTTTCTTTGACAGATCAAATATTTAGCTAAATGAATGTGCTCATTTTTTTTGGTCAGACTTTACGCTTCAACTCCCAAGATATTTCAAAGTGAAAATTCATACTTTTTGCTTTATTAAATTTCCTTTTTATCAAAGCAATCATCAAATAATGAGAGGTAAAAGCGGATGCCCCCAAAGCACACCAATCAGGGCTCAGCACGCTAGCCGCTGTGAACTCCGCTGGTCTTTTTTGGGTGAACTTTTTGAAATAGAACAAAGTAAGGACTCATTTTATTTTAAGTCTCCTCTCTGCCTCCCTCAGTACGATACAGTTTCCGGTTTCCAGAATTCACCCTGCATTTTAAAGAAACACATGGAGGTTGTTTTTCCTTCCCTTATGTTTGATGACCAGTAACTAGTGTTACCTACATAGTCTGCATTGTGTAGTTGGCTAAATTAGTTAGCTGACAGCTGTACACTAACATAGCTCACCAGGGTAACTAGACGTCCTGTTTTCCCCCTCAGACATGTTTTTTTTTTTCTAGGCTTGGAAATTGCGTCCGGTCAGGATTTTAGAGTCTTCCATCGCAGTTCTCCTCTCAAACTAGTTAGGCTACTATCTTACTGGCCTGTTCACTTGCATTTGGGCTGATGGATCAAACTGAATTCGCAAAATTATTCGAAAATGATCTTTCTTCAATTCCTGCCACTATATCATTGTTCTCTTCGACTAAACAGGACAAGATTTGAATCAATTATGAGCTCATTTAAACTAGAAGGTAATTACATTTTATTACATGAATTTTTTGTGAGATTTTTTGTTTCGTGTTGATATATGTGCCGTGGCTCAAAAAAGATTGGGAAACAATGCTCTAAAAGTCCTGTTTTTGATTTTATATTTATCTCGATACATTGGTAGGAGACACTCAATGTTTTGTGATTATGACCTTCTTGATGAACACGTAGTATTTTCACTCAGCAGGGGGTTTGATGGGAAGAAAATAAAAGGCCATTAGAACCGTATTTCATCGAGGTACTACTACGAGAGTTGAATTTTTTTCCTTTCACACCTCATTTTAACCCGCCCAAAGACTCACTTTAGTCACTAAGTCATCAAATCTTTGCGATTTAATCGTCATTAGTCCCTGTCACCAAATCTGGTGGAAATGTGGTTCATTAGTGCGGGGTTTTCGAGCTTTCGCATTAGCACGTTCATGGAGTGGATGGTGCTTCAGCGCCTCACATACTGTATTATCACACAGACCGTGGAATGAACCCTCTCACTCACAACCAATCTCACACAAACGTTTTTTTTATTTTTAATCTGTCAAATCACATAAGCCACTAAAAAGCACCACCGTTACATTACATCAGGTCACCAGAGCTCAGGGGCGCCGTCTCAAAAACCCCATGTCACCCATGACTGTCGGACATGAAGTGAAAATGAAAACTCCATCTTTTTTGTTTTTTTCTGGTTTCATTTTCAAAAGTGTCCAGAAATGTACATTTTTTAAGTTCCGCTGTAGACATTCTAATACAAATATTTTCATATTTTCATCCTACACTCGGAGGGATGTTGAACAGACATGAGTATGTACGTTAACTCCAGGCTAGTCTGGGTGTTTCGTCTATCTAAACTATGAGTGTTATGATGGGATCCACTGCTCTAGTGTTGCTGAAGGGCCCAACTTCCAACCACACCAAGTACAAATATTGGACACGCCCTCAGGCATATGATTATGAACTCATACATAACGTTTAATGCCACATCATAAAACACTATCTCACATCTACGTCAATTCTAATGCCACATCATAAAACACTATCTCACGTCTACGTCAGGTGTTTACCTTTGAATTATAGCATCACCTAAAAGTCCTAGCTCCCGCTCGTTCTAACTAGCGGTGGTGGATTTGGTTCTTCGTAGTGACCTGGGTCACTTGAGTCAATTCATTCAGTGTTCTGACTCAAGAAGAAGAAGATCCATCTTGTTTAACATTAGGGACATTTTCAGAAAACAACCTCAACTTTGACATTGATAACCACAAAGATAAAAAAAAACCGCTGTAAGGACTCTTGTCTGTTATATAATACTCCTAACAATAATACAACTAGAATTTGTCGTTGTTTTGTCACTGGTTACCCACTACTAACAAATGTAATATTTATCATCATCGTTATCATCAATACTACAATACTCCTTCTTCCCTAGTATCCAATACTGTATTTACAGTCCCATCCAGAACATAATATAATCAAAGGTGGAAATTAATGAATTACATTTACTCATGTTACTGTAATTGAGTAGTTCTTGTGAGTAATATGTACTTTTTTTTAAGTAGTTTTGGACTAGGTAATTTCACTTTTACTTAAGTACACTCAAGTATTTTACTTCACGACATTGGAAAATAACTAATTACTGAGTAATTACCGAGCTTGGATTGGTTTGAATTTTTGATTAAACACAACTATTTGCAGACTGGATTGGTGACTCGTCCCCTTCTCGCATCAAGTAACTCAAAGTAACTAAGTAACTATTACTCAAGTGGATTTTTAGATTGATACTTTTACTTGATTACAATTCAAGCAAGTAAAGATACTTTTACTTCATTACTTCTTTTTCCTCTTTTTCCACCTCTGAAAGTAATCGTAACCACCACAACTTTTGTCTTCTGTTCTGTGCAGACTTCAGTGACCAGCTCCTGGAGGTGGTGGGTCTGGAAGGAGCCATAGAAATGGGTCAGATCTACACTGGACTGAAGAGCGCAGGCCGCCGGCTGGCTCAGTGTGCCAGTGTCACCATCAGGTCTGGACGTCCCTCTTACATCACCTCACCCTCTCTCCCCCCCCGATCTGTGCTTCTGTGTTTCCCACCATCGTCCCTCTGACTGTTTTCACCACTGTTCTCTACCAGCGCTATCAAATATGTATTCATGCATCTCCAGGCTGAGACCCACCACGGTCTCCAAACAACAACACGTATGTTCCCAGTGAATTATTGACAGCAGGTCAATGTCACGCTCCGGTGGAGTGAAGCGGAGAAATGACTCACGAGCGCCGGGTGACGTCCGTATCTGGGGAAAAAAAAAAATATCAGAGTGAATTCCACTCTCAAACCTGAGTTTTTAAGCTGCTTGTTTGGTTTTTTCTTACTAAGAAAATGCCTTTTTATTCCGTTCGTCATCTCTTTGGTCTTTATAACGTCAGCACGACAAAACTGAATGTTGAAATAGGTTCTATTGGACGCTTTTCATGTTGAAGTAGCGCTGTTTGGACAAATGTGCGAGAATCGCACTTCAAGATAATGGAGGTGCTCTTTAAAGAGCAGCAGTCACTTCGCACGCCAGTGGTTCAAACATTGGAAAATTTTGTAAAAATAGATGTCCATAACTATTATTATTATTATTAGAAAAAACACAAGTTAATGTGATTTTTTTTTTTTTTTTTACTTATTTACCAGTTAAACTAATATTTTCAGGAGTTCCCTTTAAGGAATCTAGGAGGTTATGTTATGTATATATAAACGTATATTGTAATTTTTCAACAAATGCCATACATTCAGTATATATTATATACATATATATATATATTATGTATAATATTAAAATATAATATAAAAGATATAATATATACTGAATGTTACAATCTGAATTCCGTCACATTAAACTTCATCATGTGACTTTTATAATCTGCCCTGTCACTGGCTCATTTTCTGTAGCCACAGATGCCTGCGTTAGGGACCTAAACCAACTCAGACCGTGTATGTGTGTGCGTTCGCGTACAGTTTGTGTGTGTGTGTATACAGTAAACGTGTGTGTGTGTACACTGAGTTGTTTAAAGAGCCGGGGGGGGGGGGGTCTGTCTGGGAACTGGTCCCATGGGAACAAAAGCCCCAGTGTGTGCAGCTCAGCGCAGCGACAGTGTGAACAGGCCTGTCGTGCCTCTGACATATCTGTGTGTGTGTGATCTGACCTCCGACACCTGCGACCCCGCCCCTCCAGCCCGATCACCCCTCTCTCTCTCTCTCTCTCTCTTATTTCCGTCCCCAACAGGACGTCCCGGCGGCTGCCCATGCAGATAGACGGTGAGCCGTGGATGCAGCCTCCCTGCACGGTGAGACTGAAAACACTGAGTGAAACACCTCCGTGCACCTGACACCTGTGCACTGTGACACGCACCAACACAGAGTTCTGGTGACTTTGTATGAGCCCAGAAAGACAGAGTAACAAGCTACTGTGAGTGTGTGTCTGTGTGTATGTGTGTGTGTGTGTGTGTGTGTTGAACACACAGTTTTCTTGCCTAAGGGGGGTTTGTGCCCTGTTGTAACCCCGGGAGCTAGTGTTTTTAATGGCAGCAGAAAATAAAAGTGCAGTCAGTGTGAGAGAGGAGGCAGCTGTAAACCTGATTTATGGCTCCTTGATGTTCCTGCACTTGTGCTCCTGCCTGGTGGAGAGCAGCCAGACACAGAGTCCTGGGACGTGATAGATAGAAAGATAGATAGATAGATGGATGGATGGATGGGTAGATGGATGGATGGATGAATAGATGGATGAATAGATGGATGAATAGATGGATGAATAGATGGATGGATTGATGGATAAATAGATGGATGGATGAATAGATGGATGGATGGATGATAGATAGATAGATGGATGTATGGATGGATAGATGGATGGATGAATAGATGGATGAATAGATGGATGGATTGATGGATAAATAGATGGATGGATGAATAGATGGATGGATTGATGGATAAATAGATGGATGGATGGATAGAGAGATGGATAGATAGATAGATGGATGGAAGGAGGGATGGATGGATAGAGAGATGGATAGATAGATAGATGGATAGATGGATGGATAGATAGATGGATAGATGGATGGATAGATAGATAGATGGATGTATGGATGGATAGATGGATGGATGGATGGGTAGATGGATGGATGGATGAATAGATGGATGAATAGATGGATGAATAGATGGATGGATGATGGATAGATATCATTTTATTAATCCCTCAGGAGTTCCCTTTAAGAAATCTAGGAGGTTATGTTATGTATATATAAACATATATTGTCATTTTTGAACAAATGCTATACATTCAGTATATATTATATACATATATATATATAATGTGTATAGTATTAAAATATAATATAAAAGATATAATATATACTGAATGTTAAAATTGAGTTGTGCTGAAAGCAATGGTTTAAAATGTAATGTATAACATGTACAAAATATATAAAATATATATGATGTATAGTTCAAATACTATATAAAATATCTGCACAACATTATATATGTATAATATGTGAATATGATATACAATATGTACAAATGAAATTAGGAACAGTGTCAAAAAGACTGTGTACAAACAGAAGTCAAATCCTACCAACAGTATTGAACAGCGCTGTACAGTTCATTCAGAGAGTTCTTCTAGAATTAAAAGTCACCAACGAACATTGGGGACATTTTCGGGGACATTTCCAAAGGTAGCGATGTGAATAATTTAGTTTTTTTTTCATCTTCGATTTTGAATTTGGGTCCTACATATTTTTTTTTGGCAGTTTAAAAGGGTTGGTTAAGAGTAGGGTTTACTGCTGCTGCGAGTCTGGGGGCTGCTAGTCCGACTCCCCTCACCTCGCTTCACTGACTTACTGGGATTTCAAATCAGAACGAACCAATTTGAATACGGTGTAATCCAGTTAGCTGAACATTGAAATGAGGTGCGGCTGGATTCCACGTTTTTCCCGAGCATTGGCTTTTCACATTTGTCTTTGAGAGCCACTGAAGTTTTATTTTACTCAGATTTCACAGTTCAGTTTTTGGCTGATTTTCCAGCTCCTTTTGTTCCTTTTCCTTCTCTACACTCCCACGGACTCAACCTCCTACACCTTCGTACAGTCAAAAACCACGGCCTGGCTGCGTTCGTCTTTTCAAAAGAAGAAACAAACCGTTGTCTTTTCACCCTCGTAGCGTTTTTTTTAAAGTCTTTCTCACATCATTTTCAATGTGGTCACAGTGCAACCATCGTTGAGGCGGAGGAGGAGGAGACGTAGCTTTTTGGCTGCGTTACGTGGGTTGTGTGCAAGGTTGCGCTGCACAGGAAGGAAAAAAAAAACAAAACAAAAAAACAGGAAATGTTTCTGAGAAATAACCAACTAAACTTTTTCTTTTTCTTCCTCTGATTCCTCCAGATCCGGATCACTCACAAGAACCAGGTTCCCATTTTACTGGGTCCTCCTCAGAAAACGCCCTTCTTTTTCTTCAAGAAACGCAACAGGAGCTGCGACTAAGGAGACAACGGACACAAGGGGAACCCAACAACAACAAAAAAAAACAAAACAAAAAAAAACACAAAAACTTCAAGTACAAATATGCAGACACACCGCTCTTGGCAGCTCCAACAGAGATACATCCTAGAGTTGGGGTTTTGTTCCCAGCCTCAGTGATGGCGTACTCCAGGATTCGACCAATAAACAGTGAAGTGACTGAGGGAACTTCAAAGAAAAGGCCAAAAAAAAACTGAAAAAAAAAAATCGGGTTTTAGAAAAAACTACCAACACTAGATGAACAATCGGAGAATCTACAAAAACAAAAACACTACGTCGAACCAGAGGGAACGATTTCAGTGACAGAAGAACGTACGGACGTTCACTTCACACCGATGATACGACTAGCGGGAGAGGAGAGGGCGAGGAAGAGGAGGGAGAAGAATCATCCGTTATTGACTTTTTTTTTTTTTTGATGGGGCAAAAATCAGTGGAGTGGTTAAAGACGTGGTTCCAGTCCCCTTAGACTGATGGAGTCTGCTCCCAACCGCAGGCCAGATTACCCAGAAAACACCGAGTGACCGTAAAAACCTTCAGCCCCTCATTACTACCGTCGGACTCTTCCACCGAGGATCGAAAAATAAACCCAGTGGAGCCGTGGAGAGTGGCGAGACCCCCTCCTCCCCCTGTGGTTTTTATTTACCAGAGCAGTGACAGGCGTGCACTAAATTTATCCCGTTTCCTGCAGCGAAACCCTGCACCTAATTACTGTGTCAGACATCAGCTCAGTGTCAAGTGCGCAACATGCTGTCAAGGTACAAAAAAAAAGAAAAAGAAAAAGCCCTCCCCTCACCCGACGGGGCCGGGGTAACCATCAGGAATGGACAGACACGGGATGGACAAACGTCAGGGCGGGAAGAGGGTTTTTCGGTTCAAAGATGGCGGAATGTCGAATGTTCCGACGCCAGGAGACCCGTCGCGTGTTTTAATCAAGAATGTATCCACGTTACGAACTGTATCATACAGCATCAGACGGAACACATATACATATGTACTCTATGCAGATGTATGCATACAGTATATATATATATATATATTTATATATATATATTCCTGGACGTAGGTATAGCTCACATATGCTGTGTCTTTAAAAACAAAACACATTTGTGATTATTACGATTATGAATAATTAGATTAATACTGTGGATCTTTTAGATCAGAGGGGTTCAGCTCAGTGTCTCTCTTCCTCCTACCATATTACGAAAAACGTGGCTCTACGTCACAGGGCCGACCGTTTGTAGAATCAACTTGTAGCACAAGTCGGACGTCGGCGCGAAAAAACGCCGCCACCGATCCAGCTGGAATGTAGCTGGATGTGGCGACCGATCGGGACCGGAGCGAAGCTGTGACGGCGCCGGGCTCCTTTGTACCTTCTGCGTTCCTGGTCCACTCCATCACGGGGGTCACGTAGGGTATTTGTGGCGGCGGTGCCGTCCACGCTCAAAATAAATCGAAATTCCACACGTGCCTCGTCGTCACAGCTGCATCTGAGGAAGGAACGATCTTTCGGTTTCGCGAAAAGCGAACACAACAAAGTAGAAAGTCAAACCACTGTGGATTTTGCGGGTCGCCGCTTTTACGCAATTGGATCGTTATTTTTTTCTAACGCGTCGTTTGAGTTAGGCCCTAATATAACACTGCCCAATCACGTTCTTCTGGGTGGATGATGTCATCTCCATCTCCCACCGACCACGGCTCTGTGGACTCACGGACGCAGAACGCACGAATCCAGCCTGAACGGGTTTTAGGCTTTGACGTCTCTAGACCCTGACTCCCTTTAAAACCTGCTGACTCTCACCCACCCCCCCGGGGCCCCGTGGACACCCCCTCCTCCCACACACTACACCCTGCGCCCCCCCCCACTCTGACATGACAACAGGGACTCACGTCAGACTTACGTCAGAATTCTGTTCTTACGGTGCGACGTTACTCGATTTTCGTAAGTTGGAACTCACTGTGCTGTACATAAATACCTGTGTCACTCGTCTACGCTAGCACGGCGCTAACATCGTAATCTAGAACAGGGGTGTCAAACATACGGCCCGTGGGCCAGATCCGGCCCACTTGGGTGTTCGATTCGGCCCACTTGATGAATTTTCAAAACAAAAATTCTACACAAACACTTCATGTTCATGAGGTTTTTTGTACAAAATATTATTATTTCATGAAATATGAATAATGAATCCAAATAAATATCTTATATACTTGCACTTCTTTGCATGAAAACGGGGCCTTGTTTGTTATTGTAAGTTATCATTTTTTTATGGTGAGATTGTACTGGTCCGGCCCACTTGAAATCGACTGTAATTACGTGTCCCCTGAACCAATGAATGAGTTTGACACCCCTGGTCTAGGACATCAAAACATCAGAAGAGTCCAACTTACGCCCTGGAGCCATATTGAAAGGCAAAAAAAAAGGCAAAAAAGAAAGCAAATGTAGCACAATCCAATGTATGGCGTTTTAACCGACGCGGAATTTGTTTAGTTGCCGTACGTCAAAATAATAAACGTAGGAGACGGCAACGTAACCACGAAACACCGTAGGTCGAGGACGTCGCAAACCGAGGACCTCCTGTGTTAGACTCCACATACTGCATACTACCGCCTCACCTGGGACCTAGTGTAGTCCAGGTTTGTTTTACTTCATTTTACAAAAGTATTATTGATGTAATACAAACAACAAAAACGCTGTGGGATCAAAAGACAAAAATTAAAAAAAAAATAAAACCAGTATGATAAAGCAGAACACCTCAGTCAGTCCATGCTGGAGCCTGGGTGTCCAGAGAACTCAGCAGTAAAAAAAAAATTAAAAAAAAAAAAAACAAAAACCGAGTGCATGTTTACAGAACCTTTACATTTACTGAAGGAATGTTTTTTTTTTTCCACAGCCTGGAGTGTACATATCTGTTGTATGTATGTATGATATTTTATCTGAAGGTAACGTGCATCGCCGCATGCCTGCTGAAACAAAAGAAAAGTGAACAAAAAAAAGAAAAGAAATAGGGTGCATACAATCTATTCAGACCTTCACAAGCTTAAAGGGACAGTTCAGCCGAAATAAAATGTAAAAAAAAAAAAAAAAAAAAAAACTCAATCGCCGCCATGATAACTAGATTAAGAGCACTGCCCTTTCTGTGGTGAACTGTCCCTTTAAGCCCCTTTTTTTATTTATTTGGTATTTTCTTTTACTTTCAATATAATTTTTTTCGGAGGGATTGGGGGGAAAAGAGGGTTTGAAGAAACTTGGAAAATGAAAAAAGAATTCTTACAGAAATATTCTGGTACTATACTGTAGATGATGCACCATCCTTACACACACACACACACACACACGCACAGAACTCTTTCCTGTTCTGTAAAACTGTAAACGAATCAACTGCCTTAACAAATAAATGTTGCTCCATGCTCGTGCCCAAGGCTCCACATGCACACAGACAGTCGTCGGGAGATAAAATGAAATTTACCCAAGGTAAACACTGGGTTTAAACGGTCCCACCCCCGATTAACAAAATATAGATTTAAACTGGGGCTGTCAAACATACAGCCCGTGGGCCATAACTGGCCCGCCCGCAGGTTCAATCCGGCCAAAATGAAGGTGATGTTTTGTCAAATTATATTCCGTTAAATATGAAAATGTATCGTGGTAGTTGCGTTCCAAGGCCCATCGCGAAATGGGAAAAATTGCGAAGTACAGGCAAGATAGTTAATATATTATTTACGTATATATTTACCCTTTCGCACGCAATTATATCCACAGTAGAGTTGAATAATGGCGACGCAGAGCGAAGTGAACGACTCAGTTAGCCAATAGTACACCGAGTCCACATTGTATTAGCCAATAGTATTCTGTGTACGATGTGTCGCTCGGAATCTACATTTTGAAAGCCAAAGGTTTCCTATGTGTAATTATTTTGTATTGTCTTTTAGTTTATTTTTTTGCTATATTTTGGGAGATCGGATTTTTTTAAAAATTTGCGATGTACTGAGGGAACGAAAGGAGAACTGCGATATAGAGAGGGGACACTGTATACTGTATACTGGTCTAAACATTTAGGTTTGTTTTGTTTTTTTTAAATCAACAATTCTCAGAAAATTAAGAACCTGAGAATTGTTTGAATTGAACAGTAAAGAACAGGAATGTACCTCAGTGCAGAGCTGCTGTTAAAAAAAAATCCAGAGAAGAAGAAACCAGGTCAAGTGATTGGTAGTGTTATAGACTACCTCAGTGTTAAAGCAGACTGATTACTGTCAGTGATACATTTAAAAAACATGGCTGGATCAATTTTTTTTTTTTTCAAGGTGCATGTCTTTCCTCCAGTAAAAACATCCAAATCCGTGAACTCCACCGTATTATGGTTTCGGACATGTCTGAAAAGTGATGGGTGACGTGAGGAATATTCAACCGCCACATGAAACCAACATGCTAGATGGTGCTGAATTCTATGCACTGTACCTTTAAGTCAATGCAGCAGCAGAGAGAGTTGTGCATGGTTAGCCATTTTAAGCTGCAAAGTTTATGGTGTGAGTAGTGGATTCTAACAGCTGTGGAATAAAAGCTACTGCAAAGTTGTAAAATCCATACGTTTTCCTTCGAATTAGTCCCGAGCGGCTGTTAGCAGAAGAAGAAAAAAGGGCCCCCGTTGGTCGTTTCTCCACTCAGCCCCGTGGTGATGGTTCTATGAAATGTCAGATTCCATTTGAGAACTGAGCAGAAAAATGAGGTGGAGAGTGAGTAATAGTTCCTGCTCCTGCATGTCTTTCTGCTGTTGTGAACACCTGCAGCTCTTCATGTGTGCAGTAAACAGAGGAGAAAATGTCCAGACTCAGATTTCTACCTAGAGTTCATGTTCAGTAATGGGAATAGCACAGGTCAGGCAGTAGGGTTGCGGGTTTGATTTCCCCCTTGGTAGGTTACGTGTATACCAACCTGCGTAGTACTGTATTAGTACAGACCTCAAACCCTAAACATTTCTGATAATATCGGTCGGTTGATATTAGCATGATGATGTAATAACAAAAATAATTTTGTTTTGCACAGACAATGCTAATGCCTTTAGTGGGGCGTCGCAACAAAAGTCGCTAATGTGTTATATCCACGACAGGTGATGTTACCTAAAAATTGTTTTGGGGAAAGACAGCGGCTTGATCAATATCGGTTGATATCGGAATTGGAAATTTCCGATAATATCGCCCTACTAATATTATCGGTCCGATATTAGCATATCAGTAGGAATTGTTATCGATTTTTCCTTCAATAATGTAAACCCGATAACGCAATGTCTGGGTTTAGCCAAATATGCTGGAATCACTTTAGGTTTTGGGTTTAGCCAAATATGCTGGAATCGCTTTAGATTTTGTTTTGTACAGACGATGCTAATTTGTGAAATGCCTTTAGTGGGACATCGCAATCAAAGTCGCTAATGTGTTATATCCACAACAGGAGATATGTGATGTTACCTAAAAATAGTTTACGGGGGAAACAGCGGCATGTATCGGTATGGGTTGATATCGGAATCAGAAATAAAGTGTTTGGACGATATCGGATATCGGTGTTTTAGCTGCCTTTTTCTTAGACATTGAATTTTTTTCCGTCTTTGTGAAAAAGATGTGGGAGAAACTTTCTGTTGCAGGGTCAAATTTTTAGCAATTCATATCTATTTATACTGCGTCTTCTTCCCGGTATCGTACTCCCAACTCTGTTTCATGTGAGGGCAGTGGTGTTTGGGTTCCAGCCCCCTCCATTTTTTTCTTTGTTATTGTGGTCCAAACAGTCGTAGTTTAGTCTCGTGTGACTCTGAGATGATTCGGTTTTTCTGTAGTGAGTCAATACATTTTCGACACATAAAATCTGGTCTATTTATTCAAGTGCAGATTTGGAAGTGGTCTAAGTGGGTGGTTCCAATCCCACGGACAGTCAAGGAAAATGTCCTGTCGCTCTTTGCGGTACACCCCCATCGCTGCTTTTCATTTTATTGGTACATTTAGTCTCTCAGTCCTGGTTCGTCCAGAACATTCTCCCTCTGCACGCTGTCGGTTCGACTGGTTTTCACACATCTGTAGTGTATTGTTATCGAAGGCGTGTTTTCCTACGACACGAGCGGCTCGAACAACACCGATCCTCGGGTGATTCTTCCTTTGGCCTTTTCTACGACTGCCTCCACTGCTAAGATAACAAGGCAGGAATTATCTTCACAAGTGCTATTAATAGCAGGCGAGTCACATCTTGTCCCTCAGAGAGATAGCATCCTGCACCCCAGGCAAGACTTTTCTTTTTCATAGTTGTTTTTTTTTTTTTTTTTTTTCTTTTATGTGTTTGACAGGCGTGTACACGCAGGAACAGACTGTCCAGACGCTCACTTACTACCATTATCCCAGTATCTCAGCTACTGATGGCTGTTGATTTAGCTGTGGCTACTTTAATGATTAGGTTACCGTCGGGAGAAGGAGGAGAGTTGACTTTTGCATTTTTTTGATTTTAAAGGGCCAAGAAAAAAATAAACAAATATAAAAAAAAACCCATCAGAATTCAGATGAATTCAACGACACAACGCTGTATTTGAGCTTGGGGTGTCCACATTTTCTCATTTACTCATATAAACTGAATGTTGTTACTGATTTAGATCCTGAGATTTCACCTAAACTTGTCTATATTTTGAATTCATATTTTAAAAATAATTGAATTTGAGGTACAATGGTCGACCGTGTACGCAGCAGAATCTGTTGTTTATTGGTATAAAATTAACAAAGGGGAAAAATACTTCATTTTGTACCTTACCTTATTTCTCAAAAATCAAAAATAAAATATATTCTAGACAATTCAAAGGCGTGTTCCGCCACTTCCAAACCTGTACTGGTGACAGTGTGTCTTAAGATGGACGCTGTGTCCTCGTTAGGGAGACAATGGCCAGTAAGTAGGACAGTGTGGCCTCAGTGATGGGGCGATGTGCGGAGGACAGTAAGACATTCCTGTGACTGGGGACGTTGACAGTGTTGACCTTTTCAGTTAATTATCCTATATATTTACTGTAGCTGTCTGTGTTCCATAGCGTAGCCGCTAGCAAGCCTGCCTTCCCCGAAGAACCACATTTGTGTCCCACGGAAGCTATTCGGCGAGAGGACAAATACGTCGTCTCAGGGCTCTGTTTACATTTCTAAATAAATGTGTATATATATGTCTATATATATAGACATATATATGTATATATGTGTATATATGTGTGTGTATATATATACTGTATACACATGTAAGCATGTACATATGTACACATACATGTAATCCAGCCAAGCCACAGATCAGTGTTGAAATAATGCGATTATGTGTTTTACTCCATAGGCCCCTCAAATATACTTAATACGTTGGATATTTTCCCTCTGAGCTGCTTGCACGTAACAGTCCCAACCATCGGTTGCAGCTTTCCGTAAAGTCATTAATGACTGCGAACAACGCTCTAAAGGGGAAGTCCGTGTTTTTACACTTCAAAGTCAGTTTGAAAAGAAAAAAATGAGCGTGAATCAAAGACTTCTGGAGCAGGCTCATCTTCATCTTTCTTTCTTCTTCTTCTCATCTGACTTCATTCTTTGCTGTCGTTCCAGATTCATAAATGATCTTTGATCCTGAAAGTTGGCATTCTCAAGGAATCAGACAAATAAAAAAAAAACGAACGATTTGGCCACAGACTAATGGAAGTGTCGGAAATCATTCTGAACGCAGCGATCGCCCCGAGTCCCCCTAGAAACCTGTCTGAACGTGAAGCATCAGCTTCTTCATCTGTGCACGTCAAATGTAGGCGTCGATGTCAACGGAGAAACAAAATATTACAATAATGCCCTTTTAATCACCTCCAACTCCATCTACTGTGGGAACATGACCCAGAAAACACTTTTGAAAAAACAAAAACCTGCACTACCCCTTTAATGTTATCACAGGTGAGCTCAGGATACGACTTTATTGAGGCTCAGGGTTGAAATTAATAAGCAGCTCAGTAGTTAAAAAACAAATGGTTGTTAAATTTAGCTTCACCTTTAGCAGCTGCGGCATTAAAGTGACAGAAATGAATAAGTAGAAACAGATACTGGTGCATTTGTCCCTTTACTTAACTACCTGCATTTAATATCTCCATAAAATGTTATTCATTACACTGTTTACTTTCTCTTTGGGTTTTTTTTTTTTACCACTGAAAGTAACAAAGGTGGCCATTGTCAGACTCATTCACAAGTTTTGGCCCTTTTTGTCGCGCTTATTCACAGAAACACGTTGAAATGATTGATAAAATTAAAGTCCAGAACTGGTTCATACTGGTTTGTACTGTAGGGACTACATGCAAAAATGCCCTTGAAAGTCATACTAAGGCTTTTAGTGGTCACATAAAAATGTGAAATGGAAAAAATAAGATGGAATATCTAATAAAGTTAGTAAATAATAACTAAAATTTAACCAGAAACTAACCCCTGGGCATAAACCAGGCATGGGCAAACTAAGGCCCGGGGGCCAGACGTGGCCCGTTCAGCTTCTTAACCCGCCCACCAAACTTTTCCAAATTCTATAATTTATTTATATTATCATTATCCAGTCTTTATTATACCCTGCAATAACCACGTTTCCCCAATAGATGGGGTAGACAATAATAAAAGCATTTTAGCCTTTATGCATGACTTTCACATGTCATATATTAAAGCTTCATTTACAGTAAATTATACTTAGAAATAGCTTGAGCGAAAGCTACGAGTTAGCCTAGCATAAACTACACTTTGACCACAAATGTCAAAGGTGGCCAGAAGAAGCCCTAAGCACAGAAATAGCTAATCGTTACCATAAGTTACCATTATTTAGCTCAGCAGTCCTCGACCAGTAATACCACGCCATCGTTGAAGGATCATTAAATTTTCCAAATAAAACATCTTACAGACTTATCCTGTACCCTTTAAGTAAAGGGATATGACTGGATTCTTTTGTAATGAAGTGAATTAGTAAAACTGAAGTATATTTTCTCACTGTGTCCCACTGCGGCCCCATACCAAATGACCTATGGACCGGGACCAGTCCCCAGCCCCATACCAAATGACCTATGGACTGGGACCAGTCCCTGTACCAGGGGTTGGGAACCTCTGAGGGTCAAACGTTATTGCTAAAAAAAAAGCCATACTCAATTTTACAAAAAAAAAATAGATAAAGGTTTGTAGAATCCTTTTTGTAAAAATACAGATTTGTACCAAACTCTACACCCATCCTTTTGTAGGTTTGACTGAAGGTCCGTGCTGCTGTAGCCCACTGTTCACTGTTAGGATTAGCCTTTGTCATCTTGACCTGGTGGTTGCATCACTGTCACACTGACCTACAGCCGCAGCCTTGGAGAGAACAGAACCACGGGTACCGCTGTAGGACACGGAGACGGAGAGAAGGGCTGCAGCTCGGTGGGTACGTGAGCAGTTCGTCAGCCTGTGTTTGCGTCAGGTACATTTATTTCAGGAAAGCACGATCTCCAAATGAGCCCTACAAACACACAGGAGCAGCCAGGGTCTTTTTTTTTTTACGACAAAAAGGGGAGAAAAAAGTAGTCTGCCCTCTGGTTTTAGATGCCTCACAATTAAATTGGACTGTGGATATGCGTCGTATTTTAAGCTCCACAGTTGAGGTACAGTAGAACTCCTGGAAGACAGTTTGCCTTTTGCCATGAACAACAGTGATACTCTAAGGGTAGCAGTATTTTGGTCCGTGTTTGTGGACGTCAGCGTGATCGGTTATGTTCCTGTTCTCTCAAAATCCAGCCAAAGACACAGCGCAGCTCCGTAATTACCGTGCTGGAAGGTCAACTGAAAAGATTTTTGATTTGGCGGCCAAGGGAATGGTCACAGTGATGAGAGGTTTTGAACCAAGTCAAAAAAATGTATTGTTCAGGAAATGTTCTCTTTTAACACCCTTGTAAAATATATGCTGTATATTCCAGACTATAAGGTGCGACTTATATATTAAAATATATAATTTCACATGTTTATTTTCACACTGACAGCCACTAGAGGGCACTCTAGGCTTGTGTAGCCACATGACAGCCGCTAGAGGGCGCTCTAGGCGTGTGTAGCAGTATCTGGTACTCCGGTACCACTGAAAATTCACTG
>NC_024322.1:2312181-2314287 GCF_000523025.1 Cynoglossus semilaevis | reverse complement strand
TGACAGCCGCTAGAGGGCACTGGTGCAACTTATATGTGTTTTTTCTTCTTCATTATGCATTTTTTGGCTGGTGCGACTCATGATGTTGTTGGTCTGTCCGGCAACCAAGTTATGGTACAACAACCGGGGCAATTTTTGGTTAAAAATTGTGTTTGTTACCGAATCGTTCCAAAAGGAAGGCGTTGGACAACTGAGGTTCCACTGTATCTGTCCTACAGTACGTAAAATAAACAATAATTTACAAATACAAAATGGCTGCAGTAAACAACAGTGGGCCATTATATTAGTATGACTGAGCTGCCTGATGTAGTGCAGAGCTCCATTGAGCTTTGGACCAATAAAGGTGTAATAAACTGATTCAATTACACACATCCTTCCTTCTAATGATGTTCCATTCCATACACAAAAAAAATTGTAGTTTGAGAATTTTCTTCACTTCCACATTTGCATTTTTTTTTTCCTGGGTTTAAATGGCAGGAAAGTGTAAAATAAGTGTGTTATACTGCAACCAGCTACTGTCTCAGAACTGTAACCACAACCAGTGTTGTAAAATAGAAACAATTTATAGAAATGACCTCTCCAAAAAAAAAAAAAACATATTAGTTAAATATAGCATATAGCTAAAGGTTTGCCAGACCTCGACTGATCATAAGAAACAAACAATCGTTTGAACATATAATCAAACACAGATGTAGCAAATGTGTCAGATGTGACAAATAACTGTGGGTAGTTAGTGTAAGCGCGTTTCAGTGTAGGTTTCAAATAAAATGAAAACGATGTGAATGAGATAAGCAATCAGTTTGAATGTAACAGAAAATCTACCCGACATTTCATGCTAATTTGTTTTGTATTTGTATTGTTATCATTAGCCAAAACAGACCACTAAACCTCATCACCTGAACATCCAAAGGTAAAGGATTGTGGGTAAACACATCAGATTAAATGAACCCTGACAATGCGGCTCCCTGTGAAGTAAGTGATGACTATGAAAAAAATGTAAACACTCACTAATGGACAGGAAACACTGATTATAATGTGAACTATTAGGAGATAAGGGGCGAACAAGATACTGCTGTATGCAGATGATGCAGTTATACTCTAACAGTAACAGTTTGGTTAACCGATAACTACACATCCACGTTCATTCAGACACTGATACAAACAGGATAGAGTCTAAAAGATGTTTTATTTTGAAAATGTAATAATCCTTCAAAGCTCAGCATCTTGCTACCAGTCAGTTGATTATTATTTGATTGCTTATACAAACTTTTAATTACGTAGGTTAAGAAACTCTGTTGCATGGATTTTACTAAATGTTTTTTTAACTCTCACGGGCCACACAAAACAGCTTGGCCGGCCGCATTTGGCCCCCGGGCCATGAGTTTGACACGTATGGTCAAGAAGAAAGTGGAAAGATTTGACAGAACTGTGCTTCTACGTTTATGGCTTATTCTTAATAGACATTATTTGCATAAAAACTACATGAATCGCAGTAATATTTGATCAAAATACTTTTGCTTTTACACTGCAAAATGTACTCAATGGACATGAAGGGTTCTTATACGAAAACAAAAACGCTTAAAAGTGTGTTCGCTGAAGTTTGTTTGAAACCTAAGTATGAAACCCATAAAACGTGTTGTTGACTTGCTGCAATATCTGTGGTCTGCTACTGTCTCTTTAAGAAAACAGACCCTGCGCTGTTGTCTGACACGAAAAAAATGTGAATGAAATCCAGCCATTCATAAATATAGGGCCAGTGTCGTGCTAAGATTGGTCACGGCTTCTTTATGAATTATTCAGTAGCCTCTTCTCCGCCATTGGCTGCGTTCCTTGAGTGACGAGACGCCTCCACCAATCAGAGCTCGTGCAGAGCACAGCCACTGGAGCCCTAGGGAAAAAAGCAGCGGGTCATTAAAGAAAATCTCAGTCAAGTTTTGTGAGTCGGTGAGCGAGCAGCGACGACAGTGAGTGAAGAAAATACAGGGGACACGACACGCTGTGTGTTGTGTTTTTTTTTTCTTTCAAACGTGCGTGGATTTTTTTCTGCTTCTATTTCTGTTCTTGGAGAAGATTTATCTACGAAAAACAGGTAAGAAGCTGCATTTC
>NC_024322.1:2308658-2312134 GCF_000523025.1 Cynoglossus semilaevis | reverse complement strand
GTTCTCGGAGATGCGCCATTTTATTTAAACATATTTACTTTGGCGACCATTTTATTTCGTATCTGCGTTTAAGCAGGCTGGTTTGTGGCGAATGTTTGTTTGGACTCGCGGTGTGTGCTTCCTGCGTACGTGTGTGCGCGCGCGCGCGTGTGAGTAGACGATAAGTTATATACGTAGACGTGGCTTCGCGTTATCAGGACTGTTTGTGATTTTCTTTTTTATGAATGGACCGACCTTTTTTTCCTCCCTCTGTTTCCACACGGATCGAATTTCACTTCATTGAGAAAAACAAGGGAGGGGTGGGAGGGGGAGGGGCTCAGAGGAAGAGGAGGAGGTGGTGGAGGAGGAGGAGGAGGAGTGTGAATGAATTTCCTCCACCAACAATCCAAAGATTAACAGATAACAATCTGGTTGTTACAAGACCAAAGTATTTGAATAAATATGGCGGTGACTAAAGGATTTTCATATTTTAAATAAAGCCACTTTCCCCCGAAACATGATTCCAGAACTGTTTAAAAAAAAAAAAAGTAATATGCATGTGGGATTTTTTTTAATGAGAAAACTTTTTTAGTCAGAATTGCTACTCAAAAAAAAAGTTGTCCGGCTTTATTTTGTTTTTACTATCATTTACTCACCTACCCAAACTACTGTTTAATGTACTGAAATGTTAGATATTCAATTTATGAAAATTCTAAAAAATAAAAAACTTTGACTTTGTCGTTTTAAAAACCTTTCTGGATGCATTTTGTTCAATCTAATAAAAACTTGTTTGAAATTTAAAATCTAATTATTATAAAAGACCCCATTAAAAATGGGAATTGATATATTTATAAAATTATATATACATTATTAAATAGTTTTAACATGCAGTCGGTTTACTTTTAAGAGATATGATAGGAATAAAACAAATATTGACGATTAGTTCATTTTAAACATTTATTCTACCTAGCTAGCTGCTACAATTAATAATGAATATTTTTTGGGAATAGACTGAACTGAATGTTATATTATCTCTTTGCTTTTTGAGGTAGAAACTCAAAGTACTTGTGTCTAGTTCTGAGTTTCTACTCCTGTTTTGAGGTACGGATAACTTTTAACTCTTTTTCAAAATGTACATTGAATTAAAGGCACTTTCCGTCAACTTTCTGTAGAGCACTGTATGTGCGATGCAGGAGCCCCGGAGACGCTGTTGTTCTACATTATCGTGCTGTACCAATTTGATCTTGTGTACTCTGTCTTCTCTCGGACTCCAGTAAATAATGCCCTGCAGTCACTTCTTTATTCGTCATCCATTAAGTGGGTATGGAGCAGTGAGTCATATCACTCAGTCGAGGAGTGATGTGAGAATGCAGGGCAGCTCTGGTGTCTGGATAGTGTTGTTTTTAAAGGCTCTTTTTGTTTTGTTTTTTCTTTAACTCTGACCCTGGTTTTTCTGGCCTAATCAGGTGGCCCACATGGGGAGCAGATACTCTATTCCAACACGCACAAGTCCAACTGTAACACAAGTTTTGGGTTGGTTTTTTTTTTTTGGCCTTCCGTGGCTGATTTGATTTTCTGCGGTCAGTCCTGCTTATTCTCCCTCGTTTGCGAGGCTTTTTGCATGTGATGCGTCCTCTGGAGGACGAGCTGGAATGGTTTCCGAAGTCTTTAGCTCAACATCTTCAAGCTGATTACAGTGGAAAGTAGTGCTCACAGATGGCTGTGAGTGGAGCTTATATAACCCTGTTACATGTGTTTTGTAATGGCTCTGAGTGTGTGTGTGTGTGCGTGCGTGCGTGCGTGTGTGTTTACGCTTTCCTCTCGCTCACCGCTGAGCCGTGGCTGGGTTCAAAGAGCCGTTTGTTGGTTAAATAAATAAAGGCCTGTGTGATGGAGCCCTCAGTGCAGGAACACGGCGTGCAGCAAACGGACTGGCGGCGCGGTGAAACTGGGATTTTCTAAGTAATGACCTAGAACAACAACAATAATTTGATAACTGAGCTGTCGATCTAGAGCTGGAGACGGGGAACTCTGTGGGGTTTTAGGGCTGCATTCAACCGGAGTACTTCAAGTACTTTGGGTTTTTGTGCATGAAATGTTGAAAAGAGAAGGCACGGTTGCGTTTTAAGTTGAATCACCTTGGGGTAGACAAGTAAGGTTTTTGGCAAAGAAGACTCCGAGATGAGCAGCGATCAACGTCGTACGGAACGATTTGAAATGTTGATCAACTCCGAGATTTCAAAATGGCATTTTTGTTTTCCAATTACAATTTTTTTTTTTTTTTTTTTTTTTTTTTTTTTTTTTGCTGTGCCCTAATGTGAACTCCGTGATATTAGACATACTCATAAATCCTGTCCTGGTCTTATCTCCTCCAGTGATCGCTACAGTGACACAGGCGCTGTCGCTTTAAAGCGAGCACCTCCCCCTCCCCTAATATCTGAACCCCCTCTGCAAAAACAACGCCAGACGCCATGGATGGATTCTACGACCAGCAAGTCCCATTTATGGTTCCTCCCAGTGTAAGTGGACAACACAAACATGTTAGCCTTGCCCATTCCATGGCCGTATTCCTCAGCCCGTGGCTTGAGAGTATGGACGGATGAGTAAGCGGATGACAACATGGGCCAATATTCTTGACATCTGACCTTTTTCTTTTCCCCTCGTCTCTACTACAGCACAACTCAGGTGTGAAGGAGTCGACGAACCACAGGACTCTTAACGAGCGGAAAAGGAAATTTGTTGACACTGAACTAGCGCAGGACACAGAGGGTAATGTCGCTAATATCGCTAGTATTTTTTTTACATTTTTTTTATTTCTGGTAGATATGGTACTGTATATATTTTCAGGGGATGATTCTTGATTTTTTTCTGTTCTTGCAGAACTCTTCCAAGACCTCAGTCAGCTACAGGAGATCTGGATTGCAGAAGGTAAGATCGATGTTTTGGTCTTCCTCTTGGAATCATTTCCAAATTCAAGCTAACAACAACAATGAGTTTTGCTACTAGATCTCTAGTCTTTAATGCTTTCAAGTCGAGTTGAGTTTTATCTATGTTTCTGGACGTTAACATCCTGACGTTGGGCATGACCTGAGATGACAGATTAACCCAGGAATGTCATCCGATGGTATTTTTCCGTTAGCAATTGGAGCGAGAAGAGCAAAGTCCTGTTTATGTGAAACTGCTGACCACAAACCTTTTTTGTTTTCTACCTTTAAAGGAGCTTTAGTGCCATCTTGACTTTAACAATATTTAATTTAGTTGTTTTTACACATGGTTACAAAAAGGCACGTGGAGTTATTTCTGATGCAGTTTCTAACTATGTGCTTTTATTTTTTTATTTTGTTTTACAGCCCAGGTGCCACTAACTATGTGCTTTTATTTTTTTATTTCTTTGTTTTACAGCCCAGGTGCCTGACGATGAGCAGTTTGTCCCCGATTTCCAGTCAGACAACTGTAAGTATTTACCTCCAGTTCATGTTGTATTTTTTTTTTTTTTT
>NC_024322.1:2294755-2308546 GCF_000523025.1 Cynoglossus semilaevis | reverse complement strand
TCCCCTTTCCCCCCCTCTCTCCCTTTTGAAACCCCCGCCACTGACAGGTTCAGGTTCGAACCTGTTTTTCGTTAGCACTGCTCCGTCCGCGTCAAGATAAATGTGCTCCTCGCATGTCGGAACTCCATTCTGAGAGAGGATTCTCTCTCCGTCTCGTTCTCCCTTCATTTTGAGTTTAATCAACCGTTTGGCATGGGCCGTCACATGAGCCAGGTTTTCTAATCTGATTTCACACTTTCATGCACTTCATCCCCGCTGCTAAAGTGGGCTAGATTCCAGTGTACAGGCAGCTCCTGAGCCAACGTCCACAACAACAGTCTGTACCCCGTCCTCCAACCTGTTCTATGCTGCCTTCTGCTTGGCTCCGCGCACCGCCTGTAGGCTTTAGCTGAGGGATACATTTGTCCCCCTTCGTAACGTCTTACTGCGTTTATGTTTTCTTCTGATGCGTAGGAGATGGCGACAGGGTGTGGTTTCCCCGACTCTTTGTTGGACCAGCCTTTCAAGTCTTTGGTTTATGTGGCGTAGTGAACTGTAAACCAAACACTAGCCTGCAGGGCTTGAACCAATTATTGGGGGTGATGGATTGACATGTGTGTGTGTTTGCTAAGAAGGCACCATTTAGGGCTGTGTGCACATGTGGGATAGCACTGTTGTGGCGGACTCGCTAACCTCGTACTTTCTGTGTGCTGCGTAGGTGTGATGCAGAGGAGGGAGTTTGGCAGTTGAGCTTGTTTAAAAAAAAAAAAAAACGCGGTGTGTCGTTACTGCTTATCCACTAAAACCTGAACGTCACATAATAGTAACGATAAAAAGGAAGACAAATTTGGAATGAAATGAATCAATTTTCTTAAGTAATGAAGTCTGGTCAGTCCTCAGAACCACTTTATGATATTAAACTGGTAAACTTAAAAAAGTACTCGTGAAATGCGTGTGGCCTGACATTTGAAGGTATTTATAACGAGTAGTTTTTTGTTAAGGTAGTTAGAGAAAGATTTTCAATACTTTCAGATTATGTTTGATTTCCGGCAGGATTTAAAAAAAGAAAAAAAAAAAACAGCAGTGAATGATGCGGGGGAGTTGATGAGTTTCCTTTTTTTTTTTTTTTTTTTTTCCCTCCTCTTCGCATGGAGCCTCCTTTGAACCTTTGACGGCTCGCACCAGAGACCTCATGTGCCCATTGTTGGCTCTGCCTGAGTCCATCAGCACCCTGGGTGATTTATTTGGCTTCTGCTCCTCTGTGCCCAGGGATCTAGTTTCTGCCCTGCTATTATATGGCGCCTCGGAAACTGCTACTGATACGTCGAGAGCTGCATCTAGTGTCTAATGGTTACAGCCCAAGAGAAGAAAATCATTCACTGCCATTAGATTACAGGCACACTGATTCATGGGTATTGGTATTGTTTGGCCTAATGGGAATCAGACGAGGAGTTTGATAGCTTTTGTGTGTGTGTGTGTGTGTATACTGCGGTCGGTATCATGCTACCCAGCATCTGTGGATGGATGGAGTGCAGAGTCGCCTATCATTAGGGCAGATGATAAATAGCCGCTAAGTGGCTCTGTCGGTTCGAGGGGAAATGCGCAGAGGGGTGCCCGTGCCACCTCCCTTCATCCGTCAGCTCCAAACGTTGTTAAATGGCCGCTGCACATTCGTGTGTGTGCGCAGCTTCAATTAGGCCATATCTGCGGTCGTATCTGAGGCGCTCAATCAGTGCCGATTCTCTGTTTGTCTTCAGTAATGTTCCATGGCCCTCCGCCTGCCAAGATCAAGAGAGAGCTGACGAGCTCCAAGGAGCTTTCCCCCTGTCGTCAGGACAGGAGTCCCATGCCATACGGAGAAAAGTGCCTTTACAGCTACAGGTAAATGTCAGGTCGATCAAGAATGACCAAAAATGATGAATATTTCCTTGATATTTGATTTGACAAAAGAATCATCATTGTCGATTGGGTCGTCGTTGTTGTTGTTGTTGACTTGTGTCCATGCCCTTCCTTTCCAGTGCCTGCGACAGGAAGCCCTCTCCAGGGTTCAAGCCATTGACTCCTCCCTCAACACCGGTCTCCCCTTGCGGCCCCGCTAGCACGCCAGGAACACCTCCACACCCGCATGTAGCCAACGGTGCCGCTGGGCCAATTCCGGTGCACAAGCCAGCTCTCCCGGTCCACAGCCACAACCCGCCCTTTGCTGTACCCTGTGCACCCATTAGCCAGAATGCTAATAACTTCACAGCCGAACACAGGTTAGCATCGGGGCAAACTAATGTTTGTCTACTTTTAGACAAAAGGTCTTTAGGTATTCTCAATATCATCGTTTTTCTCATTTTCAGATTCCAGAGGCAAATGTCAGAGCCATGTTTACCCTACCCTCCGTCAGAAAGTCAAGGGCGGCCCCCATTTTTGCCCCAGCCTCACAGCAGGAGCAGCGTTAACGACGGCGGCATGGCCCGTGACGGGAGGCCACCGTACCACCGTCAGATGTCGGAGCCGCTGGTGGCTCTGCCTCCACAGAGCTTCAAGCAGGAGCTCATCGATCCGCGTTACGCCGAGCAGGGCGTCCCCACCAACATGGGTCCCCCAGGTGCGCCGCCGGGCCCCCAGTGTCAGGCTGCTTTCCATCCCATGGCCATCAAGCAGGAGCCCCGTGACTTCTGCTTTGATTCTGGTGAGTGTTTTATTCTTCTGGTAATAAAACCAACCGACCGTCCCTTTGCAGATGAAAATGATTTGTCTGTGAACAGGTTGAGGAATGTTTTTGGACCATATTTGTTCTGGGCACTTGGCTGTGAGTTTTAGCATGGAGCAGAGGCAGAGAGCTGGACTCACACACACACACACAGACTCACACACACACACACAGACTCAAGGGCTAATCTGTATCATTCTTCTAGAGTCACGTCAGCCAAGTAAAAGTGGGTCCTTTACTTTGGCATAAGCCTCCAAGGGCAGAAAGTAAATGGGTCATGTAGGCAGGTGCACAGAACCTCTCTCGTTGATCCTATACCTGAAATAGATCTAGGCCACGACGTCCTCAGAGGATTTGATGGTCTGCGTTCTGTAAGGTGCCTTGAAAGTTGCTTTATACTTTTTTTTTTTTTCTTCGGCGAAGTTCAATGATTGTGTCCCAACAAACTGCAACCGATGAGATGTCGCTTACATGCGAGGTATCGTATCTAAAGAGACATTGAGACTATCTCTGCTCATTCGTGCAAACTGTTGTCCAGTGACGTAATCGCAAATCCTCTTAGCGTCTTAAATACCCACGTCACACAGACTACGTGGTCGGAAAAAGCTGCATGTTCAGCACTTGAGGGCCACTGTGAAGTTCGTCGTTCTGGAGATCAGGTGTCACGAGGTTTTCACTTCGTCGCTTGTCAATATTCTTATTAACAAGCTATGTAAATTTGGTTTAAAAAAAATAAATATACTCTATTACTTTTTTCAGTATTTTAAAGGTTTCTGTAGTTTCCTGTAGAAATGCTATCCAGAAATTCCAGCTGTAATGTCCAAAAGTTTCTAAATGGCCACCAAAAAAAACGTTGTCGTATGTGTGCATGGTTCGCAATTTCTTTTCTTAATGGGTTTACCCTTTTAAGAAAGGGGGGAAAATAGGAGTGAGGGGGATTTCTTAATGGGTTTACCCTTTTAAGAACGGGGGGAAAAATAGGAGTGAGTGTGTGTGGGGGGGTAGAGGAGGAGGTTGTGCACTTTGCAGACTCTGTACGGCGAAAATGAAAACCAGACCATGCTCCCCTCAGAAGTAGGGGCCGGACTAGCATAACTCAATTGTCATTGAGATTTAATACAGCAGCCATAGTGCTAATCCTATTTAAGGACAAACGGGAGATGTTGTGCTCCCTGATCTGGACTTTGCTTTACTCCTACATTTATGCGCATTGGAGCAGGCGGGGGGAGGGGGTAATTGATCATCGGTCAAACACGACCACTGGTTGGACAAAGATACTTTCTCTATCCTTTGCTCTGATCCTTTTTTTTTTTTTTTTTCCCCTCTGTATTTATATTTGCCTACGTGACCGAAAAGCGCTCGTATAAATAGCTTGAACTGGACGTTGAACCCTTACGAGCTGCAGATACAATATCAAAGTGGAGCGTATCAGTGGCTCGGTGGCACATGTCCAAATATATCCGTCAGCTGTGAGGTGGATTTTGATGTAATACACACTCCCATAGGATGTTGAGCTCCGAGTTCACACCCCCTGTCTCGTTTGTTTACAGAAGTCCCCAACTGTCAGTCATCGTTCGGGAGAGCAGGCAACTACTACCAAAATAACCACGAAAGTAAGTTTGGACCGATTACGGCCTACTTCTTTTGGTGTCCGTCAATGTTGAGATTGGGACTGTCAATAATGGCCGTCTCGACTTGCAGAAACCGTAGATTAGAGAGGGAGGTAATCTGTTTAAATACATCGTCCACTGCGAAGGAACCACTTGGTGTAGTCTACCCTCTTGTGCAGGAACAATTTTCGGTGCCTTGGTTTGGTACTTGCCCCATAAGGGCGCAGTCCAAATGTCCAAATAAATCATGACAATGTCTTTAATTGTCGTCTTCCAAACTACAGGACCAAATATTGTTTGTTTTTTTTGCATCCAAATGTCCAAATAAATCATGACAATTTCTTTAATTGTCGTCTTCCAAATATTGTTGTGTATTTTGGTATTTTGTTTTTTTTTTGCGTAGTTGCCTGAACAACAATCTTATCGTCACACTCTCTCGTTTTTGTTTTTTTTCCGTACCAGGCTTTCCCTACGACAGAGATGCCCAGTTGTACTTTGACGACACCTGTGTGGTTCCTGAAAGATTAGAAGGTGAGACCCCCCTTCAATAAATAGGGATTCGACTCGATCTTTAGATTCTCCTCGGCTGCAGATGCAGACAACTGCGAGCGTTCTGCTCATAATGAATAGCTGGTCCGTTTTACAGCCTCCGTCTGGCTGGAATTTCTCACCACACTGTGGTCATGGTAGAGGACATAGCTGACTGACACTTCTCCACTCTCTGTCCTTATTGGCCTTCTGCTTCTCTGCTATTGTATAAACGACTTTTTTTTTTTTTTTCCCCATTTTTCTCTTCCATTTGCAGGAAAGGTCAAACAAGAGCCTCCCGTTTATCGTGACGGCCCACCGTATCAGCGCCGCGGCTCCCTGCAGCTGTGGCAGTTCCTGGTTACCTTACTGGACGACCCAGCCAACGGTCACTTCATTGCCTGGACAGGTCGTGGAATGGAGTTCAAACTCATTGAGCCTGAAGAGGTAAGAAAAGTCGAGATGCTTAATTAAGACTCTTTCCGGTATCTGTGGAAGTTGTTGATGAATCTGATGATTCATTTTTGTTTTTTTCCTCAGGTTGCTAGGCGATGGGGAATCCAGAAAAACAGACCAGCTATGAACTATGACAAGCTAAGTCGCTCGCTGCGTTACTACTATGAGAAGGGCATCATGCAGAAGGTAAAGGCACGTTCACCTTTTTTTTTTTTTTTTTTAACATATACATGAAGTTAACTGACATCCAAATTTACCGACTCCACGTTTAAGTCGATTTCAAAATGCTCAGCGACCGCCGCTGTTGGACTCATTCGTGATGGTCTCGTTGTTCAGGTGGCAGGGGAACGCTACGTGTACAAGTTCGTCTGCGATCCCGAGGCCCTCTTCTCCATGGCCTTCCCGGACAACCAGAGGCCCAACCTGAAGGCTGACCCCGACAGCCTCCCAGGCCTGGAGGACGACACGGTGCCCCTCACCCACTACGACGAATCCACTCCATATGTGCTGGACGCTGGGGAACAATGCGTGTCGGGCTTAACGTTTCCTGAAGGCTACGGGTACTGAAGCAGCAACTGCAGGGGAGAACGTGACCGACGTACACGTCACACACGTACCCGTTATATGTCTCCCTCTCTCTGCCCAATTGTAAAACTCACACCTGGATCCATAGACGGACCGGGACGTCTGCTCGTTTCGATGGTTCCCTCCCCCTGCTCCCCGAAACGTCTCGTGGAACTCTCAACAGTAGTAGCTAAGACTAAAAGAGGGGGGAAAAACCCACAAAAACACCTAACAGAGAGACAAACAAAGAGGGAATTCTGAAGGTCTTTGAGGTCAAACTCGACCGCAGTAGCGTGGACCCAGCGGACCCCGGTTGCGATGGAGACCAAACTGAGGGAGGCCAACGTCAAAATAAACTGGCATCCACCACCCACTGCCCTGCCCTACGTATATGACTGCAAAACTTAATACAAAAACGTCTGATTTTTTTTTCCTTCTTTTTTGTGACAATCTGCTTTTCTTAAAAAAAAAAAAACAATCAAATAACCAACACAGTAAAAAAAAAAAAGCTAACAAATAAAGTACAAATCAAATGAGAATATATATTAAATGCAGCATTGTGCTATAGTTGCCTTTTTGGGTCGCTCCCTCTGCCCGTAACTGTTTTCTCCGTACCTGCATCCGAACATCAGAATCTGTGAAAGGGCTTTAATTTGCAAAAAACAGATTATGATAATAATACAAAAAAATATTTTGACTTTTAAAAAGAGTATTTCTTGGTGTCCCAGGACTCTCAGGTTTCTGGGCTGTAGCTGTATTTCAGACTACTTTTTTTTAAATGGTTCTTTTCTATTTGTTCAAATTGTATCTCCCCCTCTTTACGTCTGGGTCATATGTTCTTTCTTCTGAGTAGCTGAGGTGTTCCTCCACACAGATAAAACACCTGTCTATGTCAGGCTGAACTGGACCAATCAGTGCGACAGTAAATTAGACTCGATAATGACAGGAGTCTGTCAACATTTCCTGGTCCCATTGAGTGACACGCTCTACAGGCGTTAGAATCGACATCCTTATATTTTCCAACATTTGTTATGAACTTTATAGCTATCCAAAAAAATTTTTGTACTGCTGTACTGTTATTAAGGCCTTTAGAGTCGTGTGGCAGCATTCAAGTCACATGACATTAGATGTTAACCTGACACAAAGCAAAAAAAAAAAAAACTCCTCCACCAGCTGAATTTGAAGGTGCTATGATTTGTGGAACATGACTAGTCCACACGGTCACCTTTGGGTCCATGTCCACCATTCTAAACACATAATATACATCATTTTGACACTAAAGAATGTATGACCCAGGCCTTAATTTTACATCCTAAATACCCCGTATCACGCCATCCATCACAGCTGGGTTCTTTTATCGGAAATATAGCACTCTATCTTTCCCATGTAGGAAAAAAAAACAAAAACAAGGATATATTCAGAGATTGCATATTTTTGCCGGATAATTTACAAAGTTATAACTAATCGTGTATAATAATAATAATAATAACCAGTCGCTAAGCTCCTTTTCTCTTTTGTAAACTCTCTGGATGCTCAATGTTTTCTTGGCAGTGTCTTAGTCCCTCTGATGTACCAGTATGGCTGTAGCACCGGACAATTGCATGCATAAACCAACCAAAAAAAAGTGAAAGTCAAGTTCAAGTTAATTCTGTCACCGTTTTTAATTTCACAATTAACCACACGACACGTGATCAGAAAAACTCTCTGCTTCTCTCTGCATGGTCCACTAACATATCGTTGTTTTACCGTCTCTGGACAAAGAAGATATTCTTGAGTAATATTATATAACAATATAATATTCCCTGCATTTTCTTCTCTTTTTTTTTTTGTGTGCGTTTATTTGTTTTTGTACGGGGGCAAAGACTTATAAAAAAAAAAGTATATATTTTTGCTATAAGGCTGCGTTTGTTTTTGTTGTTTTTTTTCTCGATTTTAACGTATAAGCTGTATAGTTCCAGCTTTAATAGAGATGTACCTTTTTAAAAATGACAAACTTAAACATCTTCTTTCTTGCTATGCTACCACTGCAGACTGTTTAGAACTGAGACGAACACTGCCTCCTGTGGTCGGAGACCAGACATGTTATATTTTGGCAATGTATCATGAGATCCCACCTCAGACACAGAGGTTGTCTGCACTTGTACAGGCTTTAGTCCCGCCTCCCAGCCCCTGTCACAATGTGTTTCTTACACTGCTGAGTTTGTAATAATCTGTACTGGGTACAATAAACGCTCTTCTATGCTCAACTCCCTCTAGTCTTCGTGTGTTTATCTCACCCCCTCCGCCCCCCCTTCTCTTCTTTTCACTTTGGAGTCAGTCGGTCAGTCAGCTGACTGCTTTGTTCTGGCAGTCACTCTGCTTGACCTGGCTGATTTTCTTAGTCACATGCCTGTCCTGACTATCAGTGGGTTAACGTTTTACTCTCTTATGAGTTCTGCTTAATGACTTTCAGCAACACCCATAGAAGGGAAAAAATATATATGCACAAGAGGACAAAGAAAACTCCCATCCAAATCCAAAATTTCCTCTATGGACTTCACGGTTTTCATATAAAAATACAGCACCAAAAAATAGGACGTAAAACAATAAAAACTAAGGATAATATATACGGACGATATTGAAATTATATTAAGGAAATGAAGGGGATGGTGTATCTTACAGTTAATAAAGAAAACCAAATATGGATCACACGCTGAGCCAACACTTGGCAACAGTGGGTTGAAAAACAAACAAACAAACAAACCAATCCTAAGCAGGTTTAACTGTCCTACTGTAGATGGCTGCAAAAAAAACTGTCGGTTTGGCAGTGTTTGACCGCCAGGGTGGTGTCAATTTGAGACAATAGATATATCACTGTTATCCATGAGACGCTCGGCTACTGAACAATAAAGATCCCCACCACTAGAGGGTGATAATGTGACAGTCAGATACCGTATTTAACATGATCCGCTAAGCAGCAGAAGGCACTGAGCCATATTTGCTCAAGTGCCATCCAGTTAATTAAGTACAGCTTTGTGAATGAAGGCATCGAGGTCGAGCCAAGGGTCAGGTGTGTGCAGTTTAGCGCTATCAAACAAAGTACATGTGCATTCAAAACTGAAGAGGTATTGGGAAACCCGGTGAAATCTTTGAATAGAACAAGGTCTGTCCTGTCACTGACTGGAAACTCTAGGTGTTCTACTTACAGCCAGTAAGTAGGTAGACGTGTGGCATGGAGTAAAAAAAGTGATCACCACAGCGGACGAGTTGGTTTTACCTGAGATAACCTTTGAGATGCGGCAGTAAAGAAGTTGATGACCATGCCACTCTTAAATTAAACCTTTAGTCACTGTGTTGCAGACTTGGCCTCAGACATACTGCCTCAGTCAGGCAACTAGAAGACCTCACTGCAGTCACAAACGTTGAACTGCTGTTGATTTTTCTTGGATATTACTAGGATTGTACTTCGCACAAATACATATGGTTTTATGGTGCTAGCTTAAGCGAGGTTCGGTTCAGGAATGCTTCTGCTGCATGAATTCACTGAGAAACTTTCCGCACTAGCAGGATTGTGTTAGTGTGTAAAGTGATGATCAGAGTTCCACGAGGTGATGGATGCTAGCAGGAAAACCATCGACTTAATTAAAACTAATGGCGTGAATTCCAAATGTTTTGACAAGCTTCGCAAAAATGTAGGAGCTGGTCATGTCCAGAGCTCTATCACAGTGAGGCGAGATTGCTCTCAAGAAACAGCTGTGCATTTTGTAGCAACAAACAGCAACATAGTTGTTCAAGGTCTCAATAACAATACGTTCGTTGTGGACCCAGGAAAAGAGGACAGAGATGTTTCTACTGCACCAACTGTGGACTCCATTTTTTTTGTCCATTAAGAACTCTTTGACTGAACAGAAGTAGTTCTCGCTTACAGAAAATGCCTGTGTTTCTTAAGTAGTGTGAGTTTGTGAAGTTGTCTTGGTACTAAAGGAAACATCTTTTCATAGTGGGTCACGATTTAATTAACAAAAGACGCTTTTAAATAATAACCTCCTTAACAGCCTCACAAAATAAAAATAAATGCTCAACAATACTTTCAAACCAACCTTCTCCACAGACTAATTAAGACAGGATGCAACAGAATGTCACTGACGTATAGACCGCGATACAACACTGCCCTCTAGTGGATGGAAACATTGTGGGTCACTCTCCAAGGCGCAAAGAAACTGGTTCGTCTTCTTCTTCTCCCCCAAACATGTGAAATATTATCGTACTTGGCAACGGAAAGAATTTTTCAGCCATTACAAAAGATATATGTCATATTTGTGTGGAGCTACAGCATTTCTGATTGGGGCTGGGTACAGAGTAATACCGCCGTGGTCTAGAAAATAAAAGCCTGTTTGAACGGCAAAAATTTTTTTTACCACTTTATAATGTAAAAGGGGTTGGTAGAGGATGTTTTATTTAATTTTTTTTTTTTTACAGTTGTTGGCAGGTGCGTTAGCAGGTGCGCTGTATTTATCTAATTAGCCTCTAGCTCGAAGCCTCAAAAAAATTAGCCAAGTAATAAGGTTTGGTTCTTTTAGTTAATAAAAAGGTGAACACGCCAGCAAAAAAGTTAAATATTTACGTTTTTGTTTTTACTAAATACGTTGAAACCCTAACCAAGGCAAACCTTTTTTTTAAAAGTTAAAATGGCGTTTAACCATGTCGATGCATCCAGGCTGTCGGGCGCTTATAACGAACCGTGTCTTCCTCACCACTATCATCATCATCATCATCATGGTTTCATCATTAATTCTTTATGGGCAACGCCGTGTAATTTTCCAATAACATCAGCAGTAGTGTTCGTTGACAGCCCGGGTTACACTTCGTGGAACTATCCAGGTTTTCTGGAAGCTTCTCGTGGAACAATTGGTTTCGTCGGACCGCTGCAGGAGACACAGTCAGAGCAGAGTAAAACGATCTTTGTTTGGACGATAAGTCGATATTTTACAGTTTTAACATATATAGACTTCAATTTGAAGATTAAAAATTAGTAAAAAGTAAAAATGTATGCTTAAAATATATACCCATTAATGGTCAGCTTTACCAGTGCTTTACACGTTTGCTTAGTTTGATGCTAATGCTAACCTAGAGTAGATATTGGAGTTAATTTAATTGATTTGTTGATTGTTGTTGGTTAACGTTGTCAAAAGTTCTCAAGTCCCAGACTATATATAAGCTCTGGACAATGTTTTGGGCCCCAGAATTGTATTTTAATTTAATTTTGTCTACATGTACAAATACAAATTTTAGGTTTACGTTTGTCACACTCTGTGTTAACATACTTTGGTTAAACTCTGATAAGTGTAATAATGTCAATAATCAGTTGATACCAAAAAGGTTTGGAAACTGCCAAGAAGTGGATGAGTAGAAGATTGAGGAAGTTTTTATTCTCTATAATTAATAAAGGTTTTTGCAGTAATATTAATATATATATTATTGTGTCCACATTAATTGTAAACTAGTATGTCACTGGTGTTGACTTTTTTTGTTTTTTTTTCCTGTTTCTATGCCTTCACCAACAGCAAAGCGCAGGACGTGTTTTCTGGAGAGGTATTTATGCATTTGTATAACTGCAGTTCAGTATGTACAGCCCATGTAACAGTGGTTTTTAGATTTTAAAAAAGCTGTTTTTCTCCATGCTGCAGGTCTGTATTTGATCTGGTGAAAGAACATCCTTACCTGGATCTGACAGACCCAAAACTGCTTGGCTGGTATCTTTCTTTAACTGCACAGGACCGAAGCATCATACTGGGTATGTTCCGTAAAACTAAGCTTCAACTTCACCGTTTTAAAATTTAACATTTTAATTTGTAACATGTCATATTATTATTCTTTACCTAGATGAAGGAGGTTTTCATCGCTTTCTGCAAAGACATCCTGCCTTAGGATTGACCGATCATCACGTTTATGTAAAGTTTGAGTGTGAGTTTAGGATCTAAGGTTCTCGTAACATTGCATTTCAGTGGGATTTTTTAAAATGTAGTAATAAATGCTGTCTTTCATAAAACCTGCAGATCCCAATGAAACGAGCAGCCTGTTGTCTCCGTCTATGAGTTCCAGTGGTCATAAGTATACTTCTAATACTCAAAACAGTCAGTGTATTCAATTTAAATACATTTGCTTTAAGAAGACAAACCTTTGTACTTGACAAGGATCCCTGTGGCTAATACTCTGCATCGATTTCTGCTATATGTGCCTCATCCAGGCCTGGAGATGCTTCAAGATAATTTGAAAGACCACTTATGTCAACAACTGGTTCCCCAGGAGGACATTTTTGATACACCCTCCAGCGGCACCGATTCTCAAAAACCAATCAACATGGTATAACGTTTTCAATTCATCTGTGGAACTTTTTTTTTTTTTTGCCTATGATTTAATTTTGAAATGTATTATGTTTTCTGAACCTTGAACAACTGGTTGGGGTTTTCAAGGATCCAGAAGGCTTGGAAAACTGCTCCTTGGACTTGGCGCTTGACCAGTGTTTTCAAAAGAAAAATCTTGAGGAAAATTCAGCGATGTGTGGACAGAGTGCTAACATCGCTGCTAACCTTGCACAAGCAAATCCATTAAAGTGAGTATGAAATAACTTATTCTTTTATTGACTTATTTAGAGCTATGAGAAGGCTTTAAGCTTTTAATTTTTGCTATGTGGTCTCTATCAAACTAAATGAGCTGTAAATTTATACAAAATCCCCAAAACCGTGGTTCAGTCAGGGTCAAATAGAACAGTATTATTATTTTTTTTAAGCTGTAAGATTGTCAGTACTCAGACTGGTTCATGATGGCTAGACTGAAAAGGCTGCAGCTTTAGTTTAGAAAATGCTTATCCAGCTATTACCACCCAAGTGAAAACTTTTACAGAAGGCCAAATGTATTTTGGGATACAAGCTGTGCACCATCCAGCTGTTAGCTAATCAGCAGAACTAGATTATATTTTATTTGGGTTATATTTATGGGTATCAAGGAACTATGTAGATCAGGGGTGTTAGTTCAGGGGCCACACTGGCCGCATCAGTACACGTTTTCCCTGTATTTTCCTGCAAATAACTACAAGTATATTATTAAATATTCATATTTAATGAAATATCATTTGACAAAACATCATGAACATTAAGTGTTGGTGCATTATTTTCACTTTCAAACTTCATCAAGTGGGCCAGATTGAGCTCCCTGGTGGGCCGATTTTGGCCCGCGGGCTATATGTTTGACAACATATGATTGGTATGCGGGCTATATGTTTGACAACATATGATCGGAATGTATAACCAATCATATGTTTGATCGGTTATACATACCACATATTACTGATCATTTCCTGTTAGTAGGTCAGACCAGTCATTTTATAACGAGTGCTACTCAGAGTACTGCAGCTGTGACAGCATGGAGAGTGACGACCATGACGACAGCATTGAGAACCCTATTCATTTGCATGGTCATCCAGAGCCAAACAGGAAAAAGTCCACCAATGATGGACCAATTCAGAACAAGGTTGGAGGTGAGCAGGATGACAGGTTTAAAAACATCCTGGGGGAAGACACGAGCATGGTCTGTCTGGACGGCAAGGGAACGATGGGTCATCAAAAAGACGGTCATTCAGGTCTGGCCAAAGCTTACAAAGAAGCAGCAGTAGATGCCAGTGACATCATAAAACCTGGACGCACACCAGAGAACATCAGCGTTCCCAGCTGTAATGCTGTGATTGGACCAGACCTGGCACAGAGCTCTCCAGTTTCTACTCAAACTGAGGCTGAAGCTCCAGAGACTGCAGATAAAAACGTCATGACTGAGCTCCAGATTTCAGATCTGAACTTTGTATATCAGGTAGGATTTGCTTTCCCGCTTGATTTAGGAAATCATGCACATTCTCTTTCAGTAGGAACTGTATATTAGTAAGACATTTTCTTACGTTTCCTAAAACATATTTCAACACTT
>NC_024322.1:2293652-2294728 GCF_000523025.1 Cynoglossus semilaevis | reverse complement strand
GAGTGTCTCGAAAGGTAGGGATTCAGATAACCCCCGTCAACCTTCACTGGAGACGCTTCTTCTGCGGTATAGCTAATATCTGTTATGTCTGTTAGAATTTCCAGTTTAGCTAGTGCATTGAAGAAAGGCTGTGACTGTGCCCACCGTGCTCAGAGGTCAGAGCTGCATCTCCTGGCTCTGCAGTACGTTGTATGCAGACAGCATTGCTGGAGGCTCTACTGCACCTCTGGAGAAGGTCTCGTCTCTGTGCCTGGAGATCCAACTGAACACTGGTCAGTGTTTTTTTTTTATAAAAAATATAAACTTTCTCTAAGGGGTCTGAATTAGGCAAATTTTAGCAACTGTCAAAATAAATTTGTCAAAATAAAATATATATATTAAAAAAAAAAGTTTGTTACTTTCACACTGACAGCTGCTAGAGGGCACTCTAGGCTTGTGTACCTGGCTGGTGTGACTTGTACTCCAGAACGAGTAGTCTGGAAAATACAGTATTAATACATTGTCTGCACCCATTTTTGTACATTGTACCTTTAGGAGGTAGATATACATTAAGTATATCTACCCCCTTAACATTTAATACAAGCTGCAGCCAAAGCCTTTCCTCTCATTCCTCTCATTCAGGTCAGTGTCTCCTCCAGCAAACATGTCAGGTGTTCTGCAAAAACTGGAGGCAGACTATAATGAGATGAAGGACCAGATCATGAAAGGGATCCCTCTGGATCAGCTGAAACCTCTGTCTGTAAACCCCGAGAACATAACTGCAGGAGCAACTTACACACCTGCACAAGTGAGGCTGGATAATGCTGGCAGAACACACAGCTGTTGACCACAACGTTACTAACGGGCACCAACCGTGGTCTCTGTTTAGATGACAGCTAATGTGTTAGGTATCCATCCCTCGCTGGATCCACATAAGAGTGAAACTTCAGAAAAAGACAACGGGGGCTCCGGTAATCCAAGGATCTCTCCCTGTCAGGTATGTTTTTAGGCTGATAAGTTAAAAAAGACTTGTGCTTTGTCTTATGTTGCTTGGGTTCAAGCTGACAGCTTCAACGTCTGTCATTTGTTTTACAGGA
>NC_024322.1:2248312-2293628 GCF_000523025.1 Cynoglossus semilaevis | reverse complement strand
GAAAGAGAAAAACCAAGAAGACAGTGACTGCGATTCATCAGGACAAGGTCTCGGACAAAGACTCCCATAAGCTGCTGGAGATAAAAACTGGTAAACAAAAACATCTCTCTTTCTCTGTTTTTTTTATGTTCTTTTTTTTTTTTTTTTTTTAAATGTCTAAAGATAAATACTAACATTTTTTTTGCGGGTGTTGGGGGGCATGACTTGCATGTCAAGAACTCAACACAAGTGAAGCATGGTTTGATGCTAAAGAAGACCTGAACCAACCAGAACCAGCAAAGGAAAAACCACATTCAACCAATGACAACAGTGATGAAACTGAGGGCAAGTGTAAATCTACATTATTCCACAATCTGGAAAAAACATATATTTGTATCATTAACTATATATATCATATTATTGATGTACTACATGGGCAATCTGGTACATTTAGTGTCTTAAACAACTCATTGCGATGCATTTGCTGCAAAACAGGGTCTTCTAAGGAGGAGATGCAGTGTTCCATTTTCTGTTTGCCTGATGATGTCACAGAGGTGAGGGTCAATGACACGGTATTCACACTCATCACAGCACTTAAGACGAACGCTGTTCACAAGACAGTTGTGGATTTGAATTCAGCTTAACTGTGTACCGCGCTCTTGTGGCCACCGAGGGGCAGTAGAGGCTTTCCATAAATCTCTTGTCTTTTCCAGCGGGATGTGATGCTGTGGTTTAAGAAATACTGTCCCTCTGATGTAATAATGACAAAGATGGGAAATGATTTAAGGTGAGTTAAGAGGAAAGTCCTGGTGCACTGGTTTTTATAAGAGTTAAATACCTCAGAAAGATAGATACAGCTTTGAATATGAATGTGTCCTTTGTTTTCAAGAGTTGCCGTGGTCTCTCTGCCAAAAATCCACGCTGAAGCTGCTTTAAAGGAACTGAAGGGCTTCAATGCAAAGGGACACCCGTTAAAACCCGAGTCCACTGAGCCAAAGTCGACAACGGCCGAACCCGGAACAACCGGCGAGGAGGTGAGAGTCTTCAAGTATCAGAGCGGCGAGCTGAATCTGACATCTTTTACAAAATGATCTCCCTCATCTCCCTCAGTCAGCGTCTGCTCTGTCTGGAAGCGCCAGCGACACGCACGGGATGGTGATCTCCAAGTCGCCCAGAGCAGGGGCCACGTTCGTGCCGCAGCACTTCGGCACTATGGGCAGTTTCGACACCCTGATGTCACAACTAAGAAAGCTGCACCCGTCAATCAAGAGGGAGACGATTGTTGAAGCACTGATAGAGCTGAGGGCACAGCACCGGGGGCATCTTATTGGTCTGCCCCTCAGGAAAATAAGGGAGCTGGCGTCAGAGTTGTTGACCAGGTCAGAGACGGACGCTAACGCATGAGCCGGAAATAGATGTGTTATGTTCATGGCCAGTTAATCTTTTTTTTTTTTTGTTCCTCAAAAGGTTTGTAAGATCGTGTTCAAGATTTCTAACCACAGATTTATAATCACAAAAAATAACTTGAGTTCTGAGCAAGTCACAGACTAGCAAAATATAAATGAAGAGAACAACCTAATGTTAAAAACTTCTAAAATTGAGTTTTCAATTAAAAGTTATTGCCTCAAAAAGTTCTGAAAATGTCTGGTTTACGAACTCCATTGAAAGTTCCTCTGTTCTGTGTGGGTTTATTGTTCACACCAGGTGTATGGGTTATGTTAAATTAAAAAAATGCACATTGAAAATATTGCTCAATCATTTTGGAGTATCACTTAATTTTGTTTGTTTGTTTCACTATGGGTTAATTTCTTATACTTGAAAATTAATTATTTCATTATTTCCCGGCAGGAAATAACTCCAATATTTACTTAGCTAAAAAAAGGTGATACTTGTTGTAGTTTGATCTCCAGTAGGATCTTGTAGCTTTGCCACAGCATGGACAAAACAACGCGGCTGTAATTGTTAAAGTAATAGGTTTTATGACAAGCCGCGTTAAATAAAATGCATTGCACAACTATAAAAATGAGTGGTCACGACCCACACTCTGTTAATGATCGGTGTCAACGTCCGTTCAACCCGGAAGCCAAGGGGTTAAAACGTTCTCCCATCGCACAGGCGGGGCCACAGAGCCGAGACACGAACCGGACAAACCATCAGTCAACAGAGAAACCTGAGATAAGAAAGTCGCTGTGGTTGAAAGTGTACGTGTTTTCTGTCCTAACTTCTCTCTCTCTGTTTTTTTTTCTCTCTTCTTCTTCTTCTGCCTTTGCTTGATTGGATTTAACGCTCGAAGCTCCATGGAGCCCAAACTGTGGAACAGCTGCTGTCGCTGTGGGAATGTCAGCAGCAGAGGCTGAAGCTGTGGAGACTTGGACGGCTGCAGACAGGGTCCTGTGTCCGCTGAAGAAGTCTCCGTAACCCGGTGGTGCACAGAAGACGTTTTGTGCACTGAAGCGCACGGATCCTCGATCGTGAGCCGGGATTAGTAGGAGCTTTGGCGGTATTTACCGAGGTGGTTCAAACCGCGCCGCTCTGGTATGGAAAAGTTGTAAATAATCCAAAGTCAGCTGTGAGTGAAGCAAGGAGATTTTGTTGTGGGATTTCACAGCGGACCAGACGCCGTCAGTGACACCATGTGGATTCCGAGGTGGTGGATGTGCAGAGCCGCTCTGTGCTGCGTGATCCTGGAGACTTTAACGCACACAGTTGTAGGTGGGTATGAGAGAGCAGACGTGTCCTCTCTGCTGCGTAATACTGTTAGATTTATATTTTAGTTTGGTACAAATTTGCTAAAACTTTCAGCCGGTGTTTTGACCATTAACGAACTGAAGATTTTTTTTTTGAGGATTCTGTTCATCTAAAGTGGCGTGATTAGAATGGAAACAAATACATGTGTCTATCTCCAAACCTACTGGAGTGTCCCTGAAACCCAACTCCAACTAAAACCTGAGTCATGACCTAAACCAGATTTCTGCTACCAAGACCCAGACATGGCAAAACCACCACCGGATTTCTGCTGCCATGATCCAAACGTAGCAAAAACCACCACCAGATTTGTGCTAAGGCCGAGGATAAACGAGCCATATGCCGAAAACCATCACGGAAACGTGGTCAAACTGAGACCAGACCAAAACCAAACTGTCAGGTCTGGATATATAGCTATAAGACAGGCAACAAACCATGGCAAAATCAAGGCAAGACCAAGGCCAGACTTGGTTTTGAATTAGCTCTGGATTGGTTTGGTTTCCTGTTTGTTGTAGTTATTCCTTAATTTGGTCTTTCCAGTTTAACATTGTTTTGGTATTCATATAAGTCTAACATTGACTCAGACTTGGTAAAAGTCCAGATTAAGTCATGGCATCATTTGGTCCCACCTATGGCTCAAAACAGGTTTGGTCTCGTCTTTCCCCTGCTGTGATTTGGGCTGAGTTGAATAGTTAGTTGCAGCTGCGATACCCAGTAAGATTATTGTAAAAAATTCTATTAAACTATGTCAATTGTTTGCCTCTCACCAAACAGTTGAATGGTAAGATGTTTTTTTTTTTTGAGAATTCTTTTTTTTTTCTTCATTTTTTAAAAAAGCTGTTGTGTTTTTCGTTTGTTGTTTATTCTCTTTTTTCCCCTCAATTTTTGTTGAATTTACTACACACACACACACATATATATATGTATAAAAAAATAACTTTTTTTTTTCAACATTTTTTCAGGACTTAACATGTGCATGAGTGGCAGCGCTACTTCCTGTGAAGAATGTCTCCTTATTCATCCAAGCTGCGCCTGGTGCGCACAACAGGTACAGCCTTTCTCCCATCATCAGCCATTATATCATATTGTTTTGGGTTGTATACAAGTATACAAACTAGATTATAGATCACTTGCAGCGATGCACTTTAGTGGCTGTCAACAGCAACAATGTCAACCACCCTCCTGCCCCCAACCACTGATTTTTTTTTTCCCACACTCCATTCATGCACTACTGCTACTCTTTTATATTTATATATATATATATATATAAAGAAAAAATATTTATATACACACAATGAACATTTCCAGTATCCATATGTGTCAGGCTGTAGTATATGTAGTAAGGTTTCAGGTTCAAATCCACCAGCTGCCAAGTTACCACTGAGATCCTCTGAGCACGGCACCGTCTGTTCACTTTGGTGATGGGTTTAAGACAGAGGTCACATTTGGTTGTGTGCAGAGTCACAGTGACAAGTAGTTCACTTTCCTTTTCCTTCCTGTCTCTTCTTTAGGATTTTGGGAAAGGCCGGACTCTGACATTTCGGTGTGATTTCAGTCAGAACCTGCAGAAGAGAGGCTGCTTAACTCAGCACATAGAATACCCCACCAGCAGCGTCTCAGTTCTGCAAAATAACCCACTGAGTTCCAAAGGTTCTGGGTCGACTCTGTACAATGTCGTTCAGATGGCGCCTCAGCAGATTTCCCTCAGTTTGCGACCAGGTAAGTAGACAAAAAACAAACATTTTTGTTGCACAAATTATTGTAGTAAATCTCACATTTTCCCCTGCTTCTACGTACCTCCTCAGGAGACCAGACCTGGTTCGGCCTGCAGGTGCGGCAGGTCGAGGATTACCCAGTGGATCTCTACTACCTGATGGACCTCTCCCTTTCCATGAAAGATGATCTGGACACCATCCGTAACCTGGGCACCAAACTGGCAGAGGAGATGGGAAAACTCACCAGCAACTTCAGACTCGGCTTTGGCTCCTTTGTGGACAAAAATATATCCCCGTTTTCCTACACGTCACCGAAGTACCAGGAGAATCCATGCAAAGGGTGAGTGGTTGGTGTATCTTAGTCTCCAGGCTCAGGCATGAGCAAACTACGGCCCGGGGGCCGGATATGGCCCGTTTGGCTTTTTAACCCGGCCTGCCTCACTTGTCCAAATTATGTTATTAGTTTTGAGCATTGTCCTCATTTCACCAATAGATGGCGCATAACAGGCTAAAAGCATATTCTATGGATTTACAACGTCTACAAAATGTTTCCAAACTAAACGTTTGATTTTTACCAAACCTTCATTAACGGAATGTTTGAAACCTAAATCCATTTTTTTTATTTGACAATACAATTCTCAATGCAGTTTAGACTGTCATGACTCAGGTGTGAAGTGATTTGATAAAACCTGGAATGCACAGTTTTGATACAGCAAAGAAATATCGGCCACTTCCTGTCATTTCTGGTCCCGACTTAACGTCGTTGCTTATCATGCAGTGAAAAGGAGCAGAAAGATCTGAGGCTAAAAAGCTGTGGTTCACTCTGTGTCTGCCCTAGAGGTGAGCTAATGCTGCACCAACGCTCTGCCTGCCATCACGCATCACTTCACATCTAGGTTGTGGTGTGGCTTGTGTGCTCGCATGTGTGTGTGTGTGTTCAGGTCACACATAGTTGAGCACAGCAGGGAGATTTGAAAGGGATTCCGGATGACACTATGACCCTGGGGAGCTTCTGTCAATGCTCAACTCTCGTACGAAAAAAGAACTTTTTTTTTTTTTTAAAAAGACACTCCATGATCAAAACTAAAATGTCGTTGACGTAACATTCAAGGAGAAATCTGTTAAATAAGAAAATATTGAACTACAGTATAACCAGTTCCAGTTGTTTGAAGAAATCAGTTTGTGATTGTCCATCCAGTCAATACTACGCACTTGTAGTTTTTCCAATTCTCTCACGAAACTCTCCTACTTCCATCTTTCCGATGTACGGCTTTAGAACAAATTTGGCAAGGAATATGTTGTCGCACGGCGTTATACCTGGAAGATGGCTTTGTTTACATTTGCTGGATATTTTTTACCGGCCAACCGATATTATTAGCCAATATTAGCATTACATAATATTGGTAAGAATTATCGTTTTTTTTCCCTCCGATAATGAAAACCCGATTTCTGCACTCTACTCTGCAAATTAGCATATCGGATGTCGGCAAAAGGTTAATATCAGACTGTTTTGTTTGTTTGTTTTTTTTGGTGGCCAACTCTGACGATGTCATTTCACTAATTTCAGTTCCTTGTGTGATCCTACACAGATACAAACCGTTTCCCAGCTGCGCCCCAAGTTTTGGTTTCCGCAACATCCTGTCGCTGACCGACGAAGTGGACCGATTCAACCAGGAGGTGCAGAAGCAGATCGTATCGCGCAACCGCGATGCACCCGAGGGTGGATTTGACGCTATCCTGCAGGCCGCTGTTTGTAAGGTGATTGCATGTCGACATTGCATGTCGTATATACTAGAGCAACCTCAGAGCAACGTAAAGTAGCCGTTGTTCGAACAGTTTTGAGGCGATCGGGTTGAAGGAGTACAAATTAAAACGGTTTAGACTTGAGCTTGAGGGATGTTGACGATGTCATAGAATGAGGAGCAAATGGAGACAAATAATTCACTTTGGAGAAGAAGAAAGACAAAACAATCCATGCAGCCTGCAGTTTTACTTCATGTCTGATACCGATGCTGCAACTTGCAGTTCGTATCATTTCCTTTTTTCTCCTCCGGTATGCTGTGAGCTGAGGCTGCAAGGCCATGACTTCCCTCTTTTTTTTTTTTTTTTTTTTTCGATGTTTGATCCTGAAATTATGACCACTGTCAGACTGACCCGAGTTAACACCAGGTACCCGCCCATTTGGTTTATTGACCCCTGTGACGCTCTCCTGACACACACCGGTCTGTACTCGTTAATTATCAGCACCGAGTGGGACGGACAGGAAGTAAGATGCGGTGCAGCTGGTTAGCCAGGAGCAACAGTCCCTCATCCCCGCTCTTCTCTTCCAGTCGAATTGTTCTGTTCAGAAAGAGAATGACTTCCTGCGAGTTGCTCCTGCCCTGTAATTAACGCTGGCCGCACTATTTCAAACACACTGCTCTGGACCGAGACTGGGCGGAGACTGGGCTGAAATACCTAATTGACCTTTGAGATCTAAACTGTTGTCAACACTTTAAAAAATATAATTTAAGTGCTTTGTTGAACCCGTCTGTTAATACAAGAAAACAACAACAAATGAATGAAAATGTACGAAAAGTTAGCGTTTTAATAACAAAAATTAGAAATGAATACCCTAAATGTTTATATATATTGTGGTTTCACATTTTGTGTTTTACCTTTCAATGCAGAAAATACACAATTTATTTTCTCAAACATACAATAATAAGACAAATAAATAATATTTTTTGATAATGAAAAAGCATTATTAAACTAAAACGTAATTATTCTTTTGATTAGAAAATGAAACATTTGTATGTTCTGCAAGAGTTTGACTTTTGATTCACAGAAATACTAAAGAAAAAGCAAGTGAACATTCAAAGATGGTGTCATTGCGAAGACGAGTAGTAGTTTACCGACTGTTGACCGCCTGGTTTTTACACTGTCGGCAACAAGGGAATGTAGATATCACTGTGTTTGGGCAGGAAATAGTTTCTAGGGCATGTTATTGTTGAGATACTAAACCCAGCCTGTTCACACACACACGTGTGTGTGTGTATAATCACAGCTCTATTGTTTACTTAACTGAACCAATAATAGACAAAAGGCCGGCAGACTTGTTTTGAACTCGACTGAAAGGTGAAGTTTGACACGTTTGCTAGCGTATCGCTAATGTCGCTATTGTTTTCAGTTGATAATAGACCGCTATCCGTTTCCAATGCAGAAAAATACTCTGTTTGTTGTAGATTAGTGGGAAGTAGTGGAATGTTGCAGTGAGTCGAGACATGGTTGAAGAAAGGATTCTGAGATATGTGCAGAGTATATTGATTTTAGTAAAGGCTAGATGCTAACTAGTTAGCAGCCGCTACCAGGGAATAGTGAAAGGATACAAAAGTAAACCTGATCACATTATTAAACAAGACAAAAATGAACCAATATTAGTTGTATTTTTGTAAAAAAAAAAAAAATTAGATAAGATTAGATAAAAAGATAAGGGCTACTAAAAATAGTTACTTTTTTATTTTTTTGTGTAATTGTACATAACATGGAAAAACAGATAAACTACCAAAAATGTTTCCATAACTAGTATGAAATCGATTGCTGTTTGTCGTTTGTTTGTTTAAGGAATGAAAGTCATTGCTAATATATAAATATAAATATTGATTGAAGAGTTAACATCTAAAAAAAATAAATATATGTCTATGGGAACATAATTGAAAATACAAGATTGTTCCAAATGAGAAAAGTTCTAATGTTATATTATTATCATAGGCCGATCCCTACGTCTTAATAAAATATAAAAAGCAAAGTCAGAATTACAGACTCTAACATATGCAGAGTGTGTTTCTTCTTTACGACAGAATGAAATAGGCTGGAGAAAAGAAGCCTACCACCTGCTGGTGTTCGCCACAGATGATGTTCCTCACCTGGCTCTGGACGGCAGACTGGGAGGCCTGGTCCAGCCTCACGACGGACTGTGTCACCTCAACGACCAGAATGAATACAGCGCCTCCGCTCAGATGGTAAGGCTCAAGACGTATGACTGATTTGCTACAGAAAGACCAATGTATCTTTGCTTGGAGTTGAAGCTATAAAATATTAGACCTCTTTGGAAAACTAACCTCTGTTTTGTCACTGAAACTCATCTCGATCAGCCTCGTCAGATGATCCTCACATTTAAGACTTTCCTTCAGTCTCACAACATTCCAGCAGTGAACAGACTCTTAAAAAATGTCCAGTGTTTACTCTCAAAGTATAAAGACTGACGCCATCCAGAATATTCCTTCAACTTCGGGCCCCACCTGACTCCAGTGTTGTCGGTGTTGTTTAAACACTTTATACATTTGATGAATTGTCTTCCCGTCAGGGGACAATGTCTGAGCTAATGCACTAGGACAAATTACACACAACCAGACGTCTACAGTGAACAACAGCCTGTGGTTGCAAGTGCAGCAGAAAGGGAATTTTAACTCTTTCTCTCCCGGGTAAAACTTTGGCTTTGGTTTTGCATCTACCGTATTTTCCGGACGCTCCGTAGAGTATAGTGACAAAAACACCAGATAAAAGGTTAGGACCATCATTTAAAGTACAAAGTTGGTCTTATTTGTTTGGGGACAGGGGAGTCAAAGTCAAATTCACACTGGGGCAAAATTAAAAACTGGGATCAAGTCAGGGGCCAAACGTAATATTTATTAAAAAATTGTTAATCTTTTCCCTTCTCTCCAGATCCGTAATGTAGAATTTTTTCATATGTAAACACACTTTAGTTTCGCAGAAACATTGAATCTAAACTAAAGCTTAATATTTTAAAAACATGAGAATTTTTTTTTTTTCACAGGCCAACGACAAAAACACAAAATGTATGTGCTATAATATAGCGTATACACTGCTAATACGACAAATCCTGTCAGTATACAGGGGCTATATACTGGCGGGCCAACCCTAGTCCACATTTGGGCCAAATATAATTACACTACGGACCAGATTTGGGCCCCGGGCCTGAGTTTGACACGTGGCTTTGGGCAACCGTTTAGCTTTATCTTGCTAGCAGGACAACAGCATACAGTTGTTACACCGTAAGGTTAAATGTCATTAACCTTAGGGTGCCCTCTGCAGGATCATGCTATTACTGTTTGAGACTTGTAGAAAATTTACTTTTTTTTTGTAAGCTGTATGCTTAACTTACAGATTTAGTTTCTCTCGCCTATGTATTTATTTTTAAGACAGGAAAGTGAAAATGTCCCACAGTTTTAGCCACACTGACTCCTCTCTCCTGGTGTTCTGCCTGACACCTCCATGCAGTTGGTTGACAGTTTTTGCAGAAACTCTCTAAATGAACTATTACAACAGAAACCACAGCAGGGAATTTACTGCATGTGGGGAAAATAAACCACAGGAATATGCTGTCGACAAAACCCCCCACAGCTTCACATATGGGACATTTCCTCCAAAATTCATGAAGGGACAGAAAATGTCACCATTCTGCAATCTAAAACATTTCCCTTCCTCTTGTCTCTTGTCTCTTGTCTCTGCAGGATTATCCGTCGTTGGCTCTGCTGGGAGAGAAACTGGCTGAGAATAACATCTTCCTCATCTTTGCAGTCACGAAGAATCTGTATATTATTTATAAGGTACTCTAAATTTTACTTTTTTATGAACAAGAGTGTTTTTTTTTTTTTCTTCCATTTCACAGCACAATTCTTTCTTTCACTTAGAATTTCACCGCGTTGATACCCGGGACCACGGTCGAAATCCTGGATCAGGACTCGAAGAACGTCATCCAGCTGATCGTTGCAGCCTACAATGTGAGTGAAGGGCAGGATGTCCTGTTTGTGTGGCCCACAGGGGAGGAGGGGGGAGGACAGCACACGGAGGGAGGGAAGTCTCCGAACTGCTCCCGACATATTTGAATGAGCTTCCAGCTGACGAGGTGTTGAAGCTTCACAGCTGATCAAACACACGTTCTTATGGACATTTGACATAGTCGAAGTTCAGCTCAAATCCCTGACTCACTTGTGAGGGCAAAAAAAAAAAATGCGTTTGCCAACAGCTTTGCTGGCAGAGGGGGCGAAACAGGCATAAAATTATAACGCGGGACTAAAGAATTGTCCCGACGCGGTGCGTGTAGCCCCGAGTGTTTCAAGTGGTTGTCTAAAGTTAGAAGATGAACAAAACAGGAGGGCTTCAACAACCAGATGGTGACCCATGGAGCAGACCGAACCGAACCGAACTGCAAGAATGTTCTAGAAAAAAAACTACAAATCACTTACAGTGACTGTAACCCATGAGAAAGCCGCCCGGAAACGCGACAAGGCAAAGTAGCAACAGAATTCCTGGCGTTATTTATGTACCAACAACAGATGACCAAATTGTTTGATTGGTCTATTTTATCACTTTGCCAATGTTTTTCGAGTCGTTTCCTGCACAGCTGTGTCTCACATTTGTATTTAAGGTGGAGAGGCTAATTGCTGCGGTTGTCACAATTGAGTTCTTTGTGACCAAAGGTCATTTGTGGGACTTTAACGGGAATGTCAGCTTGTACAGAGTGAAGGCAGATAAGATAGGGGAATCGGTTTCCACTTCCTGTTTACTGTTTACTGTAGAAAACTAAGCCTTAAAACACAACCTCCTTAATGATTTTCATGTTAATCCATCCCATTAATAAACAGAACTAGGCAACAGTCTCATAGATGTCAGTTCGGTGCTGATGATGATTTGATTGACGGTATAACAAGTTTAATGTTTAATTTTGTGATTAATAACTACAAGCACATGCTTAGCGCTACAGTAGAAATACAATCGAAGGCTTTGGCTTGAAGGTGGAAACATCTGTGTGTTTGGCCGGTAAACTTGAAGAGGTCCGACGCCCATTTACTGTTTGCGAGACAGAAGGACTGTTCTGGATTCAGTCAGCTTTTCCGTCCAGTCTTTTTCTGCGTGGGTGTTAAGATTTGGTTCTTATTCTTCATTCAGGAGGAGCTGCGTCACCTCTGCCACTGAAATAAGCGTTGGACGCAGCCATGTCACTGGCTGCGTGCGTGCGTGTCTGCTTATTGATGGCGCTTTATTAACATTCCAGCTGCCACATCATGTCCTGCAGCTGAGCACGGCTGAGACAGACTCTGCCAAAAAACTCTGAGGTTACTTGTTATGTAACCTCAGTCGTTTTTGTAGTCTCTCTGTAGCCATGCTTTAAAAGAATGGGAAAAGGTGGCTTTTGTAGAGGGAGAAAAATTGTGTTGTATCACTAATTTACAGAAGCTATGATGCTAACTTTTCCTTGGCTAATGTCACATGACCCTTGACTATCAAAGAAAATCAACTTTTGTTAAATGTTGGGTCTGTGGGTGTGTGACTATATTATTGGCTAACTTTTGTTGCTAGCTGTTCTAAGCTAAATTGTGTTAGTTTGTTTGTTTGGCTCAGTTGAAATTTAGCTTTTTAGCTAACTTCAAGAATTAAGTCCTTCAATAGTTTCTTGATAATTTAGCTTTACACCTTTAACTTAAAGATGTTTTAAGATACTTTTAATAGTTAGCTATTAGCTGATTTTGCTACTTTTGCTACTTTTAGACATTTTCACATATTTTGAGACTAATCTTATTTACCAGCAGGTGGTAATAGGTATATTTTTAGTGTAAATTTTTCATTAAGCACTTTATTATATTTATGGTCTACATCTTAGTTATCATTAACTATTTTTAGCTTATTTTGCCCAACCCTTTGCATTTCGTTTTTTACTCTGTTTAACTTGTTGATTTCTTTTTTGACTTTTTTACTCTGTTTAACTTGTTGATTTTTTTGCATTGTAACCTTTGGTGTTTTTGATTTTGAAAGACGTTTCGTACTCAGTTAAATATGTATTTTTCAAGCGAACAGTTAACAATCGATCTTTAAACCAAGAGGCACATTATATGTGGCTGCTGTATGAGTACCTGTAAAAACATGTCCTACACGGGCTCACAATGCTAGCTGTTGCAGTGCTAGCCAAAACATTTTCAATTTTGCAGCAGTTTTAACTCCTCTTTTTAAGTGCCTTTTTGCCACAGGTCCTTGCTACTTTCAGACCACGGTGACTCAGCCTGATGCAGTTGGTGTTAACACACAACCATGGCATTTCACACGCACACACACACAACCTACAACCTACATAACATGTGCAACAGATGTGGTTGTGGTGAGATTAACTATAAACCAGTTTCTAACCAGTCTGACATGTTCACTCTTTTACAGTCCAGACTTAAAGGCATTAAATATACACTGAGGTGGTTTTTATATAAATGTCTGTTTACCAGGCTAGTGAAATAAAGGAAAAGTTCAAGTTTTTGAAGTGCACTTCCTCTGCATTCAATGAAACCTGGAGAGAGCAAATTTTCCAGTTTGGGGATATGGAAAATTTGAATGTCCTAAAACAGAAAAAAAACAACTGGTACTTGTGCCTCCTGGCCTTAGGGTGCAGTAACACTAAGGCCAGTTGTTCTGTACCGTGCTGAACCTACTAAATGCCCCCCTCCTCAGTCCCCTGCTGGCCTGCACTCCACTACCCCCCCACACCAACCCCCTAAGAAGTCAGTGACGTTTTTTTTCCTACCCATTCAAAGCAGATGATGATTGTTTAATTTTTTTTTAATAAAGATTCAGACAAGTAACACTCCCTCCAGGAGACAGCAGTGTGAGTCTACCTTGATGTCTTTTCCACTGGACGCAGGGAGCAAGTGGTTTACAAAGAAAAACAAACCCTGGGTTTCCTGCAGGAAAATGAATCTCTCAGGGGTCAAACTGTGACCAAAAAACGAACATGTGATTTTGGTTGGGGCGAGAGTAGTAAAAATCCACACTTGTTGCCAAATGCACAGTGAAGTCCAACGTGCTTTCCTGTTCTCCTCAGAATATCCGGTCTAAAGTGGAGCTGACGGTGTGGGACCAGCCTGAGGACATCAGTCTGTCCGTTACTGCCACCTGTCAGGATGGACAACCTCTGCCGGGACTGAGGAAGTGTGCCGACCTGAAGATAGGAGACACTGTGAGTCCATGTCCACACTCCTCCCCTCTTAGTCTAAGCCAAGCATGGGCGGCTGGGGGGCCGGATGCGGCCCGTTCAGCTTTGTAATCCGGCCCGCCAAACTTGTCCAAATTATACAATTGGTTTGTATTGTGATTATACTTCTAACCTTTTTCCTGCAATGCCCACATTTTCCCTATAGATGGCGTAGAGAAGGCTAAAAGCATTTTAGCCTTTATGCATGACTTTTACATGTCATTTATCTAAATTCACGTGAACGCTCCTGACCCGGCCTCCCCGTTCAAGTTTTAATTGTGGCCTGCGAGTCAAAAAGTTTGTCCACGACTGATCTAAGCTAATTCCTTTTCCTTCAAGTATTATTCCTTTTTTCAGTCATTAATCATTCATTTGTAACACATACTTGAAGTTGTCCTGAGGTTTATTCTTCAGGTGACTACGGTCAGGCTTTATATTCAAACTCTGAACAATTCTCTTGGGTGGATTTATGTTTTAAAGTGTGTACAAGTTAAAAAAAAACCAAAAAACTCTTCAGCTAAACTCTGGCCTGTCACTACCATATTCCACAATACCAAGATCCGTTTCCAACCTCAACTGGACTCTCTGAATATTTTCTTTCATACTTGTAAAAACACGCAGAAGAAGAAGAAGAAGAAAAAAAAAAAAACAACTCACAGCCAAACCACATTTTTGGGGATTTTTATTTTCAGCCCAAGCATGTCCACAGGATCCCATGTCTGTTCTTTAGGCTTGAGGCTACATTCACATAGATATTAGTTGGATTTAGCAGTAGGTTAGTTTGAAAACTAGGACATTCCAAGAAGTTGTAAAAAGGACTCACCGTGGAGGAGAGGCCACTAAAAAAAAAAAAATCATAAACGACCGCTATCTCTTCATAAATGGATTATTTTAGCCTAAAATAAATTAAACTATATTTCTGTCTGATCATGTTGAAGGTCTGATCCTGGGCCAAGCTGCCAACCTACAGTACTGCTACTTGTAGTGCAGACATGAGCCCAAGGCTCCATATCAAGTCTTTAACACCTGCACAGCTTCAGCTCTAAAGTAGTTCCTAATCCTAAATTTGAACCAGCGAGGCATGTTCACGCTGCGAAAACATCTGTGCAGAATGTCTCTTCAGTTTCTGTTCACGCCCATGTTTTTGCAGCCGGTGAAGCTCTTCCCTCTCGTATTTTAGCGATTGACCACTATTGCTAGTTCTGCTTTTTTTTTTTTTTTCTCTCCCCCTTTCAGATCAATAACAGAGTAGCTGTAGATTAATCATGATCAATCAGTCCTGTTGTTCTCCTGTTTGGTGTTGATTGTCCTTAACGGGACAAATATCAGCTGATCTCTGTTCACGTGTTCCCCATTCGGAGCAAAAAAAAATTACCCCTGATCGGTGGTTATTCTGCCTGCATCTATGACAAATTCAGAGTTTTTTTTTTTTTTTTTTTTTTTTTGAAATTTTGAAATAAATTCCATTGTCCTCATTTAGTCACACAGCCCAAAACATTCTTTTGATTTAATTTTAGTCCTAGAAAGGAGGCCTATTGACTATTGTGGAATGATGCGAGTCATTCTGCCCATTTGTCAAAATGCATCAACAAAATGAATCAGATTAATTTGATAGATTTATAGCAAAATAGTGTTAATTTCAACAGCTCTTTTTTTTATTTTTTTTACAAATAATTGTGTAATTTTTCCCCCAAATCCTTAATTTTAGCATCTCACTTTTAATCTTAAGTTCCTGGAGTTTGCAGAAACCTGTCAGTCTCTGTTGATACTCTGAACTCTGCATCTGTATTGAGGCTGGAATCCTTTTGAGAAAATGGAAAAGAGCTTACAATGTGCTTCACTTTCCTTCTCGCCTTTATTTTCCGACGCTTCAAGGGACAGGAGCAGGTGCTGGCGTATTCCAGGCTGAATTCAAAGTGGGCTTTTGGAATTTTGAGGTCTTTCCCCATGTTTTTTTTTTCATCCTAATCACTAAGAGGAGCTGAAGGACGAGGGCCTCTGGCAGTTTAGATCCAGCCTGGTTGGTAGTTTCAGAGCTTGTGTGACTTTGCTGTTGAGCCTTGTTGCATGTCAATGAATAAAGACAAAAGCAGGCCGGGGGGAAGACGGAGGGGGTGTGTGAAAGTGTGAGCCGTGAAAGGAATAAAGTGGCAGGAAGAAAACATGCTGGCTGAGGTCTTTGTAGTGAGGCTGTCACTCACTGCCCAATGTTCAAATGCAAAGGGACTAAAAGGTCCATGTTGATCCATGCTAACCGACCCTGTTGGTTTCCGCTAGAGCTGTTGTTTAGTTACTGAGCATTAAAAATGAGACGCAAATGTAGCAAATGATTAGGCACATGTCTGCAGCTGTGTAGAGGTCAGTGACCTGTCCAGAAAATAACTTCATTAGGTTCAGCTTTTCTTGCTATAGTACAGGGAGTCCTTGACTTACATCAGAGCTCTGTTCCTATGGCGCGATACATACGATACGATCATCTACGCGAACACAGACGTAACGTCGTAATCTAAGACGTAAAAACATCAGAAAACTCCGACTCACAAAAAGCTCCGAAATAAAACAACACAAAGAAGGAAAGTACAACTGTAGTACAGTCCAATGCATGGCGCACAACCGGCAAATGAAAACGAAGGCGTCTTCTGCATACAGCGCCATGTGACGATACATTAATCCGCTCCAGCCGCCGGCTAGTTTCCCTGAGAAGTTTGTTTTAACGCCGTATGTTGGAATCATGGAACGAAACTTGTTTCGAGTTTCGAGAGAAGGTGATGTTACCATGAAACGCCGTAAGTCGAGGACGTCGTAAACCGAGGACCTGCCGTGTATGTCTGGTCTGTTATGAGAATCGAAAAGGACGCATGATACACCTGTTTAAATGTTGGTGATTAAGTTAAGTAAATTACACGGGTTATAATATAGCTGGAAAAACGAGGATAAGTTGAGACGTTTTGCCTCTCATCCAAGAGGCTTCTTCAGTTCTAACCGGTTACTTCAGCTCCCCCTGTTGGCTGGAGCCTTGGGGTCAACTGGGAAAGTGTAAACAGCCGTTAGGAGTCTGATGGGTCGTTGTGAAAGGTTTCAGTCACCTGCCATCAACCTTTCTGATGAGGATCACAACGCCCCCAGGTGGGCCTCACAGTGTCCCACCTGAGGGCCCCCGCCCCACGACTTGAGAAGCACTGGGTCAGACCAAGTATTTCTTAATTTGTCTTTCAACATTTGGACTTACCCTGATATTTCCAAACAGGAAGAAATTAGACACTGATGTCGTTGTTTTGTTTGACCTCTTTATGGATTTTTTTTTTGTCCCTGTGTTAATTAAATTGCCGGATGTCATAAGAATTCCATCATCCCAATCCAAATTTGATTTGTCCCCAATGACACTGGTCCTTTTGATTAAAATCTTAGTTTAAAAAAAAAAAAAAAACTCCCATGTTACCCAGTGTGTGACCCCTTTCTCCTCCCGCCCACCTAATCTTCATGCACACTCCCAAATCCCCCCTCTCCCCCCGGTGTCTCGTAAACATCCACGTGGTTGTGCAGCCTGGTGACTCACATTTACAGTAAATTGAATTGTGTTCCCTAATCACTGGTTTCCCGCGCTAATGTGAAGAGGGGGATTTAGACGGGATGAAGAGCTGTCGTAATCCTGATCCGCTCCCGATACTGGCCTGGAATCAGTCAAACACGTGGATGAGTCCGATGATCGCAGCTGGTTCAGAGGCAGTTTAGGAGTCATTGTAGACCACGGTGTCTTCAGAGGCAGACGGTTGGAGTTCAGTCTGCATTCATCCCTAAGCTGTTTGTGCGGTTAAATCGTTTTTTTTTGTTTGTTTTTTAAATGAATGAAGTAAATCCAGAATAGGAATATGTGAGTTTTGCATCTGTTCTGTCAACAGCTGCATTTTCACTGATGGTTTTTGCAGATCCTCAGCTCAAACAGTCAGTTTGACACACGAGAATAAACAGCATTGTGTGGAAATTTTAACTGGCTAATAGTCTTCCTAGTTCAAGGGAAGATCCTGGCGCCTGAAAAGTTAAATTTTTCCAACTTCATTCACTTCATCCCAAGCTCAAATCGATTGTGTCTTCGGAGCTGCTGCTCAATCTGCACCTAGCGCTTTTAGCGTGAGTCCATAAGAGTGTTCGCAGTGTCTCAGTTAAGTCGTAACGTTTGGAGGAAACTGTTTTAGCGAATAGAAAATACAGCAGGGAGAGGCTAATGGGTGGAGGGCTTTTGTCATTTTCCTCTTTTTCTGTAGTGAAACCTCATCTGTTCCTCCCAAAGGTCAAGTGAGTCCAAACACACTGATGTAAAATCATAACGTCATGTGTTGTCCAGGTCTTTAGATCAACTCGACACTGCTGAGTGTTCGGGCCGTAGAGAAATGCGGGGAAAGGCAGTTTCAACACGGTGATTTTTTCAATGACGTGGCACAATTTACGATTACCGACGATTCTCCATTCCTTCACAGGTTTCATTTAACGTCAGCGTGGATGCGAGGAGCTGCCCGACCCGCGGCGCTGACCACAGCTTCACCATCAAACCCGTTGGCTTCAAGGACCGTCTGGAGGTGACTGTGAACTATCAGTGCGACTGTGGCTGCAGTCGAACGGCGAAAACCAACAGCAGCATCTGCAGCTCTATAGGTACCGACTCACTCACCTGCAGCTCAGATAAGACATTGTAGCCGTTATGATTTTGTAGAAAAATAAGACCTACCATAATCTACCGGAGTGATATTGTAAGAAAGATTCTACTGATGTTTAAAAACAGAGCCACCAAAAATCCCAGAAACGATATCTAGAATAAATGTGGATGACCCTACAGGATGAGTTATATGATGTAAAAGACTCGAGGGGAAAGGGTTTCCGCTGCTAGTACGGAAATGTCATCAGGTACAGAAATCAAAGTCAGGTTAAAAAAAAAAAACATTTATATCAACCAGTTATCTTCCAACAGTTTAGACCGGCGATTCCTAATATTTTTATTGGCATCCGACCTGATTTTGACATCATACATTTCTGGTGACCCCAGAGACATTCATTTAGTCAATGAATCAATGAATATGGACATAACTCATATACAGTGGGGCGTCAAGATACAAGTTAAATCTGTTCTACAACCGCACTCGTATGTCGATATGCAATTTCCCCATTAAAAAGAACTAAAAATCAACGTATTAGTCTCAGCTCCCTAGAAATATACAATTAATTAATTAAATGAAAATGCCCCTATTTATACATCAAAAATATAGATATAACCAAATATATTGATACTACTACTAATAATAATAATAATTAAGAAAACGAGTTGGAAAAATGGAGCTTGGTTATAGATATAACCAAATATATTGATACTAATAATAATGATAATAATTAAGAAAACGAGGTGGAAAAATAGAGCTTGGTTCAGCGTTCGTAACTTGATGTTTCCTTGTATCGCGAGGAAAATCTTGCACTAGTTGCTTACTTGTAACTCGTATTTCGGGGAGCTCGTATCTCCATCCTTACTGTATTTCAAACTGGATTTATATTAATGAAAGTTAAAGAGCACAGTGGTTTACCGTTGCTCGTGTTCCCGTTTTTCCATTTCAGGGACCTACAACTGTGGCACCTGTCACTGTGAACCGGGCTACCTGGGAGCTCACTGTGAGTGTCAGGAGGGCGAGGCCGGCAGCATGTACCTGAGCGCCTGCAGAGAAGCTGAGGGGAAGCAGATCTGCAGCGGCCGAGGGGAGTGCAGCTGTAACCAGTGTCTCTGCTACGAGTCCGAGTTTGGGAAGATTTACGGCAGCTTCTGCGAGTGCGACGACTTCTCCTGCGCTCGCCACAAAGGGATACTCTGCTCTGGTAAGATTATCAACCGCACCGTTCTGTCTTTGAATTCCACGTATGAAACGTGAGCTTGAACTACAGCTGGTGAGGAGCAAAAAAAAAAAACCCTCCCGTGTTCCCCTCCTCCCTTCCTCCTCCTGGGCTTTGAACTTAATGAGAAAACAAGCGGACGTCATGCGGGCTGTAAAGATCGGCCGCTCATCGTGACCTAAAAGTGAAATTCATTTGCAGAAATGTTGTGGAGTTAAGTCCCTGTCTTTCTGCCTACAAGTTTTAAGGTGGAGCTGTGAGAAATGTTTGCATATTTAACTCCTACTTTCACTTAGAAATGAAGAACTTCTTTAATTTAACTTTTCTGATCCAATAACCAATCAGGACGGTCTGTACCAGACCTGACGAATAAAACTACCATACACACTGATTTAATTGAAGTTCATCAGTACCAGATTTTGGTTCTTAACCAAGTGATATGAGTAAGTGAACCACATTCTGTTCTTTATATCTTTACATAGTTGCAGTAAAAGTGATAGTGTGGATTTTAAATGTATCTCTATGGACTACTGAAGCTTAGGAACTTTGATATTTTAAAGTCTTTGTTTGGATTTTTTTTACTAACAAGAAACCAGCAAATATTTAGGTGTACTGTAGTGAGTTGGTGAAGAAATACAGGGTTCCCTTAAGAGCTGAAATATTGATTTGACTTTTGGATGTGTTGTTGTGTTTTGGTCAGGACATTATTATTATTAAAATTGAACTATATTGATCCCATCCATCCATCCATATTTTGATCCATATATTGATCCCTTATATGGGAAATTCTCGTGTTAACAGCAAATCTGCTGTGAACATATATATAAAGCAGACATGTTTGCATTCAACTGACTGGACCAAAGTCCATTCAGAAAATCACCATTTTAAGACCATAGTGGACACAATGTTTCCCATGGGACTTTAGGAGACTGTAGCGGGGAAGTGAGGGGAACGGACAGGCTCCTCCCTCACATGCTGGTGTCAGAAGTTGACTGATGCGTTGAAATCAATGCGATCATTGATTTCAACTTGAGTCTGCACTCGCAGGCTAGAGAGAGAGAGGTGCGGGATGGGCTGACTGACAGAAAGTAGAGATGGTGAAATACAGTTTATTATTATGACTTTTTATGGTCAAATGAGACAGTGGTGGGCTGCCACAGTCCCCGCAATTAATGGGAGACACTGGGACACGGCTCAAAATAAACCTTGAGAAATTTATGAGGCTGAATCTGAACAAACGGTTCGTATCACAGAACACAAGAAACGGAGAGAGCAGTGACTCAGCAACATGTGAAATTGTGATTTCCCTCTATGGAATTTGGTATTGGGAGCAAGTGGTTTACAAATGTTAGGCTCTCATATGTAACAGAGTATAGATGTCAGACTTCTACTTCACCAAGTTCTTACCACCCAGACGTGAGTCTGCCCCGCGAATCCAAGATTGGTGAACGTGGGCCAACATGAAATTCTTCTCCTCTCACTGAGCAATTACCAGTTTATTCTGGCAGTGAGAGAGAGAGAGCACTGAGGTTCGGTCTGAAAAGGTTTGGCTCGGTGCGCACTGCTGAAGCTGTCCCAGAACATTCAGTCCAAGAGGCAGTCCGGTGAGCTTCGGCGGTGAGTGAGAGGAGGGATGAACTGGCTCATCACCAAGCCAACCACTGTTCCTGTGAAACCACAGAGAAAGCTTTGTGACAGTGGGGGCCCGCTTTGGCCCGATCCCACCACACAATGGCTGCCTGTATTTATCTGTAGCCAGTAGAAACACAAGGCATTCGGTTTAGCCAACAGCGACTGCCCGACGCAGTGAATGCATAAATGCAGTTTGAGGTTGTTTGTTTGTCGGCCGTCATCCGTCACCTCAACTGTTCTGTCCCTCTTCGCTCTAACGTTCTCACAGCGGCGGTCCAGAGTGGAACCTTAATGAGAACCTAATAATCCTAAACAGTACTCCTTCCCCCGGTTTCTCTCAACCTGACTGTTTTATTTCACACATACAAATGGAAAAAAACTAAAGGGCATAGACTTTAGTTAGGTTTGAGAATCACGTTTGTTCACCCAGAATTGCTGCTTAGCATAAATATACAGTCACTTTTGTGACAGTTTGAAGCAAATAAATTAATGTTGTTTTTTTTTGTTTTTTTTGTTTTTTTGCTATAATAGCGGTGATCTGAGCTCAAGCTGAGCGTGCACAGATTTAGACAGATCGCTGCCATCTGTATTTAACGAAGAATTTTACAACTCAGGGTCTAGTGCAGGCGTAGGCAAACTGTTTGGCTCGCGGTTGTTTACGCGGTCCTAAAATTTGACAGGAGGGCCGGGTCAGGAGGAGATCGATGAAGTGTTCGTGTGAACTAAGATAAATGACATGTAATAAAGGATAAAATGCTAAAATGCTTTTAGCCTTTTCTACGCCATCTATTGGGGGAATCCAGGCATTGCAGGGAAAATGCAGAAGTATAATGCTAATATAAATTAATATCATCATTTGGACAAGTTTGGTGGACCGGATTAAAAGGCCAAACGGGCCGGATCTGGCCCCCGGGCCGTAGTTTTGCCCATGTCTGGTCTAGTGGCTGTGGAGGAGATTGCGTGCACCATTAACCAAAACTCGTCGTGTGACTGTAACCATAATGATCGTGTTGTTGAAGATTTGCTGGTAAAACAATAATTCTTTGCATGTTTCTTTAAGCGCGCACACAAAAAACGAACCCTTGGCTAGCGTAGGTTATCTTGTAAAGCAGAACAGTCCAACAGTTCACTGAGAGCTGCTGCTTATTCCTCAGGTTCTCTGTGGGAAGTGTGCAGTGTAAACTTCACATTAGGGTTTTATTAAGAACGGAAATCAGCTGTCGCCGTGTGTATGTTGTTCCTCTAGGTCAGTCCCAGCAGTTCGGGGCCTTGTAAATGTGTGAAGCTTTGGCTGGAAAGATGTTGCCTGTCTTCTTCTGCTGTTCTTATTTTGGCAAAGGCGACCGTGTTTGTATTGAAACCCAAGCAGCTCTTCAGTTTTTTTTTTTGTAACAGTTCTGAATTACTGGTCCAGGAAATCAACAGACCATTTTATTTGACACCACCCAACCATAAAACTTATATATCACTAGTCACACACTGTCTGGACAGCATACGGGTCTGGACTGTAGGCTGTTTTCTTTGGCCCACACTAAATGGATGCAGCCTACGGCTCTAACATTGTAGCCAAATATTTGAAAATGTCGCCCACGTGTGACCAGATGAGAGACATTAGCCATGGTGAAAACTATGTTATACAGGAAATTACGAAGGAGCAGGAACTGTGTCAAAAAAAAATATCGGAATAATTTACAAAATATATCGTATAGTCGTCGTGGCAGAGTCATTACAATAAGAGTCCTTTTTGATTCACATCTACTGTCTACAGGCATGGGTAAACTAAGGCCCGGGGGCCGGATGCGGCCCGTTCATTTTTTCAATCCGGCCCGCCAAACTTTTCCAAATGATATAATTTATGCCTTTTCCCTTGCAATACCCGTGTTTCCCCAATAGGTGGTGTAGAAAATTTTAAAAACATTTTAGCATATTAGCTTTTATGCATGACCTTTACATGTCATTTATGATAGTTCACCCTCCCCGTTCAATTTTAGGACAACTGTGGCCCGCGAGTCAGAAAGTTTGCCTGCACGCCTGGTCTACGACTTCTTTTGGTGTTTTCTCAGCACTGCCCCAGCTAACGGGGTCAGATCTGAGCTGCGCTTTTGTTTGGATTGGCAGCTGACCAATAAAAGCAGGAAGTCGGGATGTAGATGTGTTTTCGGTGTTTTCCTCCTGCTCAGTTTCTGTGTTTTTGTTTTATTTTCATCGCGGAGCCTCCGACTCACCACAAATAATCCATTCGGAGCAACGTTGTTAAGGTAACACACTTACATCTAAAAATGAACGTTATCTTTACCAGCAGATCTGTAGTGGATTCTGAACCCCGGTCTCTTACATTGCCATGTAGGGACAACCGGCTCATGTTAAAGAGCAGGACCTCCATTTACTACGGAAGGTCTTAAGAGACGTCCGTAAGTCTTAAGTATGGCCACCATTTACTTTATACTTTATACACTATTTCTATACAGTTTATATAATTTGAGTGTGTTTGTGTGAAAGTCCACCTGAGCGACACTTGACACCGAGTCCTCAGGTAAATCAAAACCCTAGCCGCCCCCCCCCCCTCCTCCTCCTCTTCCTCCTCCTCCTCCTCTTACTACTACTTGTTTCAACTTGACTGAACTTGATGCCCTCAGACAACGAATCTAGATTTCCAGATGAGAAACATTTGAAGGAATATCAAAAGATGTTAATGAACAAGAAGATTTTTTTCTAATGTTAGGGATCGAGGACGTAAAGAAGTCAGTTGTTTTAGCTTACCTTAGGCAAACTTTTTGACTGGTGGGCTAAAATGGGTCCTAAAATTTGACAAGGGGGGGCCGGGTCAGGAGCAGATAGATGGAGGGTTCGTGTGAACTACAAAAAATGACTTGTAAAAGGCTAAAATGTTAAAATACCTTTATAATTTTCTACGCCATCTATTGGGAGAACATGGGTATTGCAGGGAAGAGGCAATAGTATAATGATAATATAAATTAATAACATAATTTGGATAAGTTTGGCGGGCCAGATTAACAAACCCAGCGGGCCGCATCTGGCCCCCGGGCCGTAGTTTGCCCGTCCCTGGACTACCGTAGTCACTAGTTCCAACAACCCTTGCTCACTTGTTCCAACCTTAGTTTGGTACTTTTTTTTTTTTTTGCCATATGTACTGGAAGTTACTGTTAGGATCCACCTCATGTGTTTACCCACCCACCCAATTTAATTGTTGTCGCAGCTGCATCAATGCTGTTGAATGCCTGCTGTGGTGTTAAATCAGGCTGCTCTGCTGCTGGAATTTGTTCTGTCAGCAGCAACCTTAGAGCCCATTTAAATGACCCTTTCCTCTGGTTTTGCTGACTCGTCAAACCCCTGATTCCAGATTGTCTGATCAACGGTTGCATTTTGTTTTTTTGTTTTTTTTGAAAATTCCTCCAGGTTATGCATTGTTGAGCTTAATGAGTGTTTTGAATAATAAGCAATAAGGAACAAAGTTAGAAAATACACCTCTATTTTCCCAGCTCTTTTTCCCCAGCGTGTCAGCAGGACCACTTCTGTTTTTCCCGGCAGATGCGGCCTCAGCCTGCCGTTTTGTTTAGCAAACATGGAGCTTTCTCGCATTTTTGTGCAAATCACAGAGGTGATGGTTTTATGAGCTTTTGTTTTCTGCCCTTTGTTCGAACATCGGCGTGGACTTGCAGGCTCCTCCGTGCCGAGGAGAATCACGGCGTAAACACTGTTTTCACGGCTGCTAATGACTATTGTCTGTCAGTCTGCTGATGTTGTTCCCTCGCTAAAATAATCACACATGTTCCAGCTGCTGATGTCTGTTATTGCTACCGATCTGATCCCTCCCCACTCCCCCTCCCCTCTCTTGCCTTGCTGTAGTTTAGGTGAGCTTTGTTATTATGACACTAAAAAGAAGCTGCTTCTTCTCCTCTGAGTCTGCTGGGGTTTCTTTGACTGGCGATCAGTGTGGGCTCAGCGTTCAGAGGAGAGCTTGTCTCAGCCTGTAAAATTTCAAGGTTCACATATTTGAGCTGTTTTACCCTTTAGAGAAAGACACACTAACATCAGCGCGGACGAACAGCACCCCCTGTGGTCAGACTGTGTCTTCAATTCAGGGCACAGGTACATGGTGTCTTCCATCACTGCAGGAACCAAAGCATATACTGTATACCAGTGCAGCTTTTTTAATAGTTTGAAGAAGGTAACTGAGCGAGTTAGCTTAGCTAATGTAACACTTACTGCTGTTATTAAATGTGTTGCTATTTTTTGAAATTATGTTAGGGTTAAGAGCAGACAGATGGAGAGTTTGTGTGAACTAAGATAAATGTAAATGTAAAGTCATGCATTAAGGGATAGGAGAGTTTGTGTGAACTAAGAAAAATGTAATGTAAAAGTCATGCATTAAGGGATACAATGCTAAAATGCTTTTATCATTTTCTACGCCATCTATTGGGGAAACCTAGGTATTGCAGGGAAAATGCAGTAGTATAATATAGATAAATTATATAATTTCGATTGGTTTTGCAGGGCCAGGTTAAAAAGCTAAATGGGCCACATCCGGCCCCCGGGCCTTAGTTTGTGCAAGTGCACTTGTTGATGTACAGCACCATAGAACAAAATGGCACTTCATTATAAACAACCACTGATCAAACTTGAAATTTGTTTTACCTTATATACATCACCTATATTAACTAGATAACCAATAATCTTTTTACTTGTGCATACTTGTTTTTGCCCCAAAGTCAGCTAACAGCCCTCACATTCTGGTGTGAGAAAGTAAAATAATTATATTTGAGCTGCTGAGACATTATGAACAACTTTCTCAAGCAGGGACAGGATTTTTTTTTTTTTTTCTGGCAGTCTGACGGATGAGTCTGGGTTTGGTTGATGCCCGCGGGATACGACTTCTGTGCCAGTTAGGTCAAGTACACTTTGGGTGGAGGAGGTGTGACTCTATGGGCTTGGCTCTGTGGGATTGTCAGAAAATGCTTCAGGAATTTGGACACGGATCCAGTTTGGTTGAAACCCTGCCTCTTCATTCATATATTTAAATCACCCTAAAGTGCCATAATTGGCACCTAATGTCCATAAATCTAAAATGAAAAAAGCTGCTGTAATTTTACTCGGCAGTAAATAAACACCTTGTTTCTACCAGTAGCTCTCTTGCATTTCAAGGACTAAGCCTTTAATTTCAGCCTTGTCCTGCTTTTTTTGGCTCCCTCAGCAGTTCCCTTGCTCGTGCCTCCTCTTGTCATTTACTGGGATGGTTTCTCTGCCGGTTGTTTTCGTGGCTCCTCTTCCTGCCATCAGAACACCCTCCTTCGTCTCCATCACTGTTTTCTGACAGTGGGAGTTTGCTGCTGCTGCTGACGCTGACGATGTTGATGTTGATGTGTATTTTTGGGGATTCTGAAAAAGGACTTGACCACAAATGGGCAGGATTCACTTCACCAGCTTCCCCCCCACAAGTCTGAAATAAGCGCGTGTGTCTCTCTCTCTCTGTGTGTGTGTGGAGACACTTGAAAATTCTTAGCCTAAACAAACTTGGCTTTGGCTTTGAATCCACTCACTGACAACAACAGCTACCGTTCAGAGTTTCTCTGTATGTTTTCAGTTGCAACTTAGTTAGCTTAAGAAACGAATCGAGTACGATCCCAACACCCACTGTGTCATTAAACTGAGTGAGACTTTAACTATGATATTGTTTACGTATCATAAAGTCACGATCTATAATCGGATACGTTTTTATCTGTGTTGGCACTGAAAAAGGTTTATAATGTCTCTTAAACACTGACATAAAACAGTAAAACATATCAATAAAAAAGACCCCATAAAAACACTTTGATTACTGTGCTTTCCAAACCTTCCATCACACTCAATGCTCTCTGAGTTTTTATCATGGAGTATGAAGCCACAACTTGTAATTTCTTGCAAAGACTTAGTCCTTTTATTTACCTAACTTTGATCCCTCGCTGTTTGATGGAGCAGCTTCTGAAAATGCCAAAGGCTTCGTTAAGCCCCTGCTCAGTGACGGTTTAAGAGCTAAGGCTAAAAGTCAAAAGCTAATGCTATTCTGAAAAGACTATAATGACATCTAAAGGCAGTGGCCTGGTGCAACTTTGGCCTTAGTAGTAAGCTGTAATTTGTTACGTTGATTTGTTGCTGTGGCAGGAGTTGTTTTTTTTTTTCTCAGTAGATCACAATTGGTACCAAAGAAATCAGTCCAAATCCTTTTGGGAGTGTAGGTTACGTCCAGACAAAGAAATTCTCAGGTTCTGGCGTTCAGGGGAGTTGTTTGAATTCAGGATTTGAACCAAAAAAAAACAAACAAAAAAAACCCAAGCACATTTAACCTTGTGAGATGAAGTAACTGTGGGAAAACGGAGCAACCTTGGCAGTAGTTATTTCTCATTGGCTCCTTTTGTTTTATTTTGTGAATTTTTTTTATCTCTGTGTCTTCAGTAACATTTTGGAGGCTGCAAAGTGACAAAGAGTGAAAGGATAAGATGACAATGGCTCACTGTTTTAGAAAGGGGAAAAAAAAATGGTCAAACTCTCAGTCCTTTAATCCTGTGATTGACAGCTCTGCTCTATAAATGATCGACTAGAAATGATGTAATATTAGCAACAATGATTTCAGCCTATGCAGACATTACTTTCCAGCTCACGTTTCACACCAAACACACAATTATATTGCAGTGTAAACCTCGACTAGAAATGATGTAATATTAGCAAAAATGATTTCAGCCTATCTATTGCAGTGTAAACGCGGTGTTAGTTTTCTGCCTGGAGACAGATCGACTTAAATAAACATTCAGGCTTCATATAAAGAGGAAATGAACTGTCCGGATATTTTTAGAAATAGAAAAAGTTCACGGCAACGTATCACGTTAATGTATCAGATAAATGGAGCTGGAGCTGTCAGGACCTCCAGAATATCCGCAGAGGAAAGATAAGTCGACATGCGGCAGCAGTAGGTCGTTGTTGTTGTTGTTGTTGTTGATGTTGTTTTGCAGAAGCGAACGTTTCCTGTCTGCAGAGAAGGGGTTAACAAAGCACTCTGTTACACATCGTTTACCCTGGACGGGGTTTCCTTCTCCTCCTCCTCCTCCTCCTTTCTTGGCCCAGATGTGAAGCTGTCTGATGTACCCAGGCCTCAGCTGTTCCAGAACAGTCTGGACCTCACATGTTGGAATTACTCAACTCCTCTGTAAGATGGAGCAGAGTGACGGCCGTAAAAAAAAACCATTGAAACTCTTAGAATCTAGCCGTGTTTGTTTTATATGTCATGTAGCAACAACACGACAAGTTTAACAGAGCCTTTCAAACATTTGGAGATAGAGCTGAGTCGGGTTTGATATAGTGTTTCACATCATGTTCGCCAGAGCTCAGGGATTGTGACACTGAACTCGGTGAACTGTTAATGAAACTATGCGAGATAAGACGTTGAATCGCCAAACTCCCCGTCCGACTTCCTTTGACTTCCTGCCTGCTACTTGTGTTCCTGAAATCCAGAAAGAAAACATATACTGCTACTACTGCTGTTGTCCTACTTTCTTTTTCACTGGATGTTTGAAATACCGTTGGGTCACCCCGGTGCACCTGTCTAATATGAACATGTTTCTGCTTTTGACTTTGTCCTTGGTGGTTCATTTTCTGTAAGGGCCAATTTCCTGTGGGAAATCCTGTAGTATGACTCTGGACAACCTGCGTAACATGTACAAAATGTGGTTTCGGGCAAAAAAATACAACACGAAATAGTTCAAACTACACCCGTCAATTTCCTGTTTCCATCGAAACTGACCGATTTGGCTTTGCTAAGATTACGATGAGTTAGATCGGCCCCACAGTTCTGTTCGAAATCATTCAAAAAACAACGTATAAGTGTTGAGGAAACTGGGGAAAATCCAGAAATAGTGGAAGTCGTAACTTTAAAGGTGTGTGATTCAAAGTGCTATAGGGGATTACGCTAGAACCAAATCTAAAAGAGTGAAGGTTTTTGTCCAAGTGCTCAAAAATTGATAAAGATGAATGGTCCAAAAACTGGATTTAACTTTAAAAAAAGTTTGTTGTTGTCAGACAGTTATGATTTAGGAGTTTGATTTGTTCAGTTTTGTTAAATTACAAATCGATCACAGCGAGAGCTGTTGGTCAATGAGAAAAAAACACAAGCCTAAAAATGTTATAACAAATGTAAAGCAACATGAATTTTTCTTTAAGAACACACCAGAGATTACCATACTTACCATAAAGAGAGAGCTGTTTATGTATTTTATATAATTTATTCATAAAATATTGTTAATGCAGCATATACTGTTTATGTATTTTATATAATTTATTCCTAAAATATTGTTAATGCAGTTTCTTATATTGGAGTTTTTTTCCCCAGTGGTAAAGTGTCGTATCCAGCTCTTTGCTTTATCTTATCTTAATCTTTTTTATCTTTATTGTCAGTAATGGAAGCTCCAGACCATATTTACTCTGCAGTAAAAAACAAAAAACATGTTTTAAATTGTACTAAGAGTTCTGGACTGTGCTCAGGAGAGGAAATATAGAGTATGAGAAAACAGCTATTGGTGCTGAGTACTTTATCAGCCATCATTCCTGCATTTATTGGCAAAAAGAAAACTATTAATTAATGACACATCACTGTGGGAAGAAGCATCCGGATCAATAAGATCTCTTTCAAAGAACTTCATCCTCTTTTATTTCTTCCTGTATATTTGGCACTGGCAAAACATCTGAAAGGCAAACTTTATGGAAAACAAAACAAAAAACAAACAAAAAAAAAACGCTCCTGAAGTTTGAAGGAACTGAACGTGTTCCATGAAGCCTCCTCTGCCACAGCTGTGTTTATAATGAGCAGCGTTTACTTGTCTCGCTGTTCGGTGGCGACTCCAACAGGCCTGACAGAAGATGGACAAGAGAAATGGAACCACCACCACCACCCTCGGCCAGGAATACCGGGACTCCAAACATCTGCTTTAAATCAGGGACACGGTCCTGGGGGGGGGGGGGGGTTCATCCCTGTAGCAGGGAAAACCAGACAGGAGGGCGATGAAGAGGCAGATGTTGGCGGTAATTCGATACAGTGGAGCGAAATCCAAGTCATTACCCGTAAACCGTTTGTCTGTGGACGAGCGTGGACCGTCTCAGGGCAACAATGACCTTTCGTGTCAGTGCTGCTGCACCTGCACGTCCATTGTCCTCCTTAAACCTCTGTCTTTGTTGTGTTGTAATGAGCACTGAAGTGTATGGGCCCGTCTTTTCACCCTGACATATGAAGACCTGTTTGAACCTGTGGGAAAGTTCAGATTCTAGAGCAGATGTGTCAAACTCAAGGCCCGGGGGCCAGACGTGGCCCGCCAAGTCATTTTGTACGGTCCGCAGGAGCTTAAAATTTTTTTTTTGTTTTTTTTATTACACAGATTATTTCTTGGGCCTCAAGGTCAAAAAGATTTTGACCCCAAGATTTAACCCCATTTTAAGTTTATTAGACAAAACCCCCCGGTACAGTGAGCTGTCAAAAACATGTCAGTGGCGTGGGCTAAGAGCTGCTAAAGGTCTCATCTGTCAACATACTCAGTTTTAATTTTAACAAGTCTGAGGACGGACGTGAAGTAAAACCTTTCATTAGAATTCTCTTCGTCCTTGTGTGGACCTACTGGGCGGAGCCGATTTTCTCAGGAAGGACTTCACATGCGATTAGCCAGAACGTGGTTTAAGAGAATGTGTCAGCTTTTTTGGAGGATGTCAGAAGAACCTCGTGTGTCGGCAGCTTGATTTCCCTCCTTCAAACTTGAAAAGAATTAGACCATGTCTGGCCGACTGATTGCCAGAGCAGCCGCGGTGTCGTTTAAGGTCACGCACACCCAGGGGAGGTTACCATGACTCAGCCATGTGTCCGTCACTCATCGTGGCAGCCACACAGTGAAGTTTGGGAGTGGTGCCGCCCGACTTTTCACCAGGATGAGGGGTAAAAATAGGCATCAACATCAATTTTCTTTTTTTTTTTTCTTTTAAAAATACACAAAGTTCTGCAACAAACGCAGTTAGGTTTTCAGGAGGTGACATTAATAATAAAGAGAATTTCCTCGTCTCTCATTGGTCGGTGCAGACAGGATGTTGCACAACACTCTAATAATGAGACGTACTCACTAAATTCCTCGTGTCTTTTCTTCTAAGGTTGAGTCTTAATCTGATTGTCTAATTCTGTCAACGGTCGTCAGTTGTTGTAGTCAACAGAAGGAGAAGCTCCTCCTCGAGGAGACTAGATAGTTTGGCTTTTTTTTTCTTTGACCCAGTTTTCCCCCTCCGTTGGTTCCTGGTTTTAGTTTGGGCCAGAAGCTAAAAAAAAAATGACTCAAACTGGAAAAACTTAAGTCTGTAATTTGTTTTTGAAATGTTTTGGTAATTTCTTTGAGTCATGTTTTCTAGGTCAGGGAAAACACAAGAAGAACAACAGAGTCTGGAACTTCAGGGGATTTGCCTCGTCGATTTACGTCGTCCTCAACCTGAGACATTTTCACAATATGTCACTTGACCCCCAAATATTAATTTATTATGAAAGTCTTGTTCAATAGTTCCTCCAGTTTTGAAACTTTTTTCACTTCATTATGGCAAATTATGGCTAACTTCCTTTACTTTGTGCTATCCATAAATTAGCCACAACATTGTTTAAGCTACAGGGTCTAAGCACGTAAAAAAGTAGCGTCCTATAGTCTGGATATTACGGTAATTCCAGTTTCTGCAAATATTGTTGTTCAAATTTTAAAATGGAAAAAGACTAATTAAAATTTGTCTTTAGAATCAAACAACAAATAAAACTTTGTTGCAATGTTTTATGGGCCGGATTAGAAACCCCATGGTCCTGGTCTGGCCTGCGGGCCACAGTTTGCCCAACGCTGCTTCTGAGTCATGATTTTGGCCATGTGCAAACAAGCTTTAACCCTGAAAATCTTTGTCAGTATTATTAATATTTTATTGTTTTAGTGGCTGTCATTGCTTTTACTTTGCAACTGTAGCTAACAGCAACATCCAAACAGGACGAAGACATCGTTTTAAAACATGAATTCCACGTGGGCCGTGTTGCTCATCTCACAGCTGCTGCGAAGCCGTCGGAATGCTGTTTAGAAAATTTGAACCTCAGAATTATCATATCACAAGTGTCTCTGACTCTGTGCTGTTTCATCGACATCACGGTGCAGATGTTATTCTGCTCATCTCTGCAGCCGCAGATCAGGAATCCCTGGCTTTGACCCTCTCCTGTGTCATTCTCATCCAACTCGTATCCATCTGTGACAGCGGTTCAAACCTGTCTGTCAGGCTAATGGCAGCTGTTTTCCTCCTTCTATCATCAGCTCCGGGACAAATTAGAGTTTGAACAAAGTCCAGAGAGACCCATTCCAGCCCTCAGAAAACAGGCTTCCTGTTGGATGCCAGAGCAGAGATGGAGTTAATAGGAGAGGTCATAAAACACGACTCTCTATCTAACCCTCTATCACTTTTACACTCCCACACAACCCCTGCCTGTTTTTATCGCTGCTGCAGAAGGACAGCCATTGGTTTCAGAATGAAAAAAAAAAAAAAAATCAAGCATGGAAAAACTGGTAGCATTGATATTTCATTCATGTACAGTACTCCTTCACATAAAGTATTTTCAGGACTAAAAGTTGCTTTTTTTTTTCATCATTTAGCTAGGTTTGCGATTTATACTTAGGTGCAACTTTAACTTTATATTTCTAACTTTATATTAAAATATATGATTTCACTTGTTCTTTATTTTCACACTGACAGCCACTAGAGGGCACTCTTGGGCTTGTGTACCGGGATCTGCTACTGCTGTACGACTGAAAATTTCCATGTTTGTTATTTTCACACTGACAGCCACTAGAGGTCACTCTAGCTGGCTGCTGCGACTTATACTCCGGAGTGACTTATGTACTTTTTTTTTTTCTTCGTCATGATGCATTTTTTGGCTAGTGCAACTTATACTCTGGATGGACTTATAGTCCAGAAAATATGGTAATATTTCTGGAGGTCGTTTTCAAGTTTTACATGCCTGTCCTGACGTTGTTACGTCGTGTTGCTACAAGGTTCACACATCTGTCAGACTTCCAGCCTGAAGATTTAAACTCCAGGCAACCAGACTTTCTGTCCCGACATTATGCAGATGACACTCAGTTTTAACCTTTCTTCTTCTCCAGGTCATGGAGAATGTCACTGCGGTGAATGTAAATGTCACGCCGGTTTCATCGGGGACAACTGTAACTGCTCCATTGATACGTCTACCTGCGTGGCTGATGATGGACAGATGTGCAGCGGGCGCGGAAACTGTGTGTGCGGCCGCTGTCAGTGCACGGAGCCTGGAGCCTTTGGAGACACCTGTGAGAAGTGCCCCACTTGCCCCGACGCCTGTGGTACGAAAAGGTACGGTCTTAGCAGACTGATGACTTGCAGTGAATTTTCCAACCCAACCAAACCTTTTTATAGGCTCATCCTTGCTTTAATGGCTTCGTCAAACCAGTGGTTCTTAATTATTTTCTGTCATGCCCCCCCCTTGTGGACAGACATGTTTTCACTTCCCCCCTCCATCCCTCTCCACACCCCCGCAAATTGAAATACTATTGAGAACCTGATGACATGTGTATATATATCTGTACAAAGCACTGTATGAGTTGCTGCCACCTAGTGGCTGGAGGCTTGTTAACACAGTTTGAGATATACAGTGTCAAACCATTCCTGACCCTCAGTGCAGCACGTTCCGTTCTCAGAGGTTAGAGGTCATCCATCCATCAGTCGTCCTGTAAAGACAGCGGTCGTCCACGTGTGTACTCTACTTTAAGCTGTTGTTTAAGGTGCTTTTACTGGTCGTATGGTTCTTTGAGCTACACGGCTACGTAAGAGTAGAGGTCACACGTAGGTCAGGTTTGTCTCAAGTCTGGTCCGAAAGTAAAGAGGAGGAAGTTGAGTTTCCTGGAGTGCTTTTTAGTTGTTGTGATTAATTTTTGTTTAGAGAGAATGGAAACTAAAACATATGGCTACAAGTATGACATTTAACAGTCAATAGAGAGGTATACTAAAGAATTTAAATCTTGTAATGGTTTACATTTAGTCATTGGAGGAAAAATCAGGTCCGTGGGACAAATCTGGGCCCTGGTGGAATTATTTTTGGCCCGCGAGATATAGCCACTATATACTGGCACTATATACATTTTTGGTTGTTCTTTTGTTGGCCTCTGAAAAAAGGTACAAATACCACTGATGTGTGGTTTATTTGAATTTGAATTTCACTTGTGTTTATAATATTAAGCTTTGGTTTTTCCAGATTTAATCTTTATGTTTTTCCATATGAAAAAAAATCAACATATACACATATCTGGAGAGAAGGGAAAACGTGAACAATTCCAGGCAATTTCTCACTAAATATTAAGTTTGACCCGTGACTGTGAAATTGAGTTTGACATCCCTGCTCTTAGATTTGTCAATCACTGTAAGCCAGCTGAAGAACATTATCAGGGTAGGTTTTATCATCTATCATCAAGTGTTCGGACCTCTTGCAAATCTGTTTTCGAATCTGACAAATCTGCATTTCAATGAATATGTTTTTTAAAAACAACTAATGTATGTCCTTTTTTTGTGTTTCATCCGAACCTCAGGGAGTGCATCGAGTGTAGACTATTCGACTTGGGACGACTCGCAGACAATCAGACCTGCCAGCGTCTGTGCAAGGATGAAATCATCACTGTGGAGACGTTAGGTGAGTGTGTAAACACACACACATGCACGGAGCAGATGGCCGACAGACCGAGAGCCTTTAACATCTGTTGCATCTGCAGCTATTTCCTTTTTTTTTTTCACATCACAAACCTCCCACACTGTCACTTTCCATCAGAGCTCTGAACACTGTTGCTGCCAGACTGCACTAACTCGCCCGATGACGTCAGCTGGTCTTCAACAAGTGACATTTCATCTGAAGCAAATCAGGCACACGTTCAGACTGTGGCGAAAGCCTCCTTAAAAACTGATTTATGATTTATTTTATTTAGAGCAGCAGATGTAATGAACGAACAGAAAGCTTTTGACCAAAACAAAAAGGACGTTTGACCAGATTTATAAACGACGTTAATTAGAATCATTAGGATCAAAGTAGGTGCATGAAGTGCGTGCTGTGATGTTTGTTTTGATAATTGTTTGTCAGTTTGGGAGCAGGACTTGGTCCAAAACACTGACGTTCACGCACAAAAATAGCAACTTAGCACAGAGCAGTTAGCCACTGTAAATAGTTCTTGTAGCGGCTAACTGTTTTTTCACTCAAACTCCAATAACATTTATTCAAATTTGTTGGGTTTTTAGCTATTGTTTTTATTTTTCTTAGCATTTTTTTAGCCACAGCTAATTGTAGCCTATTTAACTTGGTAGCTAAATATTTGATTGCGCTTTAGGTGCGATTTTTGCCATATAAAACCTATTTTTTCTTAGCTTATATTTATTTATATATTTGCTAAGTAAGTTAAGTGCGACGTGAGTAGATTGAGGCTAGTTTGGTCGCGGGTTAATGCTAACTATAAACAATCCTAAAAAGTCTTAAAAAGTCATAGCTGCTAAGTTTTCCCTGGGTGTCATTAATCTATTTCTAGTTATAGTTTTTGTCTTTTTTTGGAACAATGCTAAGTTGTCTTTTGCTAACTTTTAGCTTCTAATGACATGGTTTTGTTTTGATTATGTTTGCCGCATTTCTCACAGTTTTTCCTTAACTTTTGTTAATATTTTTTGTTCAACTTTAAAATATTTCTCACCTCAAAGCTGTTGCGATATGATGAAACCTAAAGTTTCCGTCTCCCCTTGAGCCTAAATATATTTCAAATTTATTCCGACAACGCGTTAGTTTTCTGCCTCTCGATCCTGTGCGACGCGTCGCAGTGTTGATGTCCTCGCATCGTTTGGAGTTCACGTCCTCAAATTCCTCCGTGGTTAGTCCTGCAGTCACGCCATGTGATTTCTGCGTCCTGACGTCGCCACTGTGTTATTATGTGACAGATGTCACTCTGACCATCGCTGCCTCACGCTGCAGGAAACGGCAACAACGCTGGGTCAGACCCTGTCATTTGGTTCAAAGAGTTCACTGCCTTGTTGCTAATTTTCATTCTTTTCTGGATACATTTTTACCTATATATTTAGCCTAGCTACCTTACCTTACAGTAATATTGAATTGAATAATTTAGCAATTCATCTATTTCTGTGCGAACCCCAACTTACACCTAATTAAGGGTTGTTTTTCACACTGGTTTTGCAAATCTTCCATTTTATATGTTTTTACAGACAGTCATTATGACAATTAAAATAATGCTATTAAATATTTAAGGGCTCTTCTTTCAGCCTGAATACCTCATTTCTGACCCTGCTGTTTAACACTAAATGCTAACATCTTTCCCACAGCATGCTGGGAAAACTGTTAAAGTATGTTAAAGAATTCTGTTTACCATTCGGGTGTGACCCGTGACCTTCTGTAGCACCGTGATGCACAGAGGGTACGGAGGAGAACGTCACCGGTTCTGTGTTTTCGGTGTCGGGAGGCGGCGGCAAGAGTCGCTTCCATGTCGGCTCAGCGCGCTCTTGGATCGCTTCCCAGTTGTTTCATAGCATTCCAGCTCCTTCTGACTGCCCTAATAGACTCCACATGTACATTCCAGATAGTTTGTGCATGAAATAGAGCAGGGGGAGGAGGGGGAGGAGGAGGCCTATGACCTCACCTTCCCTCCGAGTTATAGCTAAAACAGGGGCACTAAAACATCAGTAACTTTTTGCAGGGCAAAGAAATCCAAAGTATGTGATATACTGTGTGAACTGTGGCTTTAAGGTGATGAATGTTACAGGCCATGGTCTCTGTGAGCAGGGTGGGCAGGGTTTGATCATCTACCTGTGAGATTATTCGAAATGATTATAGAATGTAACATTAAACTATATATATATGTGTATATATGTATATATATGTGTACATATGTATGTATATATGTCTCTATATATGTATATATATGTAAATGTATATATGTATCTATATATGTATATATAGGTAGGTATCATTTTAAATAATTGCTATTTTAGTATTGACCGAAATGATGACGATTATGATTGTTTTTCCTCCATAATCTGTTAGCGCTACTGCTTATTGTTTACTTTCCTTTCAGTGTATTTCCAGTTGTATCTCAAACTGCAGTTCATCATCCTACTGTCTATTCCTTCCTCAGAGACCAACGACCCCAGTGCTGTGTTGTGTGTGTACAAGGCAGACAACGACTGCGTCATGAAGTTTACCTACTCTGAACATTTCAGTGGACGTTCAATTCTCACTGCTCTGAAGGAACCAGGTTAGTTCTTTCACCTCAGGGGTTGAAAAGATGCTACCTCAGTCTCTACCTGTGCTGTTGTAGACAGACTCGATGTTCAAAGTTATTTCTCTCTGCGTCAGATTGCGGAGGTGGACCTGACGCCCTCACCGTGCTGCCGGTTGTGGTCGGCAGCATCCTGCTAGTGGGCCTGGTCCTGCTGGCTGTTTGGAAGCTGGTTATCACCATACACGACCGCAGGGAGTTCGCACAATTCCAGAGTGCACGATCAAGAGCACGATACGAGATGGTAAGGCTGATCTCCGTCTCGACTCTTCTCTTATCACCTTCTTAAACTTCACTCAACCCTTAAAATTTTGATGCAGGCCAAAAATGATGGGGTGAAAAAAAACATATTTGTACAGGAACAGACAAAAAACACTGTTAAAATGTGTCATATATCAAAATACAGGACCAAAAAAACAAACTAATCAACTCTCTCTGAGACTTGAAGGTTTTGGAATCAAGAATCGAGAAGCTTTAAATGTCACATGAAGTAGGACTAAAAATAGAAAATGGCAGCACAAATATAAATTTAAATCAATAACTAAGTACCTCATTCGTCCCACGATGGGGAAACTTACAGTGTGAGTCTTTGCAAACGACACAGACCGCCCCAGGAGGCGCCATTAGGAATATGTGGTTCCTCTGGGAATCAAACCCAGGACTTTCTGCTCTTAAGGCAGATGTGCTGACCGCTACTGTATAGAACCATTAGCAAACATTAATGATAACAATAGAAAAATCTATAATCCCAATTCAGTCCTTCCTCCATACAGGAGCGCAGGTCCTAGCTGAACGGTCCGTTATCTAGGTAGCGTTCTTGATCATTTTTCTGGCTGACCTATATGGCTGACCTCTGAGGCTTATTTCCAGGACAGATAAACATGTTTGTGGTTTAATGTCACATTAAGATGACAGTCCTTATAGAGAAGAATGACAGGTCATGTATAAGTTTCCAGCAGGAACAGCAGCGCTAAGATGACGTCTTGTTGTCCCTCAGGCGTCCAACCCTCTGTACAAACAGCCCGTCACCACACACTCTGTGGAGACCGATTTCGACATGTTTGGAAAGTCCTACAACGGAGGGGTCCACTGATCCCTCGGCTCGGGGCTCGGCAGGACCGGTCCCCCCCCCCACCAACACAAAAATCCCTGGAGGAAGAAGGAGAGTGAGTGACTGAGCACGCTCATCCCTCGGAACTGTGCACGACACGGGCAGGCACGGACGTGATGTGAACTCCGGCGAGTCAGAGAGCAGAGGGGGGCGAGAGGAGGAGGAGAAGGATGAGGATGAAGGAAAAAGGGAAGGGAGGAGAAGTTTGTGGCCTTTTTTTCATCTTTCCAGAGAAGGGTTAAGCCCATAGTAAAGAAAAGGTTTGACTTTCTTCTTTCTTTTCCTCCGCTGCTCATAATGTTGCAGAAGCCTAGCATGAACGACTGTAGAAAGAAAGTGAGCGGCCACGTGAGAAAGAAAAAAGAAAAACACTGTTTGTACAGAGCAGAGCAGACTTTGACTTATATTTGTATATTTTTTATAGAAAAAAAATCAACTGCTCTACCGGGTGGATTTTACAGGATTGTGAAAGAAAAGCACATACATCTCTGGTCTTGTGGTACTACTAACCTTTACTCAGCAATAGATGGCATGAATACAGTTTGCACAGCAGTAAAAAAAAAAAAAAAAAAGGATTTAAATGTATGATGATTTTTTTTTTTTGTAACGTGTCGGTGTATATGTTTGCTTCAGTTGCACTCCTTAATCAGACTGGGTACCAGCTCCATCACCAGATCCCAGATCTTAAAGGATCTTGAACGTAATTTCCATGTTGGGGTTGAGTTTAATTTTTGTTTTGTTTTGTTTTGCATTTACAAGAAAAATAACTTCACGTCACGGCAACAGATAGTCGCCATAGTAATATATAAAACACAATATTTCTGCCATATAACCTTTTCTTTCAGCAAGGGAATGTTTTACAGCCAGCTCCCCTGCTGGCAAAGTGTGGTACTACATCCAGAACTGCCTTTATGAACAAGTTTCAAAACAAAACCTGTCTGTTGTTAACAAGTTAACCAAATGAAATCAGAGCCTAGAAATCAACGCTTGTGTTATCCAGAAGGGGGCACTCTTATCTGACTAAACCTTGCCCATCAGTAACAAAAACAGCTGCTACTGTGTTAATAAGTAAACAAAACAAACCTCCAAATACAACACCACAGTGTCTAGATAGTACGATTTCTTGTTTGACCCTATTTTTTTTCTGACGTAGAACGGCTAGTTTTAAGGCAAAATAGAGAACTATTTTGTTTTATGATAATTATGCTATTTCACAACCAGGGGCGCTGCCAGGAATTCTGGGCCCCACGAAAGGATATGACAGTGGGCCCCTGTGTATATGTCGTTGTAATACTCTAATATTTTTTGGGGCCCCTGTCAGTCAGGGGGGCTTGGAATCATCGTACCCCCTCACCGCTGTTTGCCACGTATCCTTCCTTAGCGTCAAAGGTCACGACCTGCTTCCTTTAGTGAAATCAAAGTTCTTCTTCTTAGACGTTCTTTCTTTCAGAAGTTTGGCCTTACAAAGCATTTATTTTTGGAGTTTTGAAGGGACAGCCTCAGCCCTCGCATTGGAGTGGAATGCTTTTAGCACACGTTAGCGACTAACTAACAATCCCGCAGCACGAGATGAGGTGGTGCGTTTGTAAGGCAGTTAGTGATTAGGGTGTCGTGATAAAAGAAATGCTTGGTCAAATGGAATCAAATAAAGTCTGTACTAATGCCGGCACACTTTTGTGATGGTCCACCAGAGGGCGCTGCAACACAAACATGACCGTATATGTAATACAACACACAGCAAAGAGCAATAAATCTGTTAATGTCATAAATAAGTGGGTGTGTTGTGTTGACCACGGTTGTCTCATACATATTTTAGCTAATTTAATTATCTTTTTCAGAATTAAGTTTTTATTGTTGCTCCTTTAGGAAAAAATAAGATTTAAGTTGTGGATAATTGTATCTTTTTTTGGGGTGGGGGTTAAAATATGTAACATTATTCCTTTGTGTGCACAGCATGCAGCACCACACCCCTCCTGCAGTGGGTGCTATCAATGCAGTTTAAATGAAATCGTGAATTAGATGGATTTGTTGGTACAATAATATTTAACAAATGTATTTCATAATTTCTGACCGTGATTTTTTTTTTCTGTGAGATGATTTTAACAGCAGTCCTGACCTTAGGTATTTCAACTATTCATCTTTTACTACCGCTACTCCTCACAGCTTTACCGTTCCACTTGCCTCATGCTCATTTTACACACATGTATTCTGTCCTACTCCTGTTGACCTTTATTCATCCCGGCTCTAAATTTAACCTCCACCTCCCCAGGTTTTTCCTCCACCTGCTCCCTACTTTCACCTCAGATGACAGTGTCATCTGCAAACATCATGATCCATGGAGCCTCCTGCCTGGCCTCATCTGTTGATCTGTTCATCGGTATAGCAAACAGGGTTTCCCATGTTTCCCATCAGTCACTCTGACAGCACACCTACAGTATAACTACAGTCTCTGTGTCATGTCATCCTACTGAACTTTCACATACTTTTCTGCCACTCCTGACTTTAGAGCAGGCATGGGCAAACTCGCGGGCTTTGGCTCGCGGGCCATAATGGGTCGTAAAATTTGACAGGGGCACCGGGGTCAGGAGCAGACAGATGGAGTGTTAAGATGATTGACATGTAAAAGTCATACATAAAGGCTGAAATGCTTTGAGTGTTTTCTACGCCATCTATTGGGGAAATGCTGGCATTGCAGTTAAAAACCAAACATGTAATGACAATATAAATTAATATAATTTGGACAAATTTGACGGGCTGGATTAAAAAGCCAAATGGGCCACATCTGGCCCCCGGGCCATAGTTTGTCTGCTTAAGACCAATATCTACTAGTAGCTGGTAAGAAATAACTGGGCATCATGTTTGTTTAAAGCTGTGGTGATTTTAATTCAAAATGTATATTTTTAAACTACGTGTATAAATATAACTCAGAGTTCAATACAAAGCAGATGTGTCCCCCCTCTGATGGTCTGTCCACAGAGTCTTAGTTCTAGTTTCAGTCTCTCCTGCATTGGCTTAACTCTTTGAGACTTAGAGACTGCTATTTATATCCTCCACTGCTATAATTTTAAACCCTCCCAAACATAATAATCAGGACGTTGCGGAATAAGCCTTAAATTACACACCCAACACAACAGCCCTATGGTGACGGTGGTGAAACGGTGGCTCAGTTTGTTTCCACGGCGTGTCTTCACATTTACACGGATAGTTCATCTGCACATGGCAAAAAGTACAACTTTAGATGACATTATTTTTGCAATTTTATTCAGGGTGGACTGACTTCCTGTAGACTGACTTCCTGTAAAACACAGCTGTGATTTGGATCGTTTGGCTTTCAGTGGATGTACTCCTCATTTCCTTCCTTTTTTTTTTTTTTTATCTTACTTTCCCTCTCCCTCACCCCTTGCTGTATAGGTGAGAGTTGACACACTCAGCATGGCACATGTAAAGTATGAGGTCACTGGGATCAGGTACAGCCACAACAGCCAGACATCTACTTAAAGTTGTTTAAATCACAACTCAGCCAGACATCTACTTAAAGTTGTTTAGATCACAACTGGAGTATTTGTTGTAGTTTTTTTATTTTTTTGTCTTTTAGACGTATTGCTGACTGTCGTGGCACCAGAGAATGATGGGAAAATGCAGAGGAGGACAGTTGACAAAACAAAGTGGGAGGTAAGACTCACATTTTCTCTTCTGTTTTCTCTGTTTTAAAATCTTTTTTTGGAAAGTAAGCTTTTGGAAAGTAAGCAACAGAAGCAGAATTAGAAATGATTACATAAAAATAAATATATTCCAAATAATAATTAAAAGAATATTTTAAATCTGATGTTTACAGATAAGTCGCAGAATTTCCTGAAAATTTCCCTCACCGCTCATTCTCCAGCTCCAATTCAAATCACCCGCGTCACAAAGACACTTTGACCTCGTGCACAACAGCACTGTCAGGACCTTTGACCTCTGCTGACGACTGCTTCTGAACGTTAATCTGATCTGAGTGTGAGCTGTAGATCTAATCCTTTTTGTTTCTTTTTTGCGCATTTTAGACATTGTGTACTTTACATGCTGCACAAATGATGACCCTACACATTTTTTACACATTTTATTGGATTTATAAAGATATCTATCATTTAGTTCATTTTGTTTTACCGCAACAAAACTTAAACTTAAATATCCTTGTATTTAAACTGTAAAATAATTGCTTCTATTTAAAAAAAACATTATTTTCATTCTTAAAAACAATGTCATACATTTGGATTGAACAGAGCCCTCTGGCTCCTCTTCTTGTACGCTGCGACCATCTAGTGACGCAGTATCGTAATTACATTTGAGAACCTTTTTTATCAAATCGGTTTCGAAAGACGATTGTTTTTTACTCATATTTGCTCAATTTAGTTTGAAGTCTATCTATGAAAAATACTTTAACTGAGTTAAGTGCTAAAAAATAAATCAAAACCTTTTTTTTTAATCTTTTCACTGCAGCCCGGTACCAAATAATCTACTACCCGGTATTGGGCCCTTTAAATTTTCCCACGTGATACTATTCAGCCAATCAGGTGTAGGCATTCCAGGTGGAAAACGTTGCAAATGCCCGAAAAGCATGTCCCTGACTCCTTTCAAGGCCAGTTTTAAATATTGTTCAGTTGTTTTGAAAGTGTATAAAATAATTTACCGGTAAATCTTGTAAAAATCTGGTAAGTTCTCTTTCTTTATTTTCTTTCTCTAACGCCAACCCTTTATTTGAATACAAAATGTTTTGACACGGTATTGTATGCGATATTTACGTTTAACTTCCTTGTTTTACGACAAAAGATATTTCCCAAATGTATTTAATTGTACATTCAGTTGAACGTTACGGTGTTGATGTGAATACTAAACTACACAAGAGTATGACGAAAGTTATTTGCAATATTTACAATATGACTTTGAGACAATTTCTCCCACGGGACTTCTGTAACATGTTGTTGTTGTTGTATGATAATTAGAATGGCTGTAGATAAATACATTTATTTCTTATTAAAATGTACTTTTAGGATAGTTTTCATTAGATGTACGATGGAGTATAGATTACCAACGTGAGTATACTATGTGACCACTAGGCGGCAGCAGTGCAATTTAAAAAGTGATTTTCAATCACATTCATTATTTAACAAACGATTCAACTATTAATGATAAAAAAGGGCATTTAAGACTTTTTTAACAAAGAAAAAAATTAACAAATAATAAATTAGGTCTAATGATGTTTTAATACAATTTTAGAATTAAAGGCCAAAAAAAAAAAAAAAGCAGAGAGTCAAAGAGGCTATTATTCCTTTGTCCATGTCTCTCTCCGTCCATCCATCCATGCTCTCTGTCTTTTCTCTAGTCCATCCCAGTCTATGAGTTTTCCTCTAACACTCTCACTGTGACATAGAGTGTGAACAGTAAAACTAGCTCGCCTTCCAAACACGTTTGAAGTGTATGAGTGCGCTGTCACGTCATTTTAGAGCAGTAATTACACCCACCCCGACCCTCCACCGCCACCCTGACACTTTAGGACACTCTCCAGAACTTCCTGGTTCTGCTGAGGAATTCCTAAAATATTCCAGTAAACCAGGGCACACACAGAAGCAATTATTCAGCATGTGTACCACAGAAGAAGTTAAAGCTGTTATTCACAGATGACCAACAGCATTTTCAGCTAAAATGTTCAAGCTAACAGTCAGTATATATACTATTCAGAATGCGTGTTGACAGCTGGACTGCAATGTCAACACTTTCAAAATAAAAGACTTTATTGGTTACATTTTAATTCGAAAAAAAGTCCATGTCAACCTAGTCCGGACTCGGGTACTAGATCACAACCTTGTAGTGTCAACATTTCCTGGAGTGTCACATCTATTATGTGACTCAATATGACCACATTCACTTCAAGTACCAGTAAATGCTAAATCTCCATCTTCTACAATAGTGGGAGCCAGAGATAATCCAAGCAGTGATTACACCCTGGACAGTTCTCCAGTCCATGGGCCCCGTATTGAGACAACCAATCACACTCAAACACCTTTGTGAGGTCACCTTACCTGAACAATTAACCTAATCCTATATGTTTTTTAGATTGTGGAAGGATGTCGGAGAAAAGGGAGGAAACACCCCCACACGCAGGAAGGACAGCAGCAACAGATTCCCCTCTTCACTTAACCAATGTAAAGTCATTTAATGAAGCTTGATTTCTTCCACTTCCAATCCAAGCCCTCCAACCCTTTAAACCTTTTTTTGGAATGTAGACTAAACCATTGTTTCCCAAAGACTGGGTCACGACCCTCAAATGGGTCGCAAGAGATTTTCATCCAGAAGAAAAGATTGGGAAACACTGGACTAGACGCCAAATGTGTCCAAATTCAAATTTGGTTTGCTCTGCGCCCCCCACTTTGGGAACCAATATCTTGAGCTAAAACACACATTTTCAGCTTCCAATTGAAGTTAAGGGTTTTTTTTTCTCTCTAAATGCTTCTTATGCTGCACAAAAGTCCAAGAAAAGCTATGATTGATGCTTGTGAGGACACAGTAGCCGAAAGTAAAATTAATCTGACACTGTCTTTTGTTGAGCAAATGAAATTTTCCTTTGGCTACAGGATGCTTTGACCTCAGCAAAATCAGCATTGAAAAACACTCTTGTGGTCGCTATTCCCACTCATGAAGTCATGTCTTCATGAGTGGGAATAATTTATAAGGCGTTCGTTGCTTTCTAATTATGATACCGACTCAGTCTGAGCTGGCCCTGTTGTGGTTAAGCATGCTGACACACACACACTAATGGAAAGGATGATCACTCCTTTGTAGGAGTAGTTGTACTGTGTGTAACACAATGACTGTGTCTGAGACGGACTTTCCC